>NC_043000.1:150420972-150748472 GCF_006345805.1 Octopus sinensis | reverse complement strand
GGAACATAAACAACACCAGCTGTCAAGAGGGACAAAGACAGACACAAAGAAAGAGACAGGGCTTCTTTCAGTTTCCATCTACCAAATCCACTCAGAGCTGGCAGCCAGAGATCTACACCAGGTCTCAGTCTGCTAGATGCCCTTCCTAATGCCAACCACATTAAAGAGTATGCTACATGTTTTTAATGTGGCACTGGCACAAGCACTTCTATGCCTACCATATATATATATATATATATATATATATATATATATATATATATATATCAGCATCATCATCGTCATTTAACATCCACATTCCCTGCTGGATTGGGTGGAACGGTTTGACAAGAGCTAGCAAGGCAGAAGTCTGCACCAGACTTCTGTAACTGTTTTGGCATGATTTTTTACAGTTGGATGCCCTTCCAAACACCAACCACTTTACAGTGTGGACTAGGTGCCTTTAAGTGCCACTCGCAATGATAGGGTCACCAAGTACCTTGCAAGACAAAAAAAAGAACAAAAAAAGACTTTTGAGAGGAGAGGAAGCATTATATATATATATATTATATATATATATATATATATATATTATATATATATATATACATACACACAAAATAAATATAATATAATATATAATGGAAATAGACATGTTAGGTGCATGACAAGTTATTGTAGGGGGTTGTCGCTCTGAATACTATCTACATTAAACCCCCTCTGCTACATAGTTCAGTAGTGGAAAATGCTTACAATAAAGGGTTGTTATGTAGTACAAAATGCACATAGAGAATAACAGGAAGTAAGTTGTTAGTATTTAATCTATTCCATTTCCATTACAAACATTTCCGTGACCAATAATTAAGGTCAATGAATAATTAGAAATTATAATCGATGAGATCAATTATAGATAGCATCATCAGATGGTTCGTTAAAATATGGAAAATTTAGACATGCAGCATGAACAAATACTCAAGAAATACATGTGAGCCAATGAGAGTGAGGAGAAAGAGAAGGGTGGTTGGGTGAGTAGCAACTGTAGCATGGGTAGTCAGAGGTATAATGTCCAAAGATGTTATAATCACAAAGCAGAGGGAAAAAGAAGTCAGTAGAAGACTCTGGCCCAGACAGAGAAGAGACAAGGAACGAGACAAGAAGCAAATAAAGTTACAATGGAACCAGAAGGGTATAGATAAGGAGATATTAAGTACTGTGTATAAGTACTGTGTATAAGGTGGCGAGCTGGCAGAACCGTTAGCACGCTGGGCGAAATGCGTAGCTGTATTTCGTCTGCTGTTACGTTCTGAGTTCAAATTCCACCGAGGTCGACTTTGCCTTTCATCCTTTCTGGGTCGATAAATTAAATACCAGTTACGCACTGGGGTCGATATCTGTCCTTGTTTGTCCCCTCTGTGTTTAGCCCCTTGTGGGTAGTAAAGAAATAATTAAGTACTGTGTATATTGGGGGCTATAAGCCACAAAGAACCAGACAAATCCTGAAACACGGGATAGGAGGATGTTTGCAATGCCAGGGTAACTCCTCTGTCAGTAATCACCTCTCCTTTATCCCCTCACCTCTACCATCATTCCATAGCATAAAGCCACCTTTCTCTCTCTTTCTTTCTATTATAGCCCCTACTCATGATTTTAGGGGATTTTAGTCTTACAGGTTGCATGCCAACTGGTGCAAGAAAAAGCCCTCAGTACACAGTGTAAAGTGGTTGGCATTAAGAAGGGTCGCCTGTGGTAGAAACCATGCCAAAACAGAAATTGGAATAAGATACAATCTTTGGACTTTCTGGATCCTGCCAAACAGTCCAACCCATTGGTCTTGTAAGTTACAAAGTGACCTCTCTAGTGCTGTTGCCATGAAAAACAAAAACATGCAGTCATCATTACTCAATGTCCACTTTCCATACTGGTATGGGTTGGACAATTTGACAGGAGCTGGCAAGGCCAGGGGCTGCACTTTGCTCCATTGTCTTTTTACATAGCACCATCACCAATACTTTTTCTGTAATACCAGAACCAGCACCTTTTACATGGGACTATCACCAGTGTTTTTTTACATGGCATTATCCCCAATGCTTTTTATGTGGCATCAGCACCAGTGCTTTTTACATGGTACCAGCACCAGTGCTTTTTACATGGTACCAGCATTGGTGCTTCTTATGTGGCACCAGCATTGGTGCTTTTTACATGGTACCAGAACCAGTGCTTTTTACATGATACAAGCACCAGTGCTTTTTACATGACATTGTGGTTTTACAGCGTGTAAAGTAGTTGGTAAATCAGGTAGTTGAGCGGATTCTTCAGTCTTGCTGGGAACAAGACAATCTCTAGAGTCTTCGTTAACACTACTGAGTTTTTTAATAGCACCCACATTAAAAAGGTATCATGTTCTTGAAAGGTCCAAAGAGTCCTCACAACAGCACAATTCAGTGTAGTGGGTGCATTTTTCTTGATACCAGTGTTAAAAAAAAACATAGCCATATCTTTAACATGACTAAAGAAACCTCACAACCTTATGCCCCTGCTTGTTCACCAACCTCTTTACAAGCTGAGGGGTATGAGTAATGTAGGTATGAATGAGTGTGATGAGAGGATGTTTGATAAAGGGGGGAGTAACTGGGGTACTTAGTATTCCGAAAGAGGTAAATATATTCAAGGTAACATGACGAAGATAGAAGGAAGCTATTCTATATACATGCCAATATATTTACTCCTTTATTTGTTTGTGTTTGAGTGTGCGTGTGTGTGTGTGTGTGTGCATGTGTATGTGTGTGTGTGTGTGTGTGGGTTAAACATCACCGTTTTTTCAACATTTGTCTGTTTATTAATGAAGTCTCATTCAGTTGGAATTAAATGGTTTTGATTTACTCTTAGGTGACTTTTGGCCAACCCTGTATGTGTATGTGTATATATATATATATATATATATATATATATATATATATGTGCTCAGTCACAAGCAAGCTATTCCATTGATCAGATGAACTGGAACTCTCATCATCATAACAGATGGAGTGCCAGTTTTTGGGTTTTTTTTTAATATAGTAAATTTATATACATGTATACTAATTTATATGTACACACACGCAAGCATACATACACACACACGAAATTTTATGTTCAAGTATACATTAGATTTTTCATTCCCCGCAGACACCCTCCCTCTCTTTTATTTCAAATATAGCATCATATGTGTGTATATACATATATATATATGTGCACACATATGTGCATGCATATATACATATATGTGCGTGTGCGTGCACACACACACGCACAGAAAGAGAGAGAGAAGGAGGAAAGACAGTGAGAGAGAAATATAGGTAGCAGTGCCCAAGGAATTTCCGTGTCTAATTTGAAAAACTATAAGATTGCTCCGAGTTTATAGAGTAGCATAGAAAACAATTTCTTTTGAAATTGCATTTAATATAGGATAAATGTTGTACAATAATAGATTACTTCCTTGATTTGATTTCATAGTTTTTCACTCACTTGTCTCACAAATAATATTACTGTTGAGTGTATTAGAGATTACATCTTCGATTTCAATCCACCGTGTAGTACTGCATGCATTGATTGAAGGGGAATAATATTATAGATATTAGAAATGGGGACGAGGTAGTAGGATGAAGGTGACCACAAAAAATTCATTCACTTATTCATCTATTTATTTATTTATTTATTTATTTAATGATCAAAAATTATATTTTGAAAAAAATTTCACATGATTTCATGCATGCACCTTGATACAAGCGATTGTCATCTGCAAAAGACGTTTTTGTGAATTTCAACTCTCAGAAAGTGACTATTACATCTCTATTATCTTATGATATTACTCTGCTATCATCTAAGTGTCCAACATCTATGTCATCAAATGTCTATAATGTACTATAATGTATAATAATATTCACATACACACTCCACACACACGTGTGTGTGTGAGAGAGAGAGAGAGAGATTGTATGTATATCTAGTTATAAGATGTTATTCGTTTTCTCTCTTCACTGTGGATATTACAACCTTCTTCCACCAACATGTTTATTTCTCTTTGTGTGTGTGTGAGTGTGTGTGTAATTTGTCGTCATTTTACTTTCACTTTCTAAATTGGCATTGGTTAGACAGGCTGACACACTCTGAGTCACCCTCCATTCAGGATTACTACACCAGAAGACTGGGTGCTTGTACATTTCGCAGACACATGTCTCCGTATGACCGACCCTCACACAGAGACAATAATAAACAAGTTTCTACACAAGCTTCTATACAGTTTCCTCTCTGCCCAATTTCACTCATAAGGTATAAGTTGACCCAAGGCTTCATTCAATAAAATTATGTTTGTTCAAGAAGGCATACAGTGAGATTGAACCTAGGAACTTGTAGTTATGACGCAAACATCTTAACCATTCAGCCATATTGTGCCTCTGTGTATGTGATATAATATAACGGATGTGCCGCCCTGACTGGCCCCCGTGCCGGTGGCACGTAAAAAGCATCATCCGACCGTGGCCCTTTGCCAGACTTGTCTGGCACCTGTGCAGGTGGCATGTAAAAAGCACCCACTACACTCATGGAGTAGTTGGTGTTAGGAAGGGCATCCAGCTGTAGAAACACTGCCAGATCAGACTGGGCCTGGTGCAGCCTTCTGGCTTCCCAGACCCCAGTTGCACCGTCCAACCCATGCCAGCATGGAAAGCGGACGCTAAACGATGATGATGATGATGATGATATATAATGTGACGGCCTTCAGGCTAAAACATTTTTAAGGATTTAAGGATAGATAAGGTTGGTACCAGGAACAACTAACTAAAGAAAATTCTGCCTGACCCAAACTCTCATCTGACACATGCAAACATGGAAAAGTTGATGTTAAAGCAATGACGATGATGATGATGATGATATTATATTATATCAGCTCTCTCCTATTCATCATACTCCCATAAGCCACTATGGATGAGGTCAAGATCAGCTGTCCATGAAAGCTAATTTAGGCTGATGACCCAGCTCTTATGGCTGAATCTAAAGTAGAATTAAAGAAATTCCAGACATGAAAATAAAACCTAGAATCAAAGAACCTCACAGTAAACTTAGTAAATACTAAGACTGTTGAAAGCAGGAAAGACAATAGGACCCTAAATATGCAAAAAAAACATAGGTAGGAATTCTATATGCTATACCCAGTTACAGTTATGGAAGCACAAATGATGTGGAATAACAAGCAGGCTGACAAAGAAAATAGGTTTTGTATGTAGCAGATGTACCGGAGAAATAGAAACTCAGAGCACGTTAGAAATAAATTCTCCAAAATGTCTGGATGGCTCACTAAAAGTAGTTGAAAGGATATGTTACCTGGGTGACATAATTAGACATAGAGGAGGTTGTTCCAAAACTATAGGAGCCATAAGTTAAGGGAACTGTCACCTCTTCTAGCAATAAAGGGCTTCTTCCTCAGAATAAAGAGTAGATTGTATGATGCTTGTGTTTGAATTACAATGCTACACGAAAGTTAAATGTGGACCCAAAATGCAGAAGGCTAATTAGGCAATTACTTTTCAAAATAATGGCAATTTGGCCATAATGGAAAATTACATAAATACACAGGTGAAGTGAATAAAATTTGAAAATTTTATAGTGTAAGTTATCTATACTTTTATTCTGTTACTTTTACATATAGAGGATAACTATAGTATATGCGTTGTTCCTTTTTATGACCACACCAACATAGTACAGGTTACCTTACTTACAGATCCCTATTTTTGTATGTTTAACCCTATTGCATTCAAATTACTCTGTCACATGTGGTGCTCATTTAATCACATTGCTTTAACTCAATCATGCATTATCTTGTAGCTTTGAGGTTTTAAAAGTGTGACTTAATTTTTAGAATGACATAGTAGGATAGGTGTCAGAGGTCAGAACTGGCCAGTTTAAAAAAAAATTAGCTGGTTTAGTACATTTTTGAAAAAGGATAAACAGAATAATTAGAATTGTAAATAGCTATGAAAAAAAATCCTTGAAAGCAATCAAAGGCATGAATTTGGATGATTAAATTGGGGGAGGGTGATCATCATACATGGTGAATTCTTAGTTTACTGAAATGTCTGTCTGAGTTAGAAACAGAAAACACTGAATCCATTGGCAATTGTTAGCAAATCTCAAGGAAAAAAATAATTTATCTCAAGAAATTATGAATAGATGGTCAATTTGATTACATGTACCCACAGCTGACTACTGCCTGAAAGATAAGGTTATCCTCTTCACAGATTATTAATCTCTGCAAGGATTTGTTCTCAATTTTCTTGAAAACATCTTGCCATTCCACTTGACAGTCACTAACAAGTATCACATTTACATAAATGCATACACACACACACACACACACACATATATATATACACATGCTCATGCATGTGTGACTGCATACACAGACACATAACCGTGTGTGTGTTTGTGTGCACATGTGCATGCGCTATTGTGTGCAGATTTTGTGTCTAGATAATTGTACATCATGATAATCTATTTCCCAAGATTAAGAATATATTTCTTGAAATAATGAAGCCACTCACCAAGTGGTGATCAGTTTCATTGATTTCATAATGAAAATAGGAAGGGGATTTGGAAGACGTGGCAATTCTGACATTGCTTTTGTGTTTTCTGAATGCACAAAACTATGGAAGTGAGACAGAACTGTCAGAGAACTAACACCAGGCTGCTGATACCTCTTACTGAACAATTACGACAGCCAACAACAATCAGTGCACGTGTGGGTGCACACGCTACACACTTCATACATGTAAACACAAACTATTTAATATATGGTTGTTGCAATAACATCTTTCATTAAAATGTGAATTCAAATGCTTTAAAGTCATTTCTCCTCCATCTTCCTTTCAACACACATGCACACACGTGCAAACACACACACACACACACACACACCACACACACACACACACACACACACATACATACACACACACAAACGAAAATAAGAAATTATTACAACTTCACAGTCTAAAACCAAGAAAAAAAATATTTTGCCTTTAAATGTTTTAACTGTTCACACAGTATGAAAATAAGATTTTGTTTAACAAAGGAGGCTATTTTTGTTTAAATTTTTTTCAAATCTAGTACAGAAAAAAAATTATATTTAAAAATGTAGTAAAAATGGATGCATAGATTTTGCAACCAATGTTCATTCCAAAAGTTAATTACTCCCAACAGGAAACCTTTCCTGCTTCTACATAAACTGATTGAACCAAGTAGAGAAATGAACAGTGAGTCAACCTAGAGCTCTTAACATCTTTTATTCGTGCCATGCCCCCACCACCACCACTACCATTACCACCACCACCACCACCACCACACTCACCCACTCGATGTCTGGTGAACCTTTTCAGGCACATCTCCTCAAAATGTGTTTAACCCTTTAGCGTTCAAATTACTCTGTCATATGTGAAGTTCATTTATTCATATTGTTTTGAATTAATCATGTTCCATAATTTTAAAATTTGGATGGTGTTAATATCTTGCTTTTAGAATGGCATTGTAGGTTAGGTGTGAGAAGTTAGATCAGGGCAGTTTGAACATAAAACAGGAAGCATACTTTGGCCGGACATGGTCAGTTTAAATGCTAAATTATTAAAAGCATAAAATTAAATATGCTTTCTTAGAGAATAATAACAAATTTTAGATCTTTTTTTTTTACTTACATTTAATATTGCATGAAATTCTAAATCTCAGTTAATACTTTGTGGAAATGTTTTTCCCCCATGAAAGTTCAGAGAACCACTGAAATCTACTCAATGAGAGCTAATCTGGAGCTAAACAACAACAAACTCTTTATAATTAAACAGCCTTAGCTTTCAAATTAGAAAGTATCACAGCAAAATGTCTAGGAAATATTTATAATGTCATCAATCTGTCTGGTAGTTCAGTACACAATGGCTATGACAAGGGCAGTAATTTAAATAAAATATGTAAATTTAACAAGTTATTTCTTATACATCACTCATTCATCAGATGACAGGGACGGATTCTATCTTGACATAACATACCACCAAGCTAAATGTTAAACTTCAGGAAATACAGTATTCTAACAAGAACATATTATCTTTACGATGTCACCTTTATTGTTGTCAAGTATAATAGGAGAGCTAAATGACAGGGACGATACTGTGTGCATAATTTTTCAGTCAAAAAGTTGTGTATTATAACTATTTTAACAAGCTTTTGTTTGTTTGTTCGTTTGGGTTTTTTTTCTATCAACAAATATTATTCAGGACATTGGGCAAATATTGAAAAATTGCTTCTACAGAGAAGACAGACAAGAATTACACAATGATAGTTTGCCACAGTACACTTCATCTATAACTAGAAACAAATTTCCATCAGAATACTAAAAGACAGAAATACTAAAACACAATGTACTGATACACTCAATGACACTAGAATTTATAAATAATAATAATAATAATAATAATAATAATAATAATAATAATAATAATAATAATAATAATATCAATTTTGATTAAAATACAAAACCTGTATATAAACAAGTAAAATACCTTTTCATAAATTAATACATTATAACAATGATTAATTAAGTTGTAAAATCAAACAAGAAGCTAGAATAATGTTTGTGGTTAAACAAGAGTGAATCCTAAAACACACAGGCTCTTTAGAAATGAATACTGATTTCTATAGCATCCCCTCAAAATGAAACAAAATTTTTACCGAATATCAATAAACGAGAATATTTACAATTATGTTCAGCTCGGTGAAGTCAACACACCTGTTACAATGTAGAAATTTCAAACACGTCTCATGTTGATAACTCCATCAATAGTCTAATTTATTAGAAAAACCAAATAATGCTTTGTAAAGTCACTAAACTTAACTTCCATTTCGCTAAAATTAGTTAATCTGAATACAACATAATTGGTTACAATACAAAAATGTTCATGATTCAAAAATAAGATTCTATAGAATTTATGAAATCTAAAGTAGGCCTTCATTAGGAAATGTAGACAGATTTTTCAAATGGTATCTGCATAGTCAAGAATACTAGTGTGACAATTCTTTAAACTGTAATAATTAATTTCTATGATATTTATTAAATACACAGCTTTTGAACATATGAGAATTATTTTCAGTGAGTTCACCTATTCATACTCTCCAATCACTATGGTTCTACCATAATCATATCAGAAAAAGAAGACACCATTATTTAAATCACTGATGTAGTTGTTAAGAAGATACCTACAATTGAATTAATGTATCAATTTCACAATCAGCTTACCTAGAATAATTTGAAATGCTGTCGATGAATTCAAACACAGCAAATTTAACAATTCCTACACACAATCAATAAGTGTGTGTGTGTGTGTGTGTGTGTGTGTGTGTACGCATGTGTACATGCATGTACAAGAAAAGTACAGACACTTTTACAGAAAATTTATATAGGTAAAACTATAAACCTTAAAGTAAGCATTACCAACTTAAAATTCGAGTGATTCGACTTTCTTTTCACATTTCTCTTATTGTAGACTTTAACCCTTTAGTGTTCGCATTATTCTGCCAAAGTTAATCCTTTTTCATCCACATTGTTTTGAATTAATCTTGCATTATCTTGTAGCTATGAGATTTTGATGAGGTAGCTGTTAATTTTTAAAACAATATTGTAGGGTTGGTGTGAGAGACCAGATCTGGCCAGTTTGAACATAAAACAGTGATGTATAGGAATATTTTTGGCTGGATATGGCTGGTTTAAATGCTAAAGGGTTAAAACAGATTTAGGAAGTCAGCACAAAGAGGCCAAGTATTGTAAGAGTAAATTTATTTCTGCCATTTTGAAGTAATTTCCAAACAAATGCAACTGAAAGGCAGCCATGAATATTTCCATGTAAAGACTACCTTGAATCATCATCATCATCATCATCATCGTTTAACGTCCGTTTTCTGCGCTAGCATGGGTTGGACGGTTCGACCGGGGTCTGGGAAGCCAGGGGCTGCACCAGGCTCCAGTCTGATCTGGCAGAGTTTCTACAGCTGGATGCCCTTCCTAATGCCAACTACTCCGCGAGTGTAGTGGGTGCTTTTTACGTACCACCGGCACAGGTGCCAGGGGAGTCTGGCATCGGCCCCGATTGGTTGGTGCTGTTAACGTGCCACCGGCACGGAAGCCAGCCAAGGCGGCGCTGGCAACGGCCACGTTCGGATGGTGCTTTTTATGTGCCACCGGCACAGATGCCAGTCGGGGCAGCGCTGGCATCTGGTTTATAATTCTTCTATCCATGTTTGATAAAGTAAACTGAATTTCCCAGTTCTAATCCAACTAAACACCAGCTCAGAGATAAACCAAAAGTAAGACAAGAATGTCACAGTGACATTTAATAATGCTAATTACTTAATGATGTGAGATAATGAATACAATTAGTCAAGCAAAACTAAAGTCTAACTGACTAATTTCCATTATGCTTGAAATAAATAAATAAATGGTTTAGCAAATATTTTAATCAATTAATTACACACTTTGAGGAATAATTGAAATAAAATATATCACAGCTTTGTAATCTAATACAGAATTTTGGAACTAATATTTATTTCCTATAATAAGTTAAACAACATAATATAATATACTTCCTACTGATTCAAGTAATAACAGGTGCCAAAAGTATGAAGAATGTGTACAAGTTCTTATAACCTTACAAATATGCGGCTTAGAGGAGTTAAAAATTCTCCAAAGACACTGAAGTTGCTTTGTTTGATGAGGCAGATTACATTTCTTACCTCACTCTAATTGCTAAGATGATACACACCTATCTAGAATATTAATCTAAGATAAACTAGCAGCTGCTTTATAGACAAATTTATCTCTTATTTATTAACAGCTTTAGACCACTCAATCAATCGTGATACCTTAGACTTCAATGATTTTGGCTAACAACTATATAAACATGTATCATCACCTGTATCTATAATTATAACAGATTATCATTATGAGAATTTTGTACAAAACATGTCTCACTAGAAAGAATATTACTCTCACCCAAGACATTTCTTGGAGAAAATTAATGATATCTTTATATGACTTAATATCTTTTTGTAACAAAGACTAGACAAACCTGTGCTTGTATAACTGACCTCAAAAGATTGTGCAAATGCACCCACATGCGCACACACACTACACACGACACACACACACACACACACACACACACAAAATGCATGTAATTTTGTAAACAAAGCATATTTTTCCACTGGGCTTAAAGGTTTATGAAAATAAGTGCAGAACTGCGCAGAATCATTCTGATAATGAGAAAATAATTAACAGGTAGAAATGATGCTATCATTAGAAGTTGTTCAACTTCAGATATTCAAATATGGGGATTCTTATAGAGTAAAGATTTATGGGTCATTTATAAAAATTAACATTCATACTCTACTTGGAAATTGTTACCTTAAAATTATTCCTATTTATGAAATAAATGACTAGTAAAAACAATCATAATTACATCTTTTAATATTCAGAAATATCATTGGCAATAGGGATAACCAATGCTACCAAACACTAGACTAGATGCTTACTGCTGTTAGTTTGGTTCCCAACTGTTCTGAGTTCAAATCACACAAGGGTTTGTATTATACACACGATTAATGTGTTCAGCTGCCTATACTACTACAAGTAATGTGAGTTAACTAACTATAATTGCCCAGCCAAAAAAATTAATTCTGAGCAAAAGAAATCAATATTCAGAAATTCCATAACCATAGTCTCACAAGAAAGCAGTAAACATTTTCATGAAGAAAACAATGTTAAAATGTTTGCCATGATTTTGAGTTTTGTCAGGTTTTATTGATTTATTGAATGTAACCTGTAAAAACTAGACATTTTTAATCTGTTGTATATTACATGTCTATGCTCAAGCAATTTCAGTGAAAATTCATTCAGCTAAAGACACTTACATCTCAATGATCCAGACCATCTGGCTGTAAATCTGTACCTCAAGATTATACAGTTCACAGTTGTGGACACAGTGGTATCACTATAACACAAGATGCTACAAGACTTACTTTCACTAAATTCTTTTTTTTTTTCTTTTTTTTCAAAGGGCAAGTATACAGGCAAGTAAATATGATAAAATTATGTTTATCTGTGCTTTATGTTCTTTTATAATATTGAAAACTTTAAGCATTTCTAATACAATATGTTGCAGTTTTACTCCAATTTACTGTTCTATTACATTTCAGATACCAAATATTTAATCATGCCTACTCTAAAAGAGGAACTGCTGTTTGCTAAAAACAGCAGTCATATAATGGGCATGGAGGAAACCATCATACAGACAATGTACAAGTACCTAAATCCTATATTCCTGCTGTGTGGCACGATTGGAAATATTATGTCGTTAGTGATGATGCATAAAATGAGTGCTCGAGTCTGGTCTAGCTGTATTTACCTCAGTGTTTTGGCTATCGTCGATCTACTTATTCTCTATCTGGACTGTGGAAACAGGTGGTACAAACAGCTCACTAACATTGATCTCAACATAGTTATTATGACAAGCACAGATGCAATGTGCCAGGTTTATCTATTTTTCTACAATTTTATTTTCCATTTTTCCGCCTGGCTCGTGGTCGCTATCACAGGAGAATGTTTAATCTCTATAAAGTCTCCAATTTTTAAATACAAATCATGCACCAGGGAACATGCACGTGCTATCATTCTATTTATAACAGTCATGCTGATTGGAATTAACATTCATTACTTCTGGACCCATGCACTTGTCAGTAAACAAGGCTCCAGCATCTTACAGAGGAAAGTATGCATCAATATGGATGAACTTTCAGATGTCTTCAAAGATCAGATATGGCACTACCTTGACATCTTCATAAAAGATGTTATTCCACTCTTGGTAATATGTCTGCTAGTAACCATGATTGCTATGATTCTGCATGCAAACATAAGCAGTGCAAAAGGTATGGAACCAGTGTTAAAGAAGTACTATATGGATATTGAATCTTTTCATGAAATGTGCTATATTGTTATAGTCATAGCTATTATTTACATTGTATGTACACTCCCTAAAGTAGGCCTGACAGTAATTCATCATTGTGTTGTTTACGGACTCCTGCCATATACACAAAATCTTGGTGCTAAACTTAAACTAGCTGACGCAATTTGTCAAATGTTCCAGTATGGATATCACAGCTTAAAACTATTCATATACATTTATTTCTGTAAACGTATCAACATCTGGACAAAGAAATCTACAAAAGTTTTCCTCACTCAAACATGCAGTGGTAACAAGGTCTCCAGATCCAGTACATTTTATTCGCAACAAAGCATGGAGAGACCTCTCAGTGAGCAACACTACTTTCAAGAAAGTAAGCCCATTCAAGTTCCTGATTCAAGTTTTTTTAAAGAAAAGCAAAAGGTCACTTTCTCAAAGCCGAGAGTATTTACACAAACACAAGTTTGAATTTATATTCATACTCTCACACACACATGTATGCATACACACACACACACACACACTCTCACTCTCTCTCTTTCACACACACCCACACACACATAGAATTTGTAAACATTAAATTTCTATTATAAATGTTAAATGTTTAATGATACTCAATAAATATTTTCTTTCATGTTATATTCTGTTTTGTTTTACTACTTGTTACATTACTTTTGCATACCGGTTTCAGCCCTTATTTTCACAAACAATATTATTCATCATTTGTACTAAATGAGAATATTAGCATTTCAGAAGGAGACAAGAAAGAACGAAATAGTTACCAGCTAGGAGTAAATATAGTACATATTCCTTTTTATCTCATATAACTAACCATACTTTCTCATCTAATAAATACAAATATTATCTTTGAGTGACCCTAGTCCATTAAAGAAAAAATATCATTCTTCAATAAATCCCATTCTTACTCTTTTTACCAAGCACTGTAAGGTAAGAGATATACTCCTAATAATCTGAATGTGAGACGAGCTTTCATCTATTCCCATTTCATAATATACGTAAAAAAAAGCATGAATATCCTACATTATCTTTTTTCTTTTATATGTTTTTGATTGTGCATTTGAATTTTGAAAAAAAACAATATTTTTAATACATAAATAAATGAAAATATTAAATTAGAAGAAAACCAAGGTATGTATTGGTACTATTCTGATTTACTTTCTGAGTGTATAATTTCACATCCTAAAATTTTAAACTTTTGAAGTAAAAGACATCACCTCATAGGTACATTTGGAAAACTCAGTATAGATATGATTTATGTTCTTTGCAGGGTTTTAATGAGTGTGGTTTATGTTTAAGAGAAGTTCAAATCTGGAAACTCAGACCCACATTAAACTAACTGAAAATATCTAAGGCAACTAAAATTTTAGTTGTGATATTACGTAAAGCAACTGAAATGAGGAAAGTGCCTTTCTTCAAAGAGTGAACACAGAAGCTTCAGTAAATATAACAATACTACAATGAATGGTAATAACTGTCTTGGAGTGATAAGTAGACTTCAGAAGTTATAGAAGTCAAATTAATAATGCAAGTTCAGTTCTTCAAATGAAATTAATGGAACATCTTATGACAAAACTTTCTTGAATAAAATCTAACAGGATTAGATACATTATTCCTTATGACATTAAAATCTACATAAAAAAAAAATTGGCAACATCTGATAATGAAGGAAGTGAATATAATATGATGAAGTGTAATTTGGTTTTGAAGTATATAAAGGATTCATGTATGTTGAGACAGTAGAGAAATACATCCATCAAAATATGAATTGATAGAGAAATATATTAAAGATATATAATTCATCAAGAAAACTTCTTTTGATGATGAAAAAAAAATCATCATTCCATATAAAAGATACATTTGAAGAACAAATCACATGAAAATTGAAAAGCTATCAAACAGTAGAAGATGGATGATAAAACAGTGATAACAAACGTGTGTGTAGTGTAAATTAAATGTTGCATATCAGCTATTATATCTGCAGCAGAAACAAGAGTACTGTTTTGGAAATGGAATGAGAAAGTAAAACAGAACTGCTCTGTGGCCAAAATGCCAGAAAAGTGACCATATGATCACAGGTTCAAATTTTACTACATTTTAATATGTCCCTGAACAAGACACACAACTTTATTTGCTGTTGTTGTTTGCCTAGTTAACAATTTCCCCTACCTAATTTATGGTTGGGAAGTTACACTTTGCCAAAAAAGAAAACTTATTTATCAAGCAGAACCATACTTGTCTGAAAAAAACTATGTGTAAGACAACAAACTGAACATAAGATGTATGGGAAAATTATTATAAATTGACAATGATTTTAGGGCCAAGTATAACTAGAGAAAGGGGTAATCTGCCTGAGACATCTCTGGTTCTGTGATATAAAACCAACTGCTTTGAAGTGTTTTTATTTATATAAAAAAAAACCTTCCATCATTTTATGTCAGAACATTTATGTTCCAAATGTTGGTTTAACCCTTTCGTTACTAACCCGGCTGAAACCTGCTCTGGCTCTGTAGTACAAATATCTTGTTTTCATACGTTTTGAATTAAAATCTTCCACCAAACTTAGTCACAGTTTATGTTCCAAACACTAGCTTAATGATAACTAAGTTATTTCACTAAATTCTTTGTTATATTTAAAATGATTGAAAGAAACACAGAGCATCTGAAAATAAATACAGTAACGAAAGGGTTAATAATAAAAAAAAAAGTTAGCTATTTTACTAAATGCCTCAAAATTCTTGATTAATTGCAAAGTTAATTCAAAGACATAAGCAGTGCATTTTCATTTTAGTAAAACAGAGGTTAAATTAAATCTTAGAAAAACCTTGCAGAGAAGCTGGACAGTAATAAACATAACTGTAAAGAATTTTTTTATAGACTTATTAACTATGGGAGAATACCAATCAATTAAGCCTAAAGCTATCTATCTATGCAAATAATGGTGTGGTATTACTAACAAAGTAGGTGTTGTAAAAGCAAAAATATTTAGGGCAACTCAAAAATAAGAAAATATTTTACCACCAGTGTAATCAATGTTTAACTCTTTATCGGATATTAAAATTTTTAATGAACACTCATTAAAATAACATTCCAACAATACACTACACAATTAGTCCATCACTGAATTTTAGAGCAAATTAAGTTCTCAATGGCACAATGTGTACTATCTTATAAATTTCAAGTCCCATCACCAGACAGAATATTTAAGTAATAATGGTTTATGGAATGTTTATGGAATGAAGGCTATAAAGGTTAGACAACGTACAACTGTTTATAAGATTTACAACAACATTTCCCAGATTAGAGGACAATGAGAAATGTATAAAACATAATTGTCAGGCCAGACTTGTGGAAATAGCAACCAACAAAACAGAACATTAATTTAGAAGAATCAATACCAGAAGGAAAAAAATATAGAAAGATATACAGTGTAATACAGATAGGAAAGTGAAAGTACAACTTCAATGCCAGACTATTCTAATTGCTTCAGAAAACAAATCAAGCTTGTAAAAATTTAAGCAATCAATGTTATTTTAGTTTTAAACATAAATGCATATGACAAAAATATATAATGGCTCGCAAGTACTTTCTAATCGTTTATTAACGGTTAAAAGGATAGCACTACAACCATAACCTTCACAGGACCTCAGAGACTGTAGCAATTGACGTAACTGCTGTTCATCTTATAAGCCTGAAAGTTCCGTGTGTGTATGAGAAACGTGGTGGAGGAAGGGGAGAATTCTAGGGAACTGACATTCTGGTAAGAAAGGATTCAGATTAGTGGTCAGTGTAGAACTTTGTGAGGAGGGGGAGGGAAGAAAGGGTGGTGATAGCAGGAGAGACAGGTACGTTGAGTGGACTAGTATAGAGTGTGGAGGTATGCAATCACTTAGTTCTGAGGGACAGAGGCTACTATAGTTGTGATATAAAAAGCCACATGAGGAAAGCATTTCTGTGATTTAAATGTTGGTGTGTATTACTCTTTTCACTCTTTTACTTGTTTCAGTCATTTGACTGCGGCCATGCTGGAGCACCGCCTTTAATCGAGCAACTCGAACCCGGGACTTATTCTTTTGTAAGCCCAGTACTTATTCTATCGGTCTCTTTTGCCGAACCGCTAAGTGACGGGGACATAAACACACCAGCATCGGTTGTCAAGCAATGCTAGGGGGACAAACACAGACACACACAAACACACACACACACACACACACACATACACACACACATATATATATATATATATATATATATATATATACATTATACGACGGGCTTCTTTCAGTTTCCGTCTACCAAATCCACTCACACAGCTTTGGTCGGCCCGAGGCTATAGTAGAAGACAGTTGCCCAAGGTGCCATGCAGTGGACTGAACCCGGAACCATGTGGTTGGTAAACAAGCTACTTACCACACAGCCACTCCTGCGCCTGTATATGGAGAGCAACTCCTTATTAATAGGTAGGGTACCTTCTTTTTGATGCAGTTTAGGATGTCCATGTGTGTAGCAGCACTACTGTCCTAATGTGGGAACATTTTTTTCCTTTCTGAATCTTGAGGCACACCAACATGTTGGTCAAGAGGTCAGTCAGTGCACATTGAGATGGTGCAATCTGTGAGGAACTTTCCAGTCTAAGAAACAAGAGAAGGTGATGGGCTGGCAGAAACATTAGCACGCCAGGCGAAATGCTTAGCGGTATTTCATTTGCCATTACGTTCTGAGTTCAAATTCCACTGGGATCGAGTTTGCCTTTCATCCTTTAAGGGTCAATAAATTAAGTACCAGTTACACACTGGGGTCGATGTAATCGGCATAATCCCTTTGTCTGTCCTTGTTTGTCCCCTCCATGTTTAGCCCCTTGTGGACAATAAAGAAATAAGAAACAAGAGATGGAAGGAGCCAATGGGTGAACAGAGGAGCAGGAGATCCTTAAAGTAGGGACAGTTAAATACTTTGCCAAAAAACATTGTTTTCAATAAATTTCTCAAGACTAACAGACCCAAGATGAGTGACAGACTCAAAGCAGGTGTCTATTCAATTTAGCTTTCCAGAAGTCATACTAGTGATCCTTTGAGGAGGAAGACAGACTCAAAGCATTACAGAAATTCATTGTTAAAAGTGGTTTCCATCATATTGGAAATGTTGGACTGAGAGTGATAGGTTAATAGACAACAGGGTTAGAGAAACTGAACTTCCGGGAAACTGAATACACTATGGAAACCCTTAAATCCAAATGCATTAGATACAGCTACTTTTGTAAACATTTATTATGGTACTGAAACTTAATAATCCTGTTTAACTTGCTAGCTATTAAATGCTGATTTCAAAAGGTCATTAAGTGTTCATTTTAAGTCTTCTGATTAATGAGCATAAAAATGGAGAGGGGTGGGCTATTCAAGGTTTGAAATACTCAAGATACACTACATATCATGACAATGTCTCTATGATGCCATCAGACGTTGAAGGCCCAAGGCAAGACAAAAGTGGATAAATGCTTATTTTTTTAATATGATTTTTAATAAAATTATCTTTTTAAGAATTTGCAAACAAATATTATTTCATTTATTTTTTTTTTTAATCTTCCAATATCTATGATGTCACATTACATTTTGGACAAGATTAACAGCATAAAGACTGAATAATTGGCATATCAAATGATAAATTGGAACATACGGTGGTGCCCCAGCATGGCCGCAGCCTTCGGGCTAAAACATTTTTAAGGATTTATACGATTTAAAATTAAAACAATTTGGTATAGCTAGTGGAACGTTAAAAGCACCATTCAACCATGATCATTGCCAGGGCCACTGATTGGCTCCCATGCCGGTGGCACATAAAAAAAGCACCATTCGAGCATGATCTTTGCCAGTACCGCCAGAGTGGCTCCTGTGCCAGTGACACATAAAAAAGCACCATTCAACCATGATCCTTGCCAGGGCCACTGACTGGCTCCCATGCCGGTGGCACATAAAAAAAGCACCATTCGAGTGTGGTCATTGCCAGAACCACCAGACTGGCTCCTGTGCCAGTGGCACATAAAAAAGCACCATTCAAGATTGGTTGTTGCCAGTACCACCTGACTGGCCCTCATGCCAGTGGCATGTAAAAGCACCCACTACATTCTCGGAGTGGTTAGCGTTAGGAAGGGCATCCAGCTGCAGAAACTTGCCAGATCAGATTGGAGACTGGTGCAGACTTCTGGCTCGCCAGACCTCAGTCAAACCATCCAACCCATGCCAGCATGGAAAGCAGACATTAAACAATGATGATGATGATGATGATGATGATGAACAAATTCAAAGTAGATTTCAACACTACAAGAAAATTGTTTTCTCTACAACTGACATAATAATGAAGATTTAATTCTAATTAAACACATCTTTCTTTGTTAGCATGTGTAAGATTCACACGTGGAGGCACAATGGCCCAGTGGTTAGGGCAGCAGACTCGCAGTCATAGGATCACAGTTTCAATTCCCAGACCGGGCGTTGTGAGTGTTTATTGAGCAAAAACACCTAAAAGCTCCACGAGGCTCCGGCAGGGGATGGTGGTGATCCCTGCTGTACTCTTTCACCACAACTTTCTCTCACTCTTACTTCCTGTTTCTGTTGTACCTGTATTTCAAAGGGCTGGCCTTGTCACTCTCTGTGTCACGCTGAATATCCCCGAGAACTACGTTAAGGGTACACGTGTCTGTGGAGTGCTCAGCCACTTACACGTTAATTTCACGAGCAGGCTGTTCCGTTGATTCGGATCAACCGGAACCCTCGTCGTCGTAACCGACAGAGTGCTTCCATCAAGATTCACATGTCTTTTTTATATTTGTTTAACATGATAATTTCTAATGCTAACAACATAACTGTATAATAGGCATGGAATTTATTGCCATTCTGATAACAAGAAGCTTACATTCTCTTTTTCTTTATCATAGGGAGAGAGATAGAAATAAAGAGAGAGAGAGAGAGAGAGAGAGATAGGGAGAGAGAGAGAGAATACAAAAATCTTGTAATTAATCATCTCAAGCAAAAGAAACTTCTACAAAAGAATATAACATTTTAGGTTTTAGTACATAAAAGGTATTTTTATAGGTCATTTAATCTGCATCTAATGTCCTTTGCTGAGTTCATTTATTTCACAGAAAGCTATAGATTTCTTACATATTTTAGTTCTAAATGCTATAAACTACTTACATGTTCTTTGACATTTACTATTCATACAAATGTCCAACAAGAAATATAATAGCTACAGTTCCTTTAAAACATTGAAGACACAGACTCTACTTTAAGTCTTGTCTTACAGAGTTATTACTACCACATTCTTTGCAAATTACCATTGGTTGGTTTGTAATAATCTAATTCATTGTGTTGTTTCTTCTGAAATACATCATACTGGCTCTCTTATAATGGTGCTAACATGCCAGTAACCAGAGATAACACTCCTGTCTATAATCTGATTAACTAATTGTATGAATGCATCTACTCCTGTCTAACCCTGAAGCTTTTAGCAATTTCCTAAAATTAATTGAGAGCCTGCGCATTTGCAATCTTTTCTTTTCAGCCTACTGTAAGCATCCACCATTTTCATTGTATCTGTATGTAATAAACTGAACTGAATAGAATATATAGTGAGAATATTATAATCTGTATGGGAAATTTTATAATATAATTGAGAAACTTGAATACTGCATATGCTTAAGGACTATGAGTCAGCTTCCTTCTTTCCATAAACAAATAGATGAAAACATAATTGAAGATAGAAAAATAGAAAAATAAAACAAAAGAATTTCCAATTGTGATGTCAGCTGAACTAAAAATATTTGCATAACATATCTCTAGATTATAAAATGAGATATTTAGACTATCCATGTGGATAGGCAAAATTCAATGTGCCATCATTAACCCTTTTGTTACCAACCCGGCTGAAACCGGCTCTGGCTCTGTTGTACAAATGTCTTGTTTCCATAAGTTTTAAATTAAAATCTTCCACCAAACCTTAGTCACAATTTATGTTCCTAATACAAGCTGAATGGTAACTAAGTTATTTTACTAAATTCTTTGTTATATTTAAAGTAATTGAAAGAAACATAGAACATCTCACAATAAATACAGTAACAAAAGGGTTAAAGATGCCTTGTTTCTGTGAAAAAAGGTCCCTCCCTACCCAGAGAGACAAATTTTCTTTTCTGCATGACATAAACAACATCTGTTATTACTGTTATATTTTTCTGTCTTAAAATTTTTTTTACATGACTTCATCCAAGAAGTAGAGGGAGAAGTACTGACTATGACCTTACTCAGGTCTACTAAGACTGGCAGGAGAAAAAGGAGAAAACTGACTACAGACTAGAGTCCTGAACCATACTGGATGTTACTAAAGATGCTCAATGATCAGGCAGTGGCACATAAATTAAGTACCAGTTACGCACTGGGGTTGATGTAATCGACTTAATACCTATGTCTGTCCTTGTTTGTCCCCTCTATGTTTAGCCCCTTGTGGGTAATAAAGAAATAGGTAGTGGAACATAAACCACCACTTTCCTTGGCTCCAATTTTATGCTTATCCTTGATTATTTTTACTTCAATTTTGGTGAAAATAATCATTTCTTAATTGCAAGGATTGGGGAAAGGTGGCTCTAGTGCTTTCAGTAATCATTTTAGAAATTTAGTATCATTTTTTAAGTTGAAATGATAATCACTGATATCACTTCGATTTTCATTAAGTGAAACAAAAACCATTGTTGAGAAAATATCTCATAAAACTAAAATGAACATCAAAACAATCTATTGCCAGTGTATGAATTTCATCAAATCAGAAATTTAAAAACAGTAAATATTAAGAATAACTGAAGTTTTCTTAAATTTGGAACTACCCAAGTCAGAAGTCACTAGTTTAAATAAAATAAAGAATATCAAAGCCACAATGGTATTCTTAAGTTACTAACAGAAGTTGCATGATAGGACTAATACCTAAAAGACATGGTGAATTTAGAGTTAAAAGTAGCTATAATTTTGATTTGATATTGCAATTAGTGATTGCAATTAGATTGTCATTAGATTCACTTCAACATTTAAATTTAATTTGCCAAAATATTTTCATCGCTTTGAGACTGCGAACTGGCCACTGACAAAATTTCATGCTGCATCTCAAAGTGACGAAAATATTTTGGCAATTTAAATTTAAATGTTGAAGGGAATCTAACGGTTTTTGTGTTTCGTAAATGGCTTATAAACACCTTCCACACTGCAATTGTTTTCATTCCAGTACATTATTTCAGATCAGGTCACTTGCTATGCAAGTACATCTCAGTAATAATGTCATTGTTTAACCCTTTAGCAGTCAGATTTTTTTTGTCAAATGTAATGCTTATTTATTCACATTGTTTTTCGTTAATAAGCATTATCTTGTATATTCAAAATTTGTGTGTTGGCATATTTCTAGAATGACATTATAGGGTAGATGTTAGAGGTTTGATGTGGTCAGTTTGTACATAAAACAGATAGAATATTTGGTCAGATATGGCCGGATTAAATGCTAAAGGGTTAATATTTTTCAACAGACCAGTCAATGGTTAACTATATTTTTGACAATGAGTGATAAAATAACTTCTGTAACTCATTCAGACAGCTATAGCATTTTGCCGTTGTTTACATCCTTTGTCAATGCATAATTGCAAAATACATAATCATACACACACACATAACAGGCTTCCATGTAATTCCTGTCTATCAAATTCCGCTTAAAGACTATGTTAAAGGCCTCTTGTCTGAGGTGTTGTATAGTGGGACTGAACCTGTAACTACATGGTTGCAAAGTAAAGCTGAGTCAAGGAATGTTTGAGAATAGAATAACAAAATCCTGGAAGGAGTGAAAAATTGAAGACATTAAATACAGGAATATACAGCTTAACGACTGTTTATACATACTATATAATGTATAATGCTTTCTAAAGTAAAAGGAAAAAAATCTTTTAATGATATTGCTCTGCCCAACCCATCATCATCATCATCATTGTTTAACGTCAGTTTTCCATGCTAGCATGGGTTGGACGGTTTTGACTGAGGGCTGGCAACCAGATGGCTGCACCAGGCTCCAGTCTTGATCTGGCAGAATTTCTACAGTTGGATGCCCTTCCTAATGCCAAACACTCTGAGAGTGTAGTGGGGGCTTTTTACGTGCCACCTGCACGGGGGCCAGTCAGGCGGTACTGGCAATGACCTCGCTCGAATCTTTTTACACGTGCCACCGACACAGGTGCCAGTGAAGCGACGTTGGTAACGATCACGCTCGAATGGTGCCCTTTTATGTGCCACAGGTACGGAAGCCAGTTGGCTGCTCTGGCAACGATCACGCTCGGATGGTGTTCTTGGCACCCTACTAGCACAGGCATGAGTGCCAGTAAGGCGACGCTGGTAATGATCATACTCGAATAGCCTCTCTGTCAACGATCACACTCATATGGTGCTCTTTGCACCCCACTAGCACGGATGCCAGTCATCGAAATAATTAAACCCATTTTAGTAAAAAGAAAATGGAAAAATAGACGTGCTGACAAAGATGACAATGATGATGATAACAAATGACAACAGATATCTAAATTCATAATCAAGATTTGAATTATCCATATTGTAATTAATATTCATTGGGATATGGTTGTGGTTTCAATTCATCCAACATATAACCACTGAACATGAAGAACGAAGGATATAGGGATAACTTTCATGTTTGGTGATTGGTTAGTTGGTTGTTTGTTTACACACACACACACACACACACTCTGAAGCACTCTGTCAGTTACGACGATGAGGGTTCCAGTTGCTCCGATCAACGGAACAGCCTGCTCGTGAAATTAACGTGTAAGTGGCTGAGCACTCCACAGACACGTGTACCCTTAACGTAGTTCTCGGGGATATTCAGCGTGACACAGAGAGTGACAAGGCCGGCCCTTTGAAAATACAGGTACAACAGAAACAGGAAGTAAGAGTGAGAGAAAGTTGTGGTGAAAGAGTACAGCAGGGATCACCACCATCCCCTGCCGGAGCCTCGTGGAGCTTTAGGTGTTTTCGCTCAATAAACACTCACAACGCCCGGTCTGGGAATCGAAACCGCGATCCTATGACTGCGAGTCTGCTGCCCTAACCACTGGGCCATTGCGCCTCCACACACACACACACACACACACACACACACACACACACAAACATACATCTATAACAAATAACAGAAACATCTTTCTCAAATTACACCCCAATGTCTTGAAAAGACAAGTACAATGATATGCTATGGATCTTGGAAAAGATGGAATAATCATTTACAGAGTACCTTTAATCACATGTACATTTGATTAAGAATGACACAGAGTTAAATAATGACTAAAAATTCAATGAATACTAAACTGCACAGTACATATATAAATCAACAAAAATCCTGTTACTGCCAAAACAGTATCTTTAAGATAGTATGTTAGCACATGTTTTCTATTATAATGAAGATACTGGAAAGTTCTCACACTGTATATTAAGTAAGTAATGTACAGAATAATAGCTGAAAGAAATTTCTACTTCTAAAAAAAAAATATACAATAATAATATGATTAAATGTTTCTTCCAAACATCAGCGCTCTCTAATCTAACAATGCTTTTGCTAAATTAAGGAAAATGGAGCAATTTTATTAAACACAAGATGCTGACATTGAAAACTATAGAAAGAGCAACAGCAATTGAAAAAAGAGTTTGCAGTTTTTCAATATTTCTAATGTTTGGAGTTTACAAAGCTTACGCCATTAGTGATATTGAATATCGGTCGATATTCAAATTTTCAATTGTAGAACTTTGAACTAACAGAGAATTTATTATATTTAGCAGTGGAAACAGAAGAAATATAGCTTTTATCATAAAGATATAAAAGATTGGAAGTCTTTCTGTTGATTTGTGCAATTTACATGATGTAAGCGAAATAACTGCAATAAAGTTTTAATATTTCAATGAATTATTCTAAATGTGTATATTTTTTTTTAATTTCATAAAAGCTGTAAAACTAGATATTATATTTAGTTTTGTAAAAGTGAAATAAATAAAAGAATTCACAAAAATTCAAGTTAAACTTTTTGCAAAAAAAACCTTCCAAATAAACAATTTTCATAGAATTTTCACTTTGAAATTTTTAGAATTTTCATTCGGAAGAGAAAAATTGGAAAAATGGAAGTAAACTTACATTCATCTCTGAAACGAGGCTCTGCATTTGGTCCTACACGAGCAAAAGTTCGAATAATTTCCATTTGTA
Organism: Octopus sinensis; assembly: GCF_006345805.1. Lineage (NCBI taxonomy): Eukaryota > Metazoa > Mollusca > Cephalopoda > Octopoda > Octopodidae > Octopus > Octopus sinensis. The sequence continues at coordinate 150,723,171 of NC_043000.1, read as the reverse complement.
CAGTATGTTGATCTCGGTATACAGGGTCATCTAAGAATGTTTGTAGCTGCATGTAAACCCTATCCAACATCTAAGAAAAAAAAAAAAATGGAAACATAAAAATAGTATTTAATTAAGCCTATCATGATTAAGCACTTACAATTTAGAAAATAATTAAGCTTGCAAATTAAATATTTCATGACCTTGTCAATATATTAAACATATATATATTTCTATATATTTGCTCTTGAAACTAAAGATTCCATTAAAAAATGTTGGGAATTTTAATTACTTTCTTCTAATCAATTTTGAATATTAATTAAATGATTCATAATCATTTCAGATGAAATGTGATTGGTGATTTAAAGAGTTTTTGCACATTTTCGAAATTCAATCATTTACAATTAGCAATATTCAACAAGAATATTGTTATATTGAAGATCAGATTTCCTACTTGAAATCTGAATAATTGCCATGAGACTTTACTACAATCAGTATCAGGACAAAAACAAAAGAAGAAAAGAACAGATGACAATGAAAGTGAAACAAAATGAAATATCTGTAAAAGAAAAACATTCAAAAGATAATTCGGATATTAGAGTGACAAGTTCTGCAGCCAGCAGTAAATCCAACAGCTTTTCTTGGAGAAAGAATATTACAACTAACATCAGATAACACAGCAAAAAGACTTAAAAATAACTATTTTCAATATTGTTAAGATATTCTTTCTGAAATATCATTGAAAAGCATCAGAACTTAAAGAAGCATTAGAGTTGCAATCTAAAAGTTTTAAATAATGAAATAACTGCTAATACTTTAAAATAAATATTAACCATAAGAAGAAATGTAAGACAGAAAAGAGAAACAGGCCCATGGATAGGACTCAAACTACATATCTAACACTTGCTGATTACATGACAAAGCGTTCTTCATTTCATTCATCATAAATTAGATATTATTATAACTGTTTCCATAATTCAGACTATCCTATTTTACCTCTACAATATAGTTTATTCAACACTAGCAGTATCGCCCGGCATTCCTCGGGTTTGTAAGGGAAATAACTACATAAGCATTTTTAGAGATGTAAAGTATAATAGCCATCTCAATATGGCTAACCACAAAGGGGGGGGTTGTTACTGTGGCTTTTTACGTTCTGAGATTTAATAATAAATGCATTAAAAATGGGGAAAATTGATGGTAAATTTTTTTTTAAATCGTAGACTCATCATAGACCCGTGCTAATACCCAGAAGGACTCGATATGAATCACGACTATAAGATATCCGGTTTTGGTTAAACTGCACCGCAAAATGTGGGAGTAGTTAGGAATCTAAATCGTAGGAGACAGACAGCACACAACCTCACTTTTATATATAAAGATATGTCCAACAGAGTGAAGGAGTCCTGCAGCAGTTCAATGATTCTAATGAGAAATAACTCTATGATTCAAATTAGCTGCTAAGATTTTAATATAAATGACATCAAGTATTATAACATCATAATGTTCCAAATTGTTTTCAAGGTAACTCATGGGAGTCAACTGGTTACTCTGAGGCATTTTCTGTGAAATCACCTTTAAACAGGCAGTTCTATGTTTAACCCTTTAGTGTTCAGATTATTCTATCAAACATAATGCTTATTGATTCCCATTGATTTGAATTAATCATGCATTGTCTCATACCTTCAAGATGTTGATGGTGTAATTACTTAATGTAGAATAACATTGTAGGGTAGGTGTGAGAGCCTGGATCTGGTCAGTTTGAACATAAAACAGATTAACTATTTTGGCCGGATATAGCCTGTTTAAATACTAAAGGGTTAAAGGATGAGGAATTATGTACATTATTTACATTTGACAGATATTTGTCCTCAACTTGTTTGTTGTTAACACAACATTTCGGCTGATATACCCTCCAGCCTTCATCAGGTATCTTGGGGAAATTTCTCATTCCTAAGGTATTTTTCTATGTTATTATTATTGCTTATTATTATAATTATTCAGGTCGTAAACAACTTATCACTAAGGCTACCAGGAAGTGTGCTCTAGCAACTGGCGGTGTGAAAAAACCCCATAATCACAGGCCTGAACTTCTTATCGAACTCAGAATCTTGGGGTTATTAGCCCATGCTCTTAACCACTATGCCATATGCCCGTGGGCAATTATGGAGTGAATTTTAGGTCTTATAAATCTAATATTTTCCTATCCTTCCTTAATACCAGTTCCCATAAGCTGCTCATATCTGCACTCTGTCTGCTTAGGAGGTTGTTATGTCCTAGCATATGTGCTGCTTCTTTTAGTTTTCGTATTGGTCCAGATGGAGGATATGTAAATGGAACCTCCCCCCCATTTTTTTTGTTTTTTTTTATGGAATCCCATATTTTAGGCTATGGAGATTCCAATTCTGAAAAAATTTTTCAAAAATTGCAACTTCAAAATTTAAATTCCCCCACCTCACCATTTCTTCATTTTTCGCTATTTCCGGAAATTTCTTTTCCCAAAATACAAACAAAAATACAGAGATTATGATTCTGAAAACAAAAAATTGTTTATAAAATTTCAATTTCCACAAAAAAAAAAAATGGTTAACCGTTTGAATGGTTAACCGTTCTGTGAATGTAACCCAGCTGTTGTAAGTTCCTATAGCTGACCCATTTGTCTGTAATTTCATATTACTGCAGGAAATTACTCTGAAAGAAATCTTTGCAGAAAGGTGAGTAGATTGATTACAAATTTCTTTCATTATGTTATCGCAGTTTTGTGAGATTTGGCTGTTATCTCTAGCATGTAAATAATATGCATGAGTTCAGAATCAGAATCTATGTATTTTTGTATGTATTTCAGCAAAATAATTTCCGGAAAAAGTGAAAAATGAAGAAATGGGGGTATTGAAGTTTTGAAGTTGTGATTTTGAAAATTTTTTTTTCAGAATCGGAATCTCGATAGCCTAAAATGTGGGATTAAAAAAAAAATTGAAGGGGAAAGGGTTCCGTTTACATATCCTCCATCTGGACCTTCGTATTTTCCAGTGGTGCTCTCTGTCTATTATTTTAACTTCATCCCACAGAGGGAAAAATACCTCAGGAATGAGAACCCAGGTTTGAAATTTCCCCAAGACACCTGATGAAGGCTGGAGGGTATATCAGCCAAAACATTGTGTTAACAACAAAGATGAGAACTAATATCCATCTAATGTAAATAATGTGCAGAATTAATATGTTTACAGACATGAAAACCCAAAACAGAAATTAATAATGACAACCTTCACAGACGTTCTGACAGTCTTCAATCATGTTCTATGATGTAGTTTCTATTTTATTCAAATGTTTTTAATAATTCCCCCACTACTACTATCTTGATAATGATATTCTTTTGTTATTTTGGCACAAGGCCAACAATTTTGAGGGGGTGGGGAAGTTGATTACATTGACCCCAGCACTTAACTGGTACTTATTTTATCAACCCTGAAAGGATGAAAGGCAAAGTCGACCTCAGCAGAATTTGAACTCAGAACATAAAGTGGCAAAATACCACCAAGCATTCTTTTCTGTTGCATCAATGATTCTGCCAGCTTGCCACTGTTATCTTGATAATGACATAGAAAAAAAGATCACACACACACATATATATATATATATACACATATATAATATGTGTCTATGTACATATACATACATATAGTTGTTCCATACCTCATAGTGATGTTTCACAGGATCATTAGGTGTTTCAGGGCTTTCAACAATCAGAGACCCTCATCTGCATATCGCAATCAAGGTTGATTTAAGCTCAAGCTCATATCTAGTTAACACTATCCAATGTAACACTGTCCCTTCCAGAGCTTGCACCTCCTGGTTTACAGACACATTGAGGAAACATCTGCAGATTTCATAGCCAATTTGACAGCCTTTGCCTATTGGCACCCCTGTGATACCCAACATGTTTTAGGCTCTGCAGAGGAACTGATCTGCAAACCCTCTACATCACACCTCCTCAATAGGACCACACCTTGCTTGCCACCCACACAACAGCTTAACATTCTCTCTCTTTTCTCTTTTCTCTTTTACTTGTTTCAGTCATTTGACTGCGGCCATGCTGGAGCACCGCCTTTAATCGAGCAACTCGACCCCGGGACTTATTCTTTTGTAAGCCCAGTACTTATTCTATCGGTCTCTTTTGCCGAACCGCTAAGTGATGGTGACATAAACACACCAGCATCGGTTGTCAAGCAATGCTAGGGGGACAAACACAGACACACAAACACACACACGCATACATATATATATATACATATATACGACGGGCTTCTTTCAGTTTCCGTCTACCAAATCCACTCACAAGGCTTTGGTCGGCCCGAGGCTATAGTAGAAGACACTTGCCCAAGGTGCCACGCAGTGGGACTGAACCCGGAACCATGTGGTTGGTAAACAAGCTACTTACCACACAGCCACTCCTGCACCTTCCTGTCTGGGAACTTCAGCTGCTTTTCCAAGCAAACTTCTAGCTCCCGGCCGTGTACTGTTGCTAGTAGGCCTAAGGAGGTGTATGTGTACACACACACACACACACACAAATAGTAAACAGCAGAAAAGTATAAATTTTCCACGATTCATAATTTGTTCTCAACAGCTGTTTCAATGGAATTTTTTTTTAAATCATTTATTTAATTATATGATTAACATACATAATTAATTTAATTCCGATACATTACATATCTCGTTAGGAGACATCTTTCCTAACAAGATTAATAACACACAACATTTAAATTATTTTTATGATGTTTATGCATCAACACAGTATATAAAAATTTGTGTATAAATAACATGTTAAATTCAGACTGCCATTTAAAGTAGTCGGCCAAATACAATTTTTAATCAATTGAAATTATCAGTAAAGTTATTAGTATTTACCAGTTAATCCCAACGTAGACAAGCAAGAGATAACTGGAATTTCATTTGACCAAAACTTAAATGGGTGACATAAAGTATTAACCTACACTTAACTGTGTGTTCTTCATGCAGAAGCCACCCATGGGAAAAGATCTAATGTTATCATATATAAATGTATATATATATATATATATATATATATATATATATCTCACAGCCTGAAGTTTTCAAAATAGATGCACTAAAGTCGCATGACAGAAACGAGTACAATTATCAAATAAATATTTTTGGAGTGGTTGGCGTTAGGAAGGGCATCCAGCTGTAGAAACACTGCCAGATAAGACTGGAGCCTGGTGCAGCCTTCTGGCTTTCCAGATCCCCGGTCGAACCGTCCAACACATGCTAGCATGGAGAACGGACGTTAAACGATGATGATGATGATGATGATGATGATATCAAATAAAACTTTAAACATAACAGATTTGAAGAATCATCATCATCATCATTTAATGCCTGTTTTTCATGCTGGCATGGGTTGGACAGTCTGACAGAAGCTGTGCAAGCCAGAGAGCTGCACCAGGCTCCAGTTGTCTATATCGAACTGGTTTCTAGTTGGATGCCCTTCCTAAGGCCAACCATTTTACAGAGTGTACTGGGTGTCTTTTACATGGTACCAACACAGGTGCGTTTTAGATAGCACGAGCATGGGTACATTTTATGAGGCACCACTGTGGGTGCTTTTATATGGCGCCTGTACAGGTGTTTTTTACATGGCACTAGCATGGGTGCTTCTTACATGACACCAGTATGGGTGTTTTTTATGTGGTGCCCCTATGGATTCTTTTTATGCGACACCAGTATAGGAGTTTTTTATGTGGCACCAATACGAGTGCTTTTTATGTGACACCAGTATGGGTGTTTTTTATGTGGCACCAGCACAGATGTTTCTATGTGACACCAGCAACTGGGAGCTCACAAGACAAGACTCTCTCAGTGGAGAGAGAGAGTGGAACCAAGGAATTAGAGAATGACATGTGTGTGTATAAAAGAGATACTTGGCAACCTCAGTAGCACAAGGAAGGACAGGAAGGTGAGAGATAGCTAGAGAGAGAGATAGAGAGAGAGAGACAGTCAAAGTGAGAAAGAGAGAAAGCCTTCCCACATGGAACAGTGGTTTGAAAAAAATTTTGTAAACCATTCCTGTGTAAATATTGGCCAAGTTAGCAATCATGTTTCATTACTATTTGCAGAGGGATTTCAAGCTTTATTTCCTTCTAATAATTTCTCAACATAACATTTATTAAACAGTGATAACCAATGCATCTCAGGAAGAGAGGTTTTGGTTGTGATGAGTCTTGCAAATGCTATGAAAAAAAAAAAAAATTAAAATATATCATAGAAGTTATTATTCACTTCATCTCATAGAAAACTGAACCCCATAAAGCAACAAGCCACATACAAATAACCCTGAGGGAATATTACTTTTTCTAACTTCCATAAATCTTCTTAGCAATTTCTCAATAATGCAGTAGAAACTTTTCAGTGTACACAGCTAGAGATTCTGCTATACAAAGACACCTACATTGATACTGAGAAAGCAGAATGATGTCTCTCTCTCAAATAAACGCATCAAATAGCCATTGCCAGCATCTGTAGCTGATGCCATTAATTTTATTTTCTATTTATCTAGATTGTTAGTCATCTATTACTCAGCATCATATCATTCAGTTCAAGTATAATCTTTTACATTGCTAGCATTGCCCTTAAGTCAGTATTCAAGAACAAATGGCTTTTTTTCTTTTCTTTCCTTTTTTTCTTTCTTTTTTTTTCGTTAATACCATTCCTCATTCTTAAGACATGGAGGAATAGTAACAGGCAAATAATCTCATATTTTTCTTTTTTATGTTAGTATAAGTATTGAAAATTATAAATTTCTTCTCTCATTCAGTATGAAGAAGAGAAAACCCCCAGAAGAAAAGCGTTCTCATTAAAACACTAATTCACTGCTTCTAACTTAATTTTATGTTGTCCTCAATTTTAAAATTTGATCAATTTCCCACGAAAACTTGTCTGATAAACTATACAAAAAAAAAAAAATTATTGTTATTACCCACCCAATAAATTTTCTATGCCAACCTCAACACTACATTTTATGTCTGTTTTTGTACATGTACAACTCATCCATCACCCAAGTAACGAATAAAAGAAATCATTATTATTGTTGTTGTTAATTATCATTATTTCCCATAGAAAATGTCATTTTCTATTTGATGTGATTAATTGCATAAGCTTCGCATCAAATACTCATTAATATTAGGTTATAAGCAGGTAATTAACACTCGCTGTAATGACCAGTTGCATGTGCCGCTGCATAAATATGTTTGTGTTTCTGTGCAAGTGGTTGTGCATTTATGACTGCATCTTCTGATGACGATATTAATGCCTGCAATGGTAACCAATCTGAGTGTGTGTGTGTATGTACCTGCACACGGACATAAACTTCTATAGGAGCCAATGAGTATGTGTTAGTGCTTCTGCATGTACAGATGTAGTTTTGTGTGCATCACTGCATTATTTATTTTCATATCACTTTCCTGGGCTAATATGAATTCCCAAGTTAATATGTCAATGTTATTCTGGTTGATAGACTCTCTATACTATCTTTAATCAAATCACTTCCAATTATTTTGATCACATCTTCCCTTGGACAACTTCAAGGGCTGTATTATCAATATAGTTCTGTCCATCATTGCCCTTGTTCAATATAGTCCAGTCCAGCAATAGTGAAACATTATTATTGCGTCATATCAACACATAACCATTAATAGGATCAATGGTACATAATACGTTATTTGCAAAGCAAAAATTATTTAAGAAATAAATATGTGTGTGGCTATATGAGTTTTATGAGTTACAACAGTGAATATAAGTAGCAAGCAAGTTCAATATCCCATATTGCAGCTTTATTACTTATTAAGGAAAGACATAGATTCCAGAAATCCAATTTTCTACTACTACTAATAATACATGAAGGTAATAGGTGTCATTGCTTGTAATCAAGTATTTGACCACATATCAGCAAACAGTATGTGGCATGCATATATCACATAAATGATTTTTTTGTTCTTTATTTTATAAGAAAGTCCCAAACAAGGCAAGAAGCCACTTAATGTAAGGAACAATGAAGAAGGAGAAATTAAGATGAAAGGAATAAATTTACTTTAGACTTGAAAGAATTCAGGTCAGAAGGAGGAGGAAAAGAATAAGATGAAAAAGAGTTCCAAAGTCTGGCAGTTCAAGGAAAAAAAGCTACAGCCATAGTAAGACTTCCTTATTTGTGGAAACACAACAGCTTTTGGATGAAGACACTCTCTTTTACTTGTTTCAGTCATTTGACTGCGGCCATGCTGGAGCACCGCCTTTAGTCGAGCAAATCGACACCAGGACTTATTCTTTTGTAAGCCCAGTACTTATTCTATCGGTCTCTTTTGCCGAACCGCTAAGTGACGGGGACGTAAACACACCAGCATCGGTTGTCAAGCAATGCTAGGGGGACAAACACAGACACACAAACATACACACACACACACATATATATATATATATAGATATATATATATATATATATATATAATATATATATATATATACGACAGGCTTCTTTCAGTTTCCGTCTACCAAATCCACTCACAAGGCATTGGTCAGCCCGAGACACTTGCCCAAGGTGCCACGCAGTGGGACTGAACCCGGAACCATGTGGTTGGAAAGCAAACTACTTACCTGTGCATTTTAAGTCAAGCGAGATAGCACAAAGTGATCTGGCACCAAGAGAAAGTTTGTTGGGGCACTTTCTGTGACAATAACGATAGGAAAGACTAAGACTGGTAATGTCACATCAATGCAATAAAGGTTGCAGGGACCAATCAGATTAAAGATTCACTTCTGAACCCGGTCATGGAAACTCAGATGATAAGATGGTGCACCTGCCCAAATTTAACGACAGTATTCCATACAAGAATGAATTGTGGACTTGTAAAGATCCAAAACAGCCTCAGATGTGAAGTAGTTTTTGGCCTGTACAATGATCCAACCTTATGGGAAGCATACCGACCAATTGATTGTATATAAGAACTCCAAGAAAGGGGGAAATTTGGGGCAATTTTGGGCAATTACACATGCACACACACACTCTGTGTATTATATGTTGGGTTCTCTGTCTATATATGAGCATCCTGTTACACAATTGACTGGATGACCTACACATATGAAACTAATATGTGAAGTGATTGGGTGTTCAAGACATGTATACCCTAAACATAACTCACAAGTAGAATCAGTGTGACAAAGCTGCACTTTTAAATTACAAGTACAGTGCATTTGACAATCTTATATGCAGTTACTGTCCACTGAACGCAGTGGGATCAAAATTGGGACCTTATGGCTGAAAAGCAAACTTCTTAACCACTCAGCTGCACTTGCATCAATGGCTGGATGGATGGTTATATATATATATATATATATATATACATAATTTACAAAATGAGGGCAAAAGAAAAATTCTAATGCCAAATATGCCGAAAAAAGACAAAAATTGTCAATAACCATTATAATTTATGCGTCTCAAAACAAACTGATAGAAATTTCTAAAAAATCTGTTATTACCGTATCGGTCCCAATTTCGGGGTTAATTCATAAGAATTTTCCCCTCTTCAGCGATAAATACGTGGGATATAAGTGAAATACTTACTCATACCCATGGAAAAAGCAAGTACTAAGTCCCGAGCAGACCTAAGTACCCCAAATATATCCAAAATAGAAAATCTTCGGCACATCTCGAGACATCGTGTGATTCGAACTAGAAACTTTCACAGAGTGAGAGAATCCGGAAGTAAACACTATTCAATTTATAACTAATGTAGGATAAAAAATTTTTCGGGATTTTTTTTTTTTCTGATAAAAATTTTATCCTACATTAGTTATATATATATATATATATATATATCAGTGGCATGTGGCTGTTGTTGTATTGGGTGTGCTGCCACACCCAATACCACCAAATTTCAAGCAGGAGTATAACAAAAGTTTTCCAATTAAGATTTGTGATTAAATTAATGAGTAAGTTTAATATGTATAACGGATTTTCCATTTCCAATGGGTGTGCAGTGCACACCCAGAATATACAACCCCGATATCTATACACATACACACACACATTCATACATACATATATATATATATATATACATATATATATACATATATATATATATATATGTATGTGCACACGTGTGTGTGTGTTGTGCATATATATTGTACTATAGAAGGTATCTGAAAATTTTCAACCAACACTGAATATTATGACAAATGTAAGTATTATGTCTATGTGTACATCATGTTTGCAGACAAAAAAGAAGGAACAGCTATATGTGTCACATTTCTTCTGCTTGGAATTTCCTCAGCAGCTGTGCACTTTCCTTAATCTTTTGCCTGTCCAAAGCATTTGTCTACTTCTGTCCTGAAAATCCATGCTTGTTTCAAAACTTTTATTCAGCCTTTGTTTCATATATTCTGAGTGATAAAATGCTTTCCCTTCGTAAGTCCAAAGTTACACTGATAATTGAAAAAAAAATTAAGGATGTGTATCATATATGATACATGGACATCAGAAAAAATATGTCCTGTGTATCACATGCGATACACTAGAGAGGTGAAAGGTTATCCATGAACACACTCTGCTTATAAATCAACTAATATTAGTGTCCAAAGCAAATTTAATAGAATGGAAATTGAATGAATGTGAAGGCATGTGGCTTAGGGGTTAGGGTATTCAGCTCATGATCGTAAGGTCATGAGTTCAATTCCTAGGCAGCGTGTTGTGTTCTTGAGCAAGACACTTTATTTTCATGTTGCTCCAGTTCACTCAGCTGGCAAAAATGAATAGGACCGGTATTTCAAAGGGCCAGCCTTGTCACATTTTGTATCATGCTGAATCTCCCTGAGAATTACATTAAGGGCACATGTGTCTGTGGAGTGCTCAGCCACTTGCATGCTAATTTCAAGAGCAGCTTGTTCCAGCGATCATATTAACTGGAGCCCTCATCATCGTAATCAACAGAGTGCTCCTAAATTCAATAGATGAATTTGAGCACCTGACATCTTCCTGACAGCTAGTTCAATTATTAAGTTACCTATGTGTTCACAGTGTTTCATTCTGTTACTAAAATGTACCATGGAGCATATCTACAGATTGTTAACCAATATTGTATGTTGTGGTAAATGGAAAAATTATGGACAGACATGTGGATGAACAGAAAACAATTGCAAGTAAAATCAGGAAGGTTACTAGATGAGGAGGAGACAAACAGATGAATAACATAACAATATATGAGGTAGGGCAAGTAAAGCTTACGATACTCTTACTCTTTTACTCTTTTACTTGTTTCAGTCATTTGACTGTGGACATGCTGGAGCACCGCCTTTTAATTGACAACTCGACCCCGGGACTTATTCTTTTGTAAGCCCAGTACTTATTCTATCAGTCTCTTTTGCCGAACCGCTAAGTAACAGGGACATAAACACACCAGCATCGGTTGTCAAGCAATGCTAGGGGACAAACACAGACACACAAACACACACATGCATATATATATACATATATATACATATATATGACGGGCTTCTTTCAGTTTCCGTCTACCAAATCCACTCACAAGGCTTTGGTCAGCCTGAGGCTATAGTAGAAGACACTCGCCCAAGGTGCCACACAGTGGGACTGAACCCAGAACCATGTGGTTGGTAGACAAGCTACATGGGGAAAATTTAGAAAAATAAACTGAAGGAATAAACACCAAAGAGTGTATACAATGGAAATAAATACGCCAAATGAAAAGACAAAGAAACGGATCTATGATTACCCTCTTTACCAAAGAAAAGTAAAAGAATTAGGAAAAGGATGAAAAAAGAAATGGTACCAAATTCACAACAACTCTGTGTGTGTGTGTGTATGTGTGTGTGTGTGTGTGTGTGTGTGTGTGTGTGTGTGTGTGTGGTGTGTGTGTGTGTACAATAAAAAAAAAATGAAATATGAGGTTGAATACAAAATATTTTATGGTGCCCTAGCATGGCCGCAGTCTAATGACTAAAACAAGTACAAGATACAAGATATTTGTAATATATCACAGCAATGCATTGTAATTTATTAATGTTATCATTTGTTAATGCATTGTTCTTTGCAACAGAAACCAACCAAACAACATATATTACTTCTAATTTGTTTCACACAATACCAGACACTGGTATCTATCATCCCATTACAAAGATTTCCTGGAAACTGACCTAAATTCCTTCAGCATCAGATGCAATGAATGGATGACTGCAGCTGCAAAATCTCAAATTGACAATCCAGCAAAGAAGACTATCTACAAAAAGCTACATATTGAAAAAGCAAAAATCAAATGGATGCAAGATGCTACTGTTGTCCTCATACATTATAGAATCTGCCATAGTATTGGAGCTGTTTAAAATTGCACTATGATTTGTAATGACCATTTACTAGAAGGATTACTTTCTTATGTTCTTTTACTTATTTCAGTCATTTGACTGTGGCCATTCTGGAGCACCACCTTAAAGGGGTTTTAGTCAGAGAAATTGAGACCAAGACTTGTTCTTTGTAAGCCTAGTACTTATTGAATTTGTTTCTTTTGCCAAACTGCTAGGTTACAATGACATAAACACACCAGCATCAGTTGTCAAGCTATGGCAGAAAGACAAACACAGATACACACATAAATAATATATATATATATATATATATATTATATATATATATATATATATAGTGAGAATTTACAAAAATACAAAAGATGAAGACGGGTGTGTAAACAACAAACAGATGTATTAGTATATGATACATGGACATCAGAGAAAATATGTCCTGTGTATCACATGCGATACACTAGACAGGTGAAAGGTTATCCATGAACACACTCTGCTTGTAAATCAACTAATATTAATGTCCCGAGCAAATTGGATAGAATGTAAATTGAATGAATGTGAAGGCATGTGGTTTAGTGGTTAAGGTATTCAGCTCATGATCGTAAGGTTGTGAGTTCAATTCCTAGGCTCGGTAAGTGAGAAAGTCTTTTACATCTCGAGCCTACGCTCTTCGAAAGAAAGGAACACAGAAATAAACTGGGAGAGAAAATAGAAAAAGGTATAGTGGCTAGCAATCTATCATGGTGAATGCCAGGCAGAGGGGTCACACAGGAGAGCTAGGAAGAAGGGGAGATAGTTCATATTTATACAAAGACAAAAGATAAAGACAGGTGTATGAACAACAAGCAAGTGTATTAGTTTGATGCTCAGGAAAAATGAAAGTCTTTTACGTTTCGAGCCTATGCTCTTCGACAGAAAGGAATAAGAGGAAATAAACAAAGAGAGAATAAGAAAATGTGTGGAGTTCAGTGATCCAACATGGTGAATGATTGCAAAATAAAAGAGGTGGAAATAAAGGGAGATAACAATAAAAAAAGAGGTTGGATGAAAGAGAGATAATAATAGTGCTAGTGATCTAAATAAGAGAAGGTTCATGAGCATGTCTGTGTTCAGGTATTATGTGCTTGTGTGGATGTGGGAGAGGGTGTGTGGTGTGTGTATTGAGTTAAACAGTGTGTGTGGATGCTCATGTTGTGGTATGTGTGGTGACGCTATTGAAGATTGTGAGAGTGCAGATGAAGGTGTATGATGTGGGTGCTGAGAAGTGGTTGGTGTTAGTGTGTGTGGAGTGGTGTGGGGTTGGTGTCAAATGAAGAGAGGAGGTGAAGTTGGTGTCAGATGAAGATAGACGGTGAGTTGAGCCCATGTGGTGCAAAGGGGGAAAAGAGAAGATTTTAGATATATATATCTATATATATATATGTATGTATGTATGTATACACATGACAGGCTTCTTTCAATTTCCATCTACCAAATCCACTCACAAGGCTTTGGTTGGCCCAAGGCTATAGTAGAAGGCACTTGTCCAAGGTGCCACACAGTAGGACTGAACCCAGAACCACGAGGCTGGGAAGCAAGCTTCTTCCTACACAGTCACACCTGTACCTATACATATATAAACTTCTAAACTATATATAACGAAAACCAAGACAATTACCACTATGTAGAAGATTTAATGACTACTTCTTTCAGAGTCTAGTTGACCTTTTTGGCAAAAGTTACTTATTTTACTAAACCAATCCAAATCCTTGATTACTCTTTACTCTCTTTTACTCTTCTACTTTTTTCAGTCATTTGACTGCAGCCATGCTGGAGCACCGCCTTTTAGTCGAGCAAATCGACCCCGGGACTTATTTTTTGTAAGCCCAGTATTTATTCTATCGGTCTCTTTTGCCGAACCGCTAAGTGACGGGGACGTAAACACACCAGCATCGGTTGTCAAGCAATGCTAGGGGGACAAACACAGACACACAAACACACACACACACACATACATATATATATACATATATACGACAGGCTTCTTTCAGTTTCCGTCAACAAAATCCACTCACAAGGCATTGGTCGGCCCGGGGCTATAGCAGAAGACACTTGCCCAATATGCCACGCAGTGGGACTGAACCCGGAACCATGTGGTTGGTTAGCAAGCTACTTACCACACAGCCACTCCTGTTTTAAAATTAAATGAAACTTATAGACTTGAAGAATTTATAGAAACTTACAGATTTCTTTATAAATATGGCCAGGGAATGATTAATATTATAAATGTGGCATGCTACCATGCTCAGCAAAATGCTTAGCAGCATTTTGTCTGTCTTTATGTTATGAGTTCAAATTCTGCTGAGGTTGACTTTGTCTTTCATCCTTTCAGGAGTCAATAAAATAAATACCTGGGAACAATGTAATCCACTTACCCCAAACCCCAGAAATTACTGGCTTTGTGCCTAAATTTGAAACCGATATTATACACGTATAAATTTGAAATCAATAGTAAAGGTTATTTGCCAACATAATGTGGCAGCCCTGTGTAAAGATGATGCTACTGTTTTTCAGCCCCAAGAAAACATCTTTTCCAGTTGGCTACCAGCACACAGTCTGTGCCCGTATAGTACCGTAAATCCTCGAGTATAATCCACACTTTTTTCCCTAAATTTAAAGGTCAAAATCCCTAGTACGTACTATATACGAGGTTAAAAATGAAAATTATTTCCTAAGCAATGTCCAAGTCTCTATTTGCTGTCCAGCAATGTTTATTCAAACGCATTTTGTGATGTCAGGCGCGAAAATACCTTAAATCATCCATAACTTGCAGTTAGCAATATTTATTAAACGTTATTACTGTTATTTCTTTATTTTCTGCAAACAAAATGCACAAAAAAGCTACACGTTTGCATTATGTTATATATACAATAATAATAAAGGACGTTACCGTATACATTTTTACAAACCAAGGATGTTATATAGCTAGAGAAGGGGTGCGTATTATACACAAGGTTTAGGTTTTTCAGAGGTACACCCCCCCTAAAAATCCCCTGCATATTATACTCAAGGGCAGACTATACTCAAGAATTTACGGTATATGCAAGGGAGGTCATCACTAGCATCTCTAACTTGTGTACCAGTAGCCAACTGGAAAAGATATTTTCCTGAGGCCTAAAAGACAGTAATATTGTCCTTATATAGGACTGCCACATTATGTTGGCAAATAAACTTTACTATTTGGTACTGTTACTGCATATCTCTTGCTCAGAGATTTAAAACAAGTTGTTTTTCTCTTTGAAATCAATATCGTACATGTATTTAGTTTAACCTGGTTCAGCTAGCTAATTTTAAGCTCTTTCAAGTTAGAAGAGTGTGCAGTTAGATTTAGAAAACCAAGTTTGATAACATTAAAATTGACTTCCTTTTCAATTGGCACAAGATCTCAAATTTGCAAAGAAATTGCTATGGTATGGTGTGGTGTGACATTCATTTCTTTCCAAAGAATATTGATGTTGCAAGGTGGGGGGGTCGTATAGTTTCGACTAGAAACCAAAACCAAATCACACAAACTTGGTTTTCCAAAAGCTTATCTTTCTAATTCTATGGTGCTTAGCTACAGTACATTAAAATTAATAATCAATAACCAAATTAAACATTCTTTGAAGATTCCAACAAGTCAAGCATGTATCATTTAGCTGAATTGTATAACACTAAAACCATAAAGTCAAGCAGAAAAGAATGAATAGCATTTCAATTTACATTCACATAAACTGAAATTTACTAATATTTACCAAACAGATGAAACGTGAGGATCAATACACAGATGAAGGCTTATTTACATAGACAATTTAATAGACTGATATGACATTATAGCAGAGTAATGAAAACATTGATCTCAGATTTTTGGATATTCCTAACAAGTTATCGATCAGTTTACTGATTATAGTTTTGTTTCTCTAATAATACTAGCAATCGTTTTGTAGTTGGAGGATCAAGGGAACAACAAAGAAAAGAAAAGAAAATGCAGTAGTAGTAGTAGTAGTAGCAGCAGCAGCAAACAAAAAAAAAGAAGCAACAGCAGCAGCAGCAATATATTTATGGAACTTATTTCACTGAGAGTAAAATATAAGCTCGGCTATAGTGTAAATTGAACTTGCTCTAAAGCAGTACACTTTAAGTTTAAACACTGTAAGTCATCTGACCCAACAGGTTCTTCTGAATACAACTGCACTGTATGGAAAAACTGTGCTGCAACAACTTATAACCTCAATCGTCGAAGAATATAATGTAGGAAAGGTGAGGACAATAATGATGCTAAGGTATTCGGAAGATCAGAACATCCTAGAACACACCCCCACCACCACCACCACCACCAACAACAGGTATGAATAGGGAGGAAATGGAAAGCGGAAGAAGCAGTAAACAGTGTGATCAGAAAGCCAAGGCATGACAATATAGTCAGAGAGATACAAGGGGCAACAACCAGTCTAGGTTTGCACAATTTCAAGCCATTTTGCATGAGCAGAGTAAAAGAGATGAAAGAGACAGAGGTACATGAAGTGAGAAAGGAAGAAAAAGAAAGGCAAAATGTACATTTAGTGCAATGTAGTCAACAGGGACAGTGCCTGAGATGGGAGGAATATGTGGTCAGTCGCAAAATCTCATGGAAGGAATTTGGGGCTTAGGAGGAAACAAGCAAGAATATCCTTCAAGATCAAGTCTACCTTTAACGTTTTGCCTTCACCAGCCAATTTAGTTCAGTGGAACATACAAAGAATTGATGAATGTAGATGCGGAGAGAAAGCAACAGTGAGACATGTTTTGTCAAACTACAGGCTAGCACTAGACAGATATACATGGCATCACAATCAAGTCCTTGGTGTCATAAGCACAGCACTCAAGGAGAAGATCAAGGGATATAATAGGGGAGAGTACCCAAAAGTGGAAAAGCGGGGAAAGATATACTTCCAGGAGGAGGGAAAAGGACATAAGACCAGGCCTTCAAAAAAATTATACGAGACAGATGAAAGATGGAAGGGATACTGGGAGCTGGCCACAGATTTGGAAAGACTTAATATTTCCACTCATAAAAAAGATCATACTTGATCCTATGGAACACAATGAAAAATTGGAATTTTGCTAGCGGTGACAGTGCCATGGGAAGAGAACATCGCTAATGCAGAACAATGGAATGAGAGGAAGTATGAGAGATTAATCGAAGAGTGTGGGGAACAGGAGTGGACTGCCGAGTATTACAGTGGGGGTTAGAGGCTTCATTGAAAGGAAAATAGTGACGGTATTTAAAAGAAGGTTTGCATTTTCGAGCTCAGAGCTGTGAAAAGTAATAAGGAGGATACAGGAGGTAGTTGACAAAGCCAGCTTCTACATATGGCTGAAACGAGAAAACCTGAAATGACTTGAAAGCCATGCCAACTGGGAAATAGCATCACTAGGTGAGGCTGGCTGGCACTTAACATTGCTGCTTGACAGGTGGGCCAAGGGAACCATCTCATCCATCGCGTGCCCTCCTCCCTGATAGTTCGAAGGCTTCTTACCACCAGACAGATAGTCAGCTCTGGTTGCTGGAGCTGAAACTAACACGACTCACTAGAGAGGGCACGGGCCAAAACTATGTGCCCTTCCCCTCCATTGGTCAGTTGAAGCATAGATTGTGTTACATGACAATTAGTTGGTGCTAGCTACTGGAGTGCAAAAGAAAAAAGTGCATTCAACATCAGAGCTGAAAACACCTCTGAAAGTAGTGGGGCACCGCATCGAAAATGGTAGAGGAGTAGGGACTGAAACCAGACCTGGTTCCTCCTAATGATGTCCTTAGCTACTGGATCTTATAAAGGAGCTGTTGAGATAGCGAACCATGAAACATGGTTGAAATTCCCCTTGTTTGTGACAAATCACAAAGTCAGATAGGGGTGTATTTACATAAGCATGGAAGTTTCAAGTTTTAGAAGTTAAAGTTGTTAAAATCATCATTGTTTAACACTTGCTCTCAGTGCAAGCATGAGCTGGAAGGCCAACAGATTCCAATAAGTTGGAGAATGACATCATGCTCCAATCTCTATTTTACCATGCTTTCTACAGTTGGATGCCTTTCATAATGCCAGACACATTACAGAGTGTATTGAGTGCTTTAATCATAGCACAGCACTAGTGAGGTAGCTTTGCATCTTGCAAGACTAACTGAAGGAGAACAGGATAGAGATAGAGAGGGAGAGATAAAAAGAGACAAAAAGAGAGTGATGATTTTAGGTGAAGTGGTGAAAAAGAGTGAAGCATGATGAGAGGAACAGATTCACAGTTGTGAGAGAGTGTTAGTGTTGAGAGTAACAGAGTAGATATTATTGAGGGAGGAAGTATGAAAGGAAGAAGGGAAAAGAGAGGGATTAATGCCAGAGGTTAGTTAGAAAGAGAGGGACAGAGTGGTGAGAATGATGGTGTTCACTGTTTAGAGGGTGTCCAGGGGTATCCTATCTTGTAACGGTGAGTATTGGTGGAAGGTATGGGGTAAGGGAGTATGTAAGAGAAGAGATACATAAGGATAGCAAGGATCCAGAAAAAGACAGTAAAAGAGAGTAGCAGGGAAACATGGGGTCATGCCAGAGAGATGAGAGGGGAGGGCTGAAGTGATGAGGTAGTTGTATGAGAGGACAGTATGAAACAAAAAAGCAGAAAGGGAGTGACGGATGGCAGTGGGTGAGCATGTATCACAAGATATGATTGAAAGTGAAATGATTGAGGTGAATGGGGAAATGGATGGAGAAAAGGAAAGTGAACTTAGGTAGAGTGATGCCAAAGGACCAATACAGTTTCTTGTACATAGGGCTAGTGAAGCTAGAGTGATGGAGAGTGGTGTGCAGCTGGTGGGGAGGGGCAGGCAATCATTCATAGTTTGCAAGCTTCTATGAGTGAAGAGTTAAAAGGTAGAGAGGTACGAGTGAAAGAAGGAGGAGTTGAATGAAAGGGGAAAGGTGATCAACAGGTAGATAAGAGGAGGGTTAAATGTGCAAAGAGTGACAGCGAGCATCCTCATCATCATCGTTTAACGTCCGCTTTCCATGCTAGCATGGGTTGGACGGTTCAACCGGGGTCTGGGAAGCCAGAAGGCTGCACCAGGCCAGTCAGATCTGACAATGTTTCCACGGCTGGATGCCCTTCCTAACGCCAACCACTCCATGAGTGTAGTGGGTGCTTTTTATGTTCCACCGACACAGGTGCCAGACGAGGCTGGCGAATGGCCACGCTCAGATGGTGCTCTTTACGTGCCACCGGCACAGAGGCCAGGCCAGGCTGGCAATGGCCACGATCGGATGGTGTTTGTTACGTGCCCCAAATATATACACATAAACATGTCCACGCATATATACAAGCATATGTATACACCAATACACTTGTGTGTATGTATATATGTTTATGTGTGTTTGTGTGTGCCTATGTCTATATATAGGAACACAAATGGATCGTTTGTGTTCTTATTTTATGCAAACACCATACCTGGAACTTTCCCCTATAATGGATTTGGAACAGACAGCGGGATGCATGGTTGCTCTTAAATACAAAAACCCTCCTTGGTGAAGAATGCACATGGCAACATAGACTAGTTATTAGTGACTTTAGACTCAAGGCTAAAAGGATGCCAAAAAGCAGATCAATCTGGAAAAGAAGGACTTGGAAGCTTAGGAGCCCTTCACATGGTCAGAGATTTAAGGATATCCTTACAGAGAAATTTGATGATAGGGAGGAGGAGTTACAGTCCTGTGACATAGAAGGCAGCTGGTAATTCCTGTGAGATAGCTTGTTGAGTACCACAGACCAAATCTGTGGCAAGTGCAAAGTTCCTTCCAGACCCAGGGTAACATGGTGGTAGAACAATACTGTAGATAGGGCCATTAGAACAAAGAAACAGGCTTGGAATACCTGGAAGATTTGGGGTAGCAGGAGAGTGTATCAGAGAGCCAAAAAGGAAGCTAAGAGACAGGTGTATATAGCCAAGGGAGTAGCAGAAAAGAAGAAGTTTGCCAATGTTCAGCGACATGAAGACCAAAGAACTGAAGTATTTCAGATTGCAAGACAGTGTGTGAGAGAAAACTGTGATGTCATAGGAGAGAAATGTGTCTGCATGGATGATGGTGCCCTTGCATTTAATGATTCTGCAATGAAAGAGGCTTGGAGAAACCATTATGAAAGACTGCTGAATGTGAGAATGAATGGGAGGAGGAGAGTCTACCAAACGTTGACCCAATTGAGGGACCAGCTATCCGAATCAACAGTACCCAGGTAGATAAAGCAATTAAGGATATGAAGACAGGGAAAGCACCTGGCCCATCAGAAATCACTGTTGAGATGCTTAAAATATCGGGCAATGTGGGTTATGGTCTTGTCACCCGCATCATAAATCAGGTAGTTCATGAAGGAGTCATACCCAATGACTGGTGTAGCAGCACCATAATTAACTGCTACAAGGGGAAAGGTGATGAGGTGATGCTTTAGATAGAAATAACTATAGGAGTATCAAATTATTGGATCAGGTGATGAAAGTTACAGAGAGGATCATAGCCCAACTAATTAGAGAGAGTGTAGCCTAGATGAGATGCAGTTTGGTTTTGTGCCAGACAGAAGCACCACAATGCAATATTTCTGGTAAGGCAACTGCAGGAGAAATATGTAGACAAAAATAAACTTCTGTACTTGGTTTTTGTTGACTTGGAGAAAGCCTTTGACAGGGTCCCCCAATCCCTTATCTGGTGGTCAATGCGGAAACTGGAAACAGACAAGTGACTGGTAAGAGCAGTACAAGTCCTGTACAGGGATGTTGTCAGTAAGGTGAGGGTTGGCAATGAGTACAGAGAAGAATTCCGAGTAGAAGTAGGGGTTCACCAAGGATCAGCCTCCTCTTATTCATTATAGTCCTCCAGGCAATAACAGAAGAATTTAAGACAGGATGCCCCTGGGAGCTCCTCTATGCTGATGACCTTGCTCTAATACCTGAGTCACTGCCAGAACTGGAGATGAAGTTTAGGGTGTGGAAGCAAGGTCTAGAAATTTTTAACATTCACATTCCTTATTATAATCAGTCCCTCCAAATAAGCAGCTTCCATAAAAAAATCTATTATATCCCCAACACTAAGCTTAAAACTAAAATAGCACATCTCTTCCCCAATACTAACTATACAGACACTACTTCCACTCCACTGCAATCCAACAACTCCCCAAAAGAAAACCCTACACATCACACTTGACCACACCACAGGCCGCCCTGAGCCTATAACAACTACAAGCGCTCCGCCCCTGCTGATCAGCCACACACACTAAACAATCTAAGGTTTGCATCACTTTTCTCTCTCAAAGTTAAATCTCTACCTAAACTCTTCTTTAAAATTCTAAAATCTAATTTTCCACCACACCATAAATACTATCCCATCTTTAACAAATCATCAGTGAAAATCTCTTACTCCACCACACCTAATTTAGGATCCATAACCACCTCCTCGAACAAACGCAAACTCCAACACCAGTCCTCTGAACACCTGAACTCTCACATTGCACCCCATGTCAGCCCACAAAGTAGCAATAGCACAATCCTTAATAACCCACCTCAATTAAATATTACTAGACTCAAGCCATCATCCCACAATCCTACCTATGCAACAGCAAATACTAGCTCCAATACCACCTCCCAATCCAATAAAAATTACACTTTAGGTTCTCCCCACTGATAACGAGCCAACTAATCTCAACCTCACTAGTAGTAAACCTTAACTACAGAGCAAGTAGGAAACCGTGCAACTGCTGCACATCTCAAGTATTTCCTGTTGCAGGCTTGTGTCTACGTAAAAATGTAATCTACAAGTGCCATGTTATAACACCACGTTCCCACCAAGCAAGGGTATATATCAGCAGCACCATAGATTTCAAGTGCCACTACTGTGCATATATGAACTCTTTCACTAATCCAAATTCTAAATTATCAACCTTCTTAGCAACATATATACACAACCTCAAATCGCAAAGTATTTCATGACCTTTGTATATAAAAATGTGGAAATTAGCAGCATTGTCAAATTGCTGCTACTTCTACTACTACTACTACTACTACTACTACTACTACTGTTGTTGTTGCTTCTATTACTGCTGCTATTACTACAACTACACACCCTGCTGCTACTGCACATTCTCAAATATATAACTCCCACAAGATCTTCAATTCCTGTTATTGTTCAGGCTACCAGGAGCCCAAATTCAATTCCCAGTTGAAACTACTTCATGTCAAGAACCATATTCTTCACATAGCCAATCCCAAACTCTGAAGCACCTTAGAGTTTCATAATGCTTTAAGTTCACTGAGCTAAGCTACTGTAGCAAACCTAGCGGATACTCTCCATCTATTGGTCAAGACTTATCGGTTGGTTTATGATAACTGTAACAAATAAAAATGTATTGTATGTGCCTTTCAGTAATCAAAGGGTTGGTGGTTCGAATTTGGTCAATGCTGTTCTATTTTTAACATGTTTATAATGAAAATAGGTCACATCTTAAATTCAAAGATGAGTATGGATATGTATCATAGTCCTCAAATTGAATAAGCCTCATCCTTTGTCAGCGTATCGAATCATTTTTTTTTAATGCACTGACCATAGTCACTGAAAAACTTTAACTATAGTATTTTTAATCTAATTGGTTATCACATCCATCATTCATACCTTCGACTATATTTCTCAAGAATATAATCATTTGCTACATATAATATCAACAAAAATCAATATTTATTTAACCAGCCCACTATCATCATTCTCATAACAATCAAATGCTATTCTTGCCAAATATTGTCTATTTCTCAAGGGAAAATAAGAAAAAAATAATAGCATCTTTTCAAATATATATAATTTACAATTAAATAGCAACACAAATACTGTATTCTTCACCTAATATCCTATTCTGAAAAAAAAAAAAAGAAAAATATGGTTAATTTGCATATCTATGCTTCTGCTTTGTGTAACTATCTCCAGACATAAAGAAACCCATTAAAAAGTAAAATATTAATCACATTCAAATAATTTTACTCTCCACACATTCTCTTTTCCACCAAGATGATCATTATTCCTATTTTCTCGCCTATTTTATCATGTTGGCATTGTTTAGACTAATCAATCGATATTTTATTTATCTCACACAAGCGTAAGAGAATCACTTGCTTGACTTCCCATAATCAGGCGTATCCATCAATTAAGAAATTTTCCCAAAGGCATTAAGAATTTAAGTGAAAATAAAATAACTACACCAAGGAAACAATGACATTGTGGATTTAGCATACCTTTTATTTAACAATGCACATCAACAATTAGTCATATCTGGAAAAATCCTCCTACACTTTATTGTAATTTCATCTAATGCTCTATTTCGTAGATTATAAAGAAAACTTACGCAAACCACCTCCACAATGAATATTCAAACTGTTGGAGCTAACACTGAAGCCTCTGAAATGATTTAATAACTTCCAAGAAATCATAGCCAAATTTCCCTCAAATACTCTACTGCCTTGAACAAAAAAAAAAGAGTGCATGAGATAACATTGTCCATATAACCTTATGCCTGTGCTAGTAAGGTGCCAAGAGCACCATCCGAGCATGATCGTTGCCAGAGCAGCCAACTGGCTTCCATACCCGTGGCACATAAAAGGGCACCATTCGAGCGTGATCGTTACCAACGTCACTTCACTGGCACCTATGCCGGTGGCATGTGTAAAAAGATTCGAGCGAGGTCATTGCCAGTACCGCCTGACTGGCCCCCGTGCAGGTGGCACATAAAAAGCCCCCACTACACACTCGGAGTGGTTGGTGTTAGGAAGGGCATCCAGCTGTAGAAACTCTGCCAGATCAAGACTGGAGCCTGGTGCAGCCATCTGGTTCGCCAGGCCTCAGTCAAATCGTCCAACCCATGCTAGCATGGAAAGCAGACATTAAACGATGATGATGATGATGATATAACCCTAAAAATAGATGTATTTGAACAAGGTTGATTTGGGGGCTGGATAGTTAAATCTAACTTGTATCTAAAAGAAAAGAAAATACCAACACGAATAGGAAAAGGTCTGCATCACATCTACGTCTGCATTTAACATCTTCTCCAACAACTGCATCATTACTAGTTAGTATACAGTTCATAACCAAGAGAACTAAAGCTACATCTGTCTTCAAACTATTTCATTCTTTATATCTCTCTAGAGATAAGACTTTGCCAGTTCCATGCAATTTAGCCCTAGCAATAAATGTTTGTTGTGCCTCAACCCATTCAAATAAGGAAATAATAAAAAAAAAAAAAAGAGAAAATAAAAAAAAAAAAGAAAGAGAGAGAAAAGAAAATAGAATTCTCTTTGGTATATCCATTTATATTCTCCATTGTTCTGAAAGCTACAAACATAACAAATAAATGTAGGTTTGCTGTAAAGCAAACAGAGACACTTATCAAAACTTTTTATCACTGCATGAAATCAATACAAGAAAATCAGAACTAAGACATTCAAAAATTCCTCTTCTTCTTCACAACTGCAGTCGTACACACATTGGTTACTAATCTAATAGATCTCACCCACTGGCAGATAATCTTTCTTTCGTCACTTATTTAATTCAGATAACACAACTGTAATCTTAGCTCCATACCTGTAACTTTCCTCTGCTGCCAAGAAACACTATACCCTTCATTTCTTTAGAAGCATTCAGATAAAACATATATGTTTTCTCAAGTGTTCTTTAAAATTTGTTTCTAATTAACCATTGTGGTGAAATGATGTGCTGGGTGTTTGTGTGTGTCTTGTTTACTCGAAGCTAAGGCTTCAATCTGTGCTAATCTCTGTTTTCTATTACCATTAATCTACTAAATATATGTGTGTGAGTGTGTGCATATAAAAATTCAAATATATATATATAGTGTGTGCATATAAAATTCAAATATATATACATATATACATACATTCAAATTCAAATATATATATATACATACAAACACACATATCAAAATTTTATACATCTATATATATATATATATATACATCTCTCTCTATATATGTGTGTGTGTGTGTGTGTGTGTGTGTGTGTGTAAAAATTTTATACATCTAAATTTTACATATATGTGTGTGTGTGTGTGTGTGCACATATACACACACATACACATAAATTTTATACACAGATATCTAGATATAATCTTATATAAATTTCACAATCACCTATCTGTCTATACACATACACACACAAATATAGATTTTATATAGATAAACAAATCTTAGAGATATCTATATAATCTTATATAGTATAAATTATATATATATATATGTATATGTGACAAGAAATAATTTTTGTTTCTCTTTATAGAAACAAAAAAGATATATAGGACTGCAAAAAGGAAGTGCACAAATGAAATTGATTTTTATATATATATATATATATATATATATATACACTGTGTGTGTGTGTGTGTCTAAAGACATCAGAGTCTAAGTTTGAATTATTTGAGTGTTACTCAGTGTTTTCTAAACCAAGAATCTCTGGATCTCAACTGAACTGCTGACTATATATATATATATATTTGTGCACATTTGTGTGTGTGTGTGTGTGTGGATCGATATATATATATATATATATATATATATATATACATGAAAGAATGGAGTTGAACGACTAGTCAACATACTTATAATTTTAAAATAAACATACAAATTTCCGCACGAAGACACGTAGTCTATGCCCTAGGGACGTAGCTTCAACCGTGTTCTTTCTGATGTGAATTTGCTACCCAGGTATCAGTTATCTTTCGAATTATCCTTAATAAGATAATTCATTCAACTACTCAAATATATATATATATATATATTTATGTACATATGTGTGTATATATATATATACATATATGTATGTATGTGCATGTGTGTGTGTATGTATATATATATATATATTATATATATATATATATATATATATTATATATACACTTTATTTAAAAGCAGCAGAAATATAACAAAAGCTGTTACTCAGAGTTTGTGTGTATAATTACATCTTACTTATATATGTCTGCATATGTATGTGGTCTGTATATATCCATGTGTATTTTGATGTATATATGTATATTGATCATTTAGTATGTGTAAATACTGTTGTAAAATATTTTAATTTTTAATGTATTAATTGTATTAATCGAATTATATTTCATATATAATTATTCACAATATGTATTTTGAATCCACTCTTCGATTTAAGGTTTTTCCTGAATTTTTTGCAATAGGATGAATTTATATTGAATTCATTTATTTCGTTTATTTTGTTTATCGCATGCTTAAGACCATTATTTGAAAGGACCAATGAAACAAATCCATTTTTAAAGGTGTATTCTTTAACTAGTTTTGATGATACTGTTATTTCTGACCTATTTTAACAAAACTGTCCAACGAATGGGAACGCAAAACTCTGAGTAACAGCTTTTGTTATATTTCTGCTGCTTTTAAATAAAGCATATTACTCTACCTCTGGTATTTGAGTACTCTTTTTTCCACTTTGTTTCACATTTATGTGCTTACTCCGGTATGTATGTATGTGTATATGTATATATATATATATATATATATTTCCTGCAAATTCATCATGTTGAACCATTAGCCCCTATACATTTTTTCTCTCTCCAGATTTTTTTTCATTCTCTCCCCGTTTTTTTTTTTCCTTTCAATCCTTTCTATCGAAGAGTGTAAGCTTGAAACGTAAAAGACTTTTCCATTCTTCCCAAGTGTTAAACTAATACACCTCCTTGTTGCTTCTTCATTTGCCTTCGCTTTTTGTTTACTGTAAATTTTAGCTATATATATATATAATATATATATATATATATACCTTCCCTTCTTGGGACACAAAACTCTACTTGTGAAGACGTGTTGAGGCAAGTGAGGATCAGAATCGAAATCGATCAATGGAAATTGCAGATGTGCTACCAGTGCCGGTGGCATGTCGAAACTCTGCTTGTGAAGACCCATTGAGGCAAGTGAGGATCAGAATCGAAATCGATCAATGGAAATCGATCAATGGAAATTGCAGATGTGTTACCAGTGCCGGTGGCATGTAAGAGAACTTTCCGTTTCGCAACCGTTGCCAGCACCGCCCCGTTTCGTGTCCGTTGCCAGCCTCGCCTGGCCCTCGTGCCGGTGGCACATAAAAAGCACCATCCGTTCGTGGCCGTTTGCCAGCTCTGTCTGGCACCAGTGCGGGTGGCACGTAAAAAGCACCCACTACACTCACGGAGTGGTTGGCGTTAGGAAGGGCATCCAGCCGTAGAAACACTGCCAGATTTGACTGGGCCTGATGAAGCCTTCTGGCTTCACAGACCCCAGTAGAACCGTCCAACCCATGCTAGCATGGAAAACGGACGCTAAATGATGATGATGATGATGATGATATATATATATATATATATATGTGTGTGTGTATATATATATATATGTGTGTGTGTATATATATATATATATACACACACACACACACATACACACATATATATGTATATACATAAATACGTTTATACATATGTACATATATACATATATATACATATGTGTGTGTGTGTGTCTGTGCCTGTGTATGTATGAAACTTTTCTAAGGTGGCATGTTGTGGGACTGAACCTGAAGCCATGTGGTTGGAATGCAAAATTCTCTACCACACAGCCACGTCTGCCTATAAGTACATGTATTTTAGTGTTTGTATGTCTGTGTGTGCAGGCATGCTTTATATAGAAGCCCTGTATGGCTGTTTCCATTTCTCCACATAAGCATGTCCATGTTGTTTATTATTGTTTATAAATTACCTTATTTGGAAGCAAGTGGAGGCTGGAAACACAAAGTGCTTCTGACCATAGAAAACTCTACCCCAATGTACTTTCATCCAGCCCATGTGAATATGGAAAAGTAGACATTAAAATCGTGGTGGCAGGGAAGGGTGATCAGAGTTTAGGATTAGCCGGCTGTGGCAAGAACTACTATGTGGAATTGAATCATCTTAGTTTTGATATGGTTTCTAAATGCAGAAAAAGGGAAAAATATTTTTTTGTAGATGAAATTGTTTGAGGACAATTGAAAATAGTACTTAAAAGACGTGGGGCAATTTCTATAATTTCAGGCAGATATTTGTAGACACATGCAGTGCTAAGAGCACCATCTGAGCATGATCGTTGCCAGAGCAGCCCTCTTGCTTCTGTGACAGTGGCACGTTAAAAGCACCATCCAAGCACGATCATTACCAGCGTTGCCTTACTGGCACATGAAAAAACATTCGAGTGAGGTCATTGCCAGTTCCGCTGGACTAGCTCCTGTGTAGGTGGCATGTAAAAAAAACACCACTTGAGTGTGGCCGTTGCCAATACTGCCTGACTGACCCTCGGGCCGGTGGCACGTAAAAGCACCCACTACACTCTCGGAGTGGTTGGCATTAGAAAGGGCATCCAGCTGTAGAAACTCTGCTAGATCAGATTGGAACCTGGTGCAGCCATCTGGTTTGCCAGTCCTCAGTCAAATCATCCAACCCATGCTAGCATGGAAAGCGGACGTTAAACGATGATGATGATGACACACACATTTTATTGAATGACACAAAACAGGAATTCCATAATCACCTTCATTAACCTACAGCTGTTTCAGCTATAAGATATTGCACAGACACTCAGCTCTGAGAACACTGCTTCTTATAACAGAAATTAATGAAATGAACCAATGAAGTTGATTACATGATTCCAGTTCCCTTGCCATTCAAGAACTTATGCTATACTCTCTCCTCCTCTAATGCTTTATTCTAAATGTCAAGTATATTGAGTTCTAACAATTGGTCATTAGTATCGCTGTGCCTAAGGAAAATCATAAAAAGCATACATATATATCATTGTTATCATTTAACGTCCACATGCCATGCTGGTGTGTGTTTCATGGTTTGAAAGGAACTGATGTGTCCAAGGACTGCATCAAACTCTAATGTCTGCTTTGGTATGGTTTTTATAGTTAAACGTCCTTCTTAATGCCGACCACTTTACAGTGTAGATGGATGCTTTTTTTTCATGCCGCCGGCACTACTGAGGTTGCCATGCAGTTTGCAGGACTATGAGCCCTAGGGTTGGCTAGGAGGTGAGGGAATTACTATGAGAGAAAGGAGCAGAGCAGGTTCCTGCAAATGTATCTGCATAGCAGCTCCACAAAAGAAAAAGAAAAATATCAGAGAGAAAATAATCAATTGGAACAGCAAGACATGGAGCTCATTACTTGCCTTGATAAAGTGGGATGGAAGCACTTCGTCGGTTACAACGACGAGGGTTCTGGTTGATCCGAATCAACGGAACAGCCTGCTCATGAAATTAACGTGTAAGTGGCTGAGCACTCCACAGACACGTGCACCCTTAACGTAGTTCTCGGGGATATTCAGCGTGACACAGAGAGTGACAAGGCCGGCCCCTTGAAATACAGGTACAATAGAAACAGGAAATAAGAGTGAGAGAAAGTTGTGGTGAAAGAGTACAGCAGGGATCACCACCACTCCCTGCCGGAGCCTCGTGGAGCTTTTAAGTGTTTTCGCTCAATAAACACTCACAACGCCCAGTCTGGGAATCGAAACCGTGATCCTATGACCACGAGTCCGCTGCCCTAACCACTGGGCCATTGCGCATCCACCTTGATAAAGTAAGATATCTCAACAAAAGATAAGTTTAAATCAAGAAGAGTTCCGACCATTCATGTAAACATGAATTTGGGAAAACATTTCAACATCTATTCTTATACTGAAATAAAGAAAACAGACAGAAAATATGGGGGAAATTTAGAGTATAAACAGATATACAAACCTCTCGTAGAGTAACATTTTCTAGGATGGTTCCAAATCCAGGTATTGTAGCAATTCTTACAGAACTACAAGAATAAAAGAATTTTTCAAAATATAAAAAATATAAATTACTTTCTACATATATGAATATACTAATATTAAAAAAAAACAACTTAATAAATATATATAAATAAAGTCATTTAAAATTATTGAAATATTCCTGAATTTCTAATTTCCTTTCACATTATATTTTAAAGAATTTCAACTCAATATTTAATCATGTAGATATTCAAAAGCCAATCCCTTTCCATTAAATTCTGGATGAAAATGAAAACAAAGCTAATGGTAAATAAATATTTCAATTCCAGTTATAGAAATTTTACTGGATTTTCGTAGAATCAATTCAAATAATAACCTCTATAAGCAGCAGCAGTTTAGCCCTTGTGATACCAGTCTACCTGAGACCACTACAGATTCTATGATGCAAACTTCCTGCTCTGAAGCGATCTAAATTAAATCAAAATTCCATCAAAATTTCATGTAAATTTGTGCCAAACACCAGCTTAATAATGACAATGCTATTTTCCTGAATTCTTCATTATTTTCAGCGCCGCCTTGGCTGGCTTCCGTGCCAGTGGCACGTTAAAAGCACCAACCGATCGTGGCCGATGCCAGACCCCACCTGGCACCTGTGCAGGTGGCACGTAAAAAGCACCCACTACACTCATGGAGTGGTTGGCGTTAGGAAGGGCATCCAGCCGTAGAAACACTGCCAGATCAGACTGGAGCCTGGTGCAGCCCCTGGCTTCCCAGACCCCGGTCGAACCATCCAACCCGTGCTAGCGCGGAAAACGGACGTTAAACGATGATGATGATGAAACAAATGGAGTGTATTTCAACAGAAATGTGGGAACAAAAGAGTTAATATCCAGTTTTACCATGATGAAGTACCCACTCGGTTTTCTACCATCTATATCTATCCATTCATCTGTGATGTCTAACCTTTGAAACCCTAACCCAAGAAGCTTACACCATCTCCACCTTGACAACTCTCCACTATTAGCTCTTGTTACTTTCTTCACTTAATTTCACTCATTCAGTTTCATTACCCTAAGTCCAACTTTCTTCACTCTAAGCCAACTACATAATTAACTGGGTTCTGAAGTGACCACATGGTTGTGAAGTGACCACACACACACACACACATAAACATGCGCACACACTATCTCTAACTTAAAGCAAATGATGCATAAAAAGGAGATTAACTGAAAAATCAATGAAGGTAAGATAAAAATATTGTCAATTATTCTTATGAATGCAGAAAAGCTTGACTCGGAACTAAATGGATTGCCATTAGAGAAGTTCAGCATCTCTCTCTCTCTCCCTCTCTCCTTTCTCTCCCTCCCTCCTTTCTCTCTCATTTTTATTCATAATGATCTCTATAGAACTGAAATCAAACATCAAATTGACATTACAGGAATAGAATTGTGATACATCAGCAATGTTAAAGTGCATACCATGACTAAGTCAGAAAATTCCCCTTAAACAAAAACAAAAAGCTTTCAACAACTCTCTATTGTTATAAGGCTGTCAACCAGCCCTTTCCATATTGAAGAATAAAACAATTTTAGCCATTGATAAATGATGCCTCAAGCAAGACGTATCTATGTATTTCATTACTATAGCTTATCATCATATCATGTTAAAGCTATGATGGATGAGTACTGAAGAACCATCAATATCCAGCCCAGATATTAGTTTAACATTAAGTCAAAGTTGGTTAGTTTGTACAAGTTAACATCATATGGCTTAATCCGGAAGAATTCAGAATTACTTTTAGTCACTTAATATCCACTATTTGATTGCTGCAAAAAAAAGACTGCTGCAGTTCTTTTGTCAGTGGAATCAATTAATTACAAAACACAGTCAAATTTGCAAAATACTGGTAATAAGTAAAATAAACGTATTTCATAGGAAAATGTATAAAAAAAAAAGCCTCCGGTGATAATGAAAAATCCTTTATTATAGAAGAACTAAATGAAACATATTACTCTCTTTTACTCTCTTTTACTTGTTTCAGTCATTTGACTGCGGCCATGCTGGAGCACCGCCTTTAGTCGAGCAAATCGACCTCGGTACTTATTCTTTGTAAGCCCAGTACTTATTCTATCGGTCTCTTTTGCCGAACCGCTAAGTGACAAGGACGTAAGCATACCAGCATTGGTTGTCAAGCAATGCTAGAGGGACAAACACAGACACACACACACAAACACACACACATATATATATATATATATATACATATATACAACAGGCTTCTTTCAGTTTCCATCTACCAAATCCACTCACAAGGCATTGGTCGGCCCGGGGCTATAGCAGAAGACACTTGCCCAAGATGCCACGCAGTGGGACTGAACCCAGAACCATATGGTTGGTTAGCAAGCTACTTACCACACAGCCACTCCTGCGCCTATGTACAATAACAGGATCTAGAGTACATACAGTCAAAGGAAACATGGAATGCCAGTCTTTGGCAATCAAGGTAAAAGGTTGAAGTTAATCAGAAAAAATGAACAAAGGACAAAAGTTAAAGAGGGGCCATTTTATAAACCATATCAAATTATGCAATTATAGCAAAAGAAACAAAATAAAAATTGAATCAATTCAGTATTACTTTTCTATAGTATGGTTGTATACTGTCAATCTAACGTGACATTGTTTAGCCCTAGGAAGCATCGACACTTCTTGATGGCTTTGACACATTTTTTACTGTCCTTATATATTTACGAAGGGGAGACAAACACCCCCAGCAGCCAGGCCTGCATCTAGAGACACGCATGTTTCAGGATCTTTGTCCACCATCGGTTAATTACTTAATAATGAAGCACCAAGTCAATTTTTTTATTTCTATATTCACAACAATACTAAGTCAGAAAATGAGTAAAATATCATTCAGATTTACGATATGCTTTTCAAGAAATTCTTTCAAATGTAATATGCACATTTAGGAGTGCAGGATTTGATGTACGTGTGTGCAATGTTGGACAAAGAAATGAAAGGAAATGTCAGGTATATGGTAGGAAAAATCCCTTGCACTGCATCTGGGTGTCTGTGATGAAAATGGAGAATGCAAGAAGAATGAAAAGAGACCAAGAAATGGTAGTGGGTAGGATGACCTGGGGCTATGATGTGTATTGTATAACAAAGTCTTACATCCAACCCATGCCAACATGGAAAAACAAAATAACAATAGGCATGATGATGATGGCAATGACGACGGCGTCAACAATATCAGTGACAATGATGATGGTGATGAGGATGATCGCAAAGACAGTCACAGCAATGAAGAGGAGAATGTACAAGACCAATGCCTTGTGAGTGGATTTGGTAGACGGAAACTGAAAGAAGCCTGTCGTATATATGTATATATATATAAGTGTGTGTGTATATGTTTGTGGGTCTCTGTTTGTCCCTCTAGCATTGCTTGACAACCGATGCTGGTGTGTTTACGTCCCTGTCACTTAGCGGTTCGGCAAAAGAGACCGATAGAATAAGTACTGGACTTACAAAGAATAAGTCCCGGGGTCGATTTGCTCGACTAAAGGCGGTGCTCCAGCATGGCCGCAGTCAAATGACTGAAACATGTAAAAGAGTAAAAGAGTATGATAAAATTATGATATACATTAAAATAACCTCATAATAGTAACCTAATGGTTAACAGCCCTATACAAGACTACTGAAGTTTTAATCACAAAGTAACCAACAGGTAAAGCAACAGAATCAAGTTTTCAAAAAATTTTCCAGTATACAAGATTTTTTTCTATGAAGTGCAGACTAACACCTGAATGTAGTAAGCCATAAAGAATTTTCAATCAAATGAAATTACACTTGTAATGAGGAAAAAAAGTAATTAAAGTTAATGAGGATTCTTGGCAAGAAGGGCAAGAAAGAATTATCAGAATCGAGAGATTAAGTTTTACAGTAGTAATAAAACATTTGATAATTAAATATTTTCTCTTTAAGTATAAAAATAAATAAGAATTAATCGATAACAGATTTCAGAAACCTTGTTTGTTAGATCTAGAACTTTTTTATCTCCCACAAGAAGAAAGAATTTATCAAATATACACATATTGTAACATTGAAATAGCATAAAACTATTATGGGAGAATTAAAACCAAGCAGTGTTATATGCAAGATGTTGACAATTTTTAATTGGTAACAAATTTATAATTAATTAACGGTAAAATTGTAGCTTTCACTTGTATCTATGAATCTCATATATCATCTCTAAAAGAAGCAAAAATAACATCTTCCAATAAAACTAAAACTGAAATATGACATTAAAATTTATGATAAATTCAGTTTCTAAAATGCTTAATCAATTTTAATTAAAATTAATGCGATATACTTTTTTTATTCTGATTATTACACTTGTTTATATTTGAATGTTTTCCAGTTATATGTATGCATGTATTTGGCAACAAGTTGACTTCAACTAACTAAAAGTTTTGAGGTCAGGTGTAAAATTATCTGAATATGGATCTATATATTTAAAACATTAATCTAATGAACTTTTTTTTAAAGATTAAGCTAGAGTTGATTAAATAATACAGTTTCATACTATGTTGAGTGCAACGTGTGAGAGGTAAGAAAGCAAACATCAAGCATAACTCTTCTTACCTGACACTTAAAAACATTTTTTTTTTATTCAAAAACACTTAAATTTTTTCACTGAATATAACCATGTCAAAATGGAAATAAATTGAATAGGTTTTCCCAATAAATTCAAAAACAATTCAAAGAACACAAATTATTGCAGTTTAAACTCAACCAGATGGATTTTTAAATATTAAAATATAGTATGCCACAAAACTGGGACAAATGTAAAATCTTTCCTGAAAATGTTCATATTTAATCAAAATCAAAATATAGAAATACTTATAAATGTCAAGAATACTTTAGTTTTTGTATATAGATACTAAATTGCTAGTGCAACGTGCTGAAAGCCATTTTAAGCATTGCAACTCCTTTAAAACTTCAAAATGTTAAGATAAATACTTTTTGCTCTTTTGCTTAAGAATTAGTGCAAGGAGCAGATATATATAGTTATTGTTTAAGCTCAAGTCAATGATGACCAAGCAGACCTATGATTAAAAGTATTTCACGCATGACAAGCCAAGCATTCAAGTATAATGGAAAGTACATGTGCCCTGTACTAGTGAGTATCACAAAGAAGTAATGAGGAGAGAGTCAGAATAGATGATGTGACAACTTTAGTTACCTTAACTGGAAGTACTCTAAGGTAAACCAAAAACGATCTACTACTATCTCCAATCATATTGAAAGTATAGCTCAGTTAGAACTGAGAAGAGGATGGAGTGAGTGAGAGACAAGGAATAGATATGGATGTAATGTATGGCAAACAGAAGACAATCAACAAAGGCATAGGGAAGAGATAGTGCAATGTGCAGGGAAGAGAAGAGAGATCCACTGCCATCCTTAGTTACACCTACAGTACAGTACAGTACGATTAATAAAAGTGGGGAGTGATTGAGAGATGAGTGATAGGATATGGGCACAAGAAGCAAGAGATAAAAAGGCATAGGTGAAAAGGATATGGGTAACAGTGGTATGATGGGTAATATACAGATGAGCGATGAAGATGTGCGATGTGAAGGACAAGAGATAGATGGGTAAGTGATGTGGGTATTAGAGAGGTGAGCAGGTATCAAGAGATCAATGATGTAGACTAGACAGTAAGCAGACATGCATGTATATGTATGCATATGTTCAGCAATAAATGTCTGTATATACAAAAATATGTGGAGGCGCAATGGCCTAGTGGTTAGGGCAGCGGACTCGCGGTCGTAGGATTGCGGTTTCGATTCCCAGACCGGGCGTTGTGAGTGTTTATTGAGCGAAAACACCTAAAAAGCTCCACGAGGCTCCAGCAGGGGGTGGTGATCCCTGCTGTACTCTTTCACCACTCTTCCTCCCACTCTTTCTTCTGTTGGCCTGCTCGCTTAGCCAGCGGGGTGGCGTCATTTGAAGGCTAAAACAATGCGAACGCATTGTGACCAGCGATGTGTAACTACATCTGATGGACTGGTCGGTCACGTGATGGTGATGGTGATATACATAAATATAATAATTTTAATGCCTGTTTTACCACATCCTAGTGGGCAGGCAGCTTTATTCCCACACAATCCCATCAGTTAACACAGTCCTTTTTATCATCTCTTCCATGAGGTGTAATGGCTTCAGATCTGTCTGCACTTCTTTATCTCAAGTCACCATTGGTATCCATCTTCCACAGATTCCATTTACTTCAAGACCATGACACCCCTTCATATACATCACATGCCCATGCAGTCTTCTATCTTCCACACTGAACCAGATTTCTCTTATGGAGCATGCCTGTCTCATTTCTTTCTAGCCATTGCAAATCTTCTAAGATCAAGGCTCAGGTCACATTACAATGTAGTAAGGGGGAAGCACTCCGTCGGTTACGACGATGAGGGTTCCGGTTGATCCGAATCAACGGAACAGCCTGCTCGTGAAATTAACGTGTAAGTGGCTGAGCACTCCACAGACACGTGTACCCTTAACGTAGTTCTCGGGGATATTCAGCGTGACACAGAGAGTGACAAGACCGGCCCTTTGAAATACAGGTACAACAGAAACAGGAAGTAAGAGTGAGAGAAAGTTGTGGTGAAAGAGTACAGCAGGGATCACCACAATCCCTGCCAGAGCCTCATGGAGCTTTAGGTGTTTTCGCTCAATAAACACTCACAACGCCCGGTCTGGGAATCGAAACCGCGATCCTATGACCGTGAATCCGCTGCCCTAACCACTGGGCCATTGCGCCTCCGTAGTATCACACTTGACACAGAAGTACTCTGATGGAGAAGCCCTTTGCTACCAACAGGTATAACAGCTCTCAGATCTTTCTCCAACTGGTTATTACTCTGGCTTCTATGCTCTCAGAACACCTGCCCCTGCAACAAATTAGATCTCCACAACAACAGAAACTATCAATTACTTTTAGAGATCCACTTGGGCAGTGGATGGACTCTACTTTGCAAGTTCTCTTAGGACTTCAGGTTCTTGTACATCAGCTGCATGTGAAGTTTACATTCTGTTACCTTACTTGTTTTCCCACTATACCTCTTATGCATTCACAGTTAGCACTGGGTGTACCATATAAAATTCCTGTCAATCTTTTTTTTACATATCATGCAAGGACATTTTCCTGATGGCAGCAGGGTCCTCCCAGATCAGATGGTTTAAGAAAATGCATAAAAGAGATCCTCTTAATAAACTACAAACTTAAGAATGCAGCTGTATGAATGCAAGTCATATCCATATGTATTCAGTATCAGTATCTAATTTGACCCTAAGAAGGTGAGCAGGCAGAATCATTAGCATGCTGGCCAAAATGCTTAGCAGCATTTCGTCTGTCCTTACGTTCTGAGTTCAAACTCTACCAAGGTCAACTTTGCCTTTCATTCTTTCAGGGTCAGTAAAATAAGTACCGGCTGAACACTAGGGTCAAAGTAATCAACTATCCCCATCCCCTAAAATTTCAGCCCTTGGGCCTATAGTAGAAAGGAATATCTAATTTGACCCTATAAAGGCCTTTTTGGTAGCTTGAAATAAGAATCAAACTGACCAAGTTTGATTCATCAAGGTTCGTTTATGTCTCTCTTCCAAGATACCAATCAATAGTAACAAGATGCTACTTATGAAAAAGTAAACGAAACAGTGATTACTGCAAGTCATTATTATAATGTACCTGAGTAATACAGTTCTATATTTAAGAGATGAGGAATTATGTACATTATTTATATTATTTACAATTGATGGATATTTGTCCTCATCTTGATTGTTGTTAACACATTTCGGCTGATATACCCTCCAGCCTTCATCAGGTGTCTTGGGGAAATTTCGAACCTGGGTTCTCATTCCTAAGGTATTTTTCAATGCTATTATTATTACTATTGTTATTATTATTATTATTATTCAGGTCACTGCCTGGAATCGAACTCGGAATCTTGGGGTTAGTAGCCCGCGCTCTTAACCAGTGGTTAAGAACAAGGGCTACTAATCCCAAGATTCCAGGCAGTGACCTGAATAATAATAATAATAATAATAATAATATAATAATAATAATAACAATAATAATAATAACAACAACAACAACAATAGTAATAATAATAACAACAACAACAATAGTAATAATAATAACATAGAAAAATACCTTACGAATGAGAAATTTCCCCAAGACCCCTGATGAAGGCTGGAGGGTATATCAGCCGAAACGTTGTGTTAACAACAAACAAGATGAGGACAAATATCCATCAAATGTAAATAATATAAATTAGCTGAGTGCTGATAAATCATGGTTTGCAAATGAATAAGTATATAGTCACATTCATACTTATTTGGCACTACTGTGAAATAAGATCCCATGTGTTGCATTTTTGACAATTCTATTTACATTTTAACAAGTCACCCTCTGTAACTAATGCTCAGCATCTTGGAAAGGAGAATTAAATAAATCCTGGTGAGTTGTTAAAAAAAACAATATACAGCCAGTCAGCTCAATCTTAATTCAAGCTATTGGAAACACACTCCGAAGTCCATATATTTAGCTATCCATGATCAATATTGTATTAGTACTCTAGTATTAATACAATCTTTTCTTCTTTTACTTGTTTCGGTCATTGGACTGCAGCCTTACTGGGGTATCACTGAGAACAGTTTAGTAGAACAAATCAAGACTAGTGCTAATTTTACAAGTCTCTTTTTGCCAGACCTCTAGGTTACAAGGACATAAACAAACCAACACCAGATGTCAAGGAGATAGGAGAGGACAAACACAAAGATATACATACACACACACACACACCTGGCTCCCCCCCACACAGTTTGCATCTACCAAATTCACTCACAAGGAATTGGTTGGCCCAGTACTACAGTAGACAACATTTACGCAAGCTGCTGCAGAATGGAACGAAATCCCAAATCACACAGTTGTGAAGCAAACCTCTTAACCATACAGCCATGCCCATGTGCAGTTATAGTCAAGGTATTTGATTTATATCCTATGACCCAAAATTAAAAGAGAGCAGATATGGTATAAAAGGCGGCGAGCTGGCAGAAACGTTAGCACGCTGGGCGAAATGCTTTGTGGTATTTCGTCTGCCGCTACGTTCTGAGTTCAAATTCCGCCGAGGTCGACTTTGCCTTTCATCCTTTCGGGGGTCGATAAATTAAAGTACCAGTTACGCACTGGGGTCGATGTAATCGACTTAATACCTATGTCTGTCCTTGTTTGTCCCCTCTATGTTTAGCCCCTTGTGGGTAATAAAGAAATAGGTATTTCGTTTGCTGTTACGTTCTGAGTTCAAATTCCGCCGAGGTCGACTTTGCCTTTCATCCTTTCGGGGTCGATAAATTAAAGTACCAGTTACGCACTGGGGTCGATGTAATCGACTTAATACCTATGTCTGTCCTTGTTTGTCCCCTCTATGTTTAGCCCCTTGTGGGTAATAAAGAAATAGGTATATGCCTGTAGGGGAATATGAGGTGGAGTTAAAAATTTTTCAAAAAATGTTTTGAAATATAGTCAGCTATCATCAAAAGGTGACTGATATAAATTATTTTTAAGAAGTGTTACAAAAAGTTAATAAAGGTAGCAAACATTGTCAGGAGATCAATATAAACCAAGATCAATAACCAAGGGAGGTTGTCAAGTTGTAGACAACCAACCAAACAACTAAAAACAGATTTGATGAATATTGGGAAAAGACCATAAATTTAGTTGTGTCTGGGGGGAGTCATTTTCATTTTGTGCCTTATAATGTAACACACTCACCAGTAAAATTTCCACTTATTTCTTATTTTTATTTTCCTAAAATTTTCATTGTCTTGCAACCTTTTCAATAGTCTTGAGAGTCAAGACCATTGAAATGGTTGCAAGACAATGAAAATTTTAGGAAAATAAAAATAAGAAATAAGTGGAAATTTTACTGGTGAGTGTGTTACATTATAAGGCACAAAAAGAAAATGATTCTCTCCAGACACAACAGAATATGCTTCAACACACAAACTCATATAAAGAATCTTGCAAACCAAATCCAAAAACGAAACCATAAATATTTAAAGTGCCATTCTAATATGCAGAAAGTGTACATAATGAAAAGTCAACATTTTAATGGCGGTGCCCCAGCATGGCCACAGCTCATGAGCTGAAACTGGAAAAATCAAAATCAAAATTTAAAAGGTTTTGTCTATCATCCATAAAAACTATAATATAAAAATTTAAAAAGCAAGGAAAAAATAACAATCTTCAATAGCATTTAGGCCGCTAAATATATTTACATATATTCATATTTCACCTAGTAGAATAGTCACCTGAAATAGAACCATGATGCAATAGAGAAGACTCCAAGTCTTGATTTCCAAGAAATCAACTTCTCTGGTTCTGACATACATGATAAACACACCTGTTCTATTCATTCAGAGCAGCTTGAACCACGGGGAATGAGAAAGTCTTCGCATGGAAGAACAATCTGCTGAGGCTGACATTACTATGATAGGCTGATTTAAGACTATCCGAACAATTGGAATTAGACAAAGAATGCAGTTCATTGAAGGAAAGGAAAAAGAAAAAAAACATCACAGAATACACAGGATAGAAATACTCGAAACATTATGTATTCAATGCATGCACATCCCAAAGGAGCATGGAGAAATAAATGATGATGATGATGATGATGATGGTGGTGGTGGTGGTGGTGGTAGCAAACACAAAAGTCTTTTGTAAGTAGGAAGGCACAAATCACATATCTCTTCACATAGATGGCCCTGCTTGATTTGTAGAAAAGGCATAGATAAAAACACCATAAGATGTACCCGATGTAAGCTTTGGACATAAAAGTGGTGCGGCAATATCAAAGGAAAGTTAACAGAAAATAGCTTTTGTGTGAGGAAGATGCACTGATACAATAAACACCCAAAATGTACAGAAAATAAACTCCATCAGTTGCCACTGGCATAAGCTAGAGGTAGCAGATAGCTTCTGTTATCTAGGTGACCAAGTTAGTAGTGGAGGTGGATGCTCCAAGAGCATAACTGAGAATAAAATTAGGTTGGGCAAGGTTCAAAGAGCTCCTACCTCTGCTGGCAACAAAGGGCCTCTCTCTCAGAGAGAAAGGCAAACTGGATGATGCCTGTGTACAAATAACTATGCTACACAACAGTGAAACATCGGCTATGACAGCTGAGAATATGCATAGACTTGAAAGGAATGAAGCCAGTATGCTTCACAGATGTGCAATGTCAGCATGCATGTTCGACAGAGTGTAAGCATCTTGAGAGAAAAGTTAGACATAAGAGGCATCAGATGTGATGGGCAAGAGAGACAACTGCACTGGTATGGTCATGTGATGCATATGGACAAGGACAACTGTGCAAAGAAGTGCCAATCTCTAACAGTGGAGGGAACCTGTGGTAGAGATAGACCAAGGAAGACATGGGACAGGGTGGTGAAGCATGATCTCCGAACTTTGGGCCTCACAGAGGCAATGACTTGTGACTGAGACCTTTGGCAATATGCTGTGCTTAAGAAGACCTGTCAAGTCAAATGCAATCATAGTCATGGCTGGTGCTGGTGTCATGTAACTAGCACCTGTACCGGTGGCACGTAAAAAGCACTTTTTGAGTGTTGGGCCTCATGGAGGCAAAGTGGTTGAGCTCCTTTCAAGTGTTGGGCCTCACGGAGGCAATGACAGAGACCTTTGATATTATGTCGTGCTTGAGAAGAAGACCTATCATGCCAAGTAAAACTGCAGTCATGACAGATACCAGTGTCCTGCAAATGGCACCTGTGCTGGTGGCACATAAAAACACCCCTTGCACTCTTAGAATGTTTGGCATTAGGAAGAGCATCCAGCCATAGAAACCATGCCAAATCAGACAGGGGTCTGATGCAGCCTTCCAGCTTGCCAGCCCTGGTCAAAACCTCCAATCAATACTGGCATGGACAACGGACAATAAATGATGATGATCATACAGACACACATACATATATGTGCATGTGTGTGTATATATGCACACCTGCACACATGCACGCATGCACACACACACAGATATACACAAGTATCCGATCGTGGCCGTTGCCAGCCTCGCCTGGCACCTGTGCAGGTGGCACGTAAAAAGCACCCACTACCCTCATGGAGTGGTTGGCGTTAGGAAGGGCATCCAGCTGTAGAAACACTGCCAGATCAGACTGGAGCCTGGTGCAGCCTTCTTGCTTCCCAGATCCCCAGTCGAACCGTCCAACCCATGCTAGCATGGAAAGCGGACGCTAAACGATGATGATGATATAGAATGATAACAGCATACTTGCACTCAATGATGTTGAAAAGAAAGCTATGGAAGGCTGTTGAATGTGGAGAATGCTCAGGAAAGAGGGTCTATTCTAAGTAGAGTCAATAGAAGCTATTCATGTTGACAGCCATATAGTACATAGGATGATTAAGAATATGAAGGCAGAGAAAAACAGCTGGCCTATATGAGGTAGTCACTGAGATGCTTAAAATACTTGGCAAAGTAGGATATAGATTAGAACCAAATGCATGGAGCTTTAAATATTGGTTGTATGTCACGATCAATAAACCTTATCACACAAATATACACACACACACACACACATACACACACACATATATGTATATACATGTAGAAAGGGAGAGAGAGAGAGAGAGAGAGAGAGATATGCATATAAACATACATACACACACAGGCACATATATGTATATACATGTAGAAAGGGAGAGAGAGAGAGAGATATGCATGCATATAAACATACATACACACACAGGCACATATATATACTGAGAGAGAAAGAGAGAGACATGCATACAATCATACATATACACATCTCTTCACACAAACATACACACACACACACATATACATTACACACACACATATAGGGAGAGGGAGAGACAGAGGCAGAGAGTGAGAGAGAGAGAGAATGAGAGAGAATAGTCGCAACTACTTATGAAACATGCAATGACAAAGGGGTATTTTGCATATCAGTACATTCACTGCTGTTGTAAATAACTTAACCAAAATACCACCAAGTCAATGTTTTTGTGGACAATATCATTAAGTGACGCTACATGCATCTGTTTAATTGATGTACATTTTAGTCTTGCTGGCTCTTCCTGCAGAATGTAGTGATGGACAACTTGGCTAGTTTCGCTGGTACTCAGAACACATAATGGATTGTTCAATGCAGTTGAAAGGCCGTTATATCTAAGTGGCATTAATTCATTAATTCATCCTCGATGGCGACAGATATGCAAATGTCAAAAATTTTTTTTTAAAATCCTTCGCACTTTTCATAAGTAGCTGTAAGCTATGATTTCCTCCCACCTCTCTTTTTCTCTCTTTCTCTCTCTCTCTCTCTCTCTCTCTCTCTCTCTCTCTCTCTCTCTTGCTCTCTTACTGATAAAGTAAAACTATCCTGATGAGCAACTCGTGTCCTTCCATCCATCTTACAGAGAGAGTTCAAAGGTTCAACCACTGTAAGGCTAAATGTACACTTACATGCATATGTAAGTCTATTTACACACAGTACTATCACAGTACTATAATACCCTCACACACACACACCACACACACAGGCATATGTATGCATACACACACTATTTATTTTCAGGGTTTTATAACGATTTTTTTAATATTTATCATCAAATTTATTTTATATCCAACTTATCTTCTCTCCTAAACCTTCCCCTACACCTCCACTGCTATCTTCAACAACAATTATCATCCACGCATTTGTTTTTCTCTATTCTGGCATAACTTAATCAGTTCTGTTTATAGAGGCCTCAATGCTGGCATGAACCAGG
Source organism: Octopus sinensis (assembly GCF_006345805.1). Lineage (NCBI taxonomy): Eukaryota > Metazoa > Mollusca > Cephalopoda > Octopoda > Octopodidae > Octopus > Octopus sinensis. The sequence continues at coordinate 150,679,054 of NC_043000.1, read as the reverse complement.
AAACTTCAGGCTAGGATTGGAAACGAAATAAATTATTGTCGATGAGAAAACTGAGAATAATAGCAGTAACAATTATTGTGACGATGTTGGCATCATGTTTGACAATGTTTCTAAACACACACACACACACACACACACCACACACACACACATATAGAAGAAAAAATTTTAATTTTTATTACCTTCACTTAAAAATGCTTGCTAATTTTAAACTATTTCAGCAAGCTAATTGAGAAATGAAAATCAAAGGCTTCATTGAATAATAAAATACAAAATAATGACTGATAAAACAAATTTATATTCATGCTGGATTTCTTTTCCTCTGTTTTTCCCCCTCTCCCTTACTCTTTCTTCTTCTATCTTTCCTACTTCCAGTATATGATGGTGTATAAATTTATGATTCTATATCTAAATGTCTTGTGCAGCGCATGATGTATATAAAAACTGACAATGAAAAACATGAACTTACACCTCTGGGTCATTTGCCAAAGTAACGAGTCCTGGAACAACGCGGGTTGATATTAAAGTTTCACTGACACCCTGAATAAGTAACTGGAAAATATATAAGAAAAATACAAAAATATATATATATATATATAATTTAGATCTTTTATTTACTTTTTTTTTTTTTTTTTTTGGCTTATAACTACTGTAAGGGAAGGGAGCAATTCAAAGAGGAACCATTCAAAAAGCATTATGAAGGGATAAGAGACTTGTCTGCAGCTGGTCATAGAACCTGATGCAAACAAAGAAAGCAATTTCACACTAGCTGGTGTGCACAAAAGACAGTAATTCCACACCAACTGTGTATGTAAAAAAAAGTACAAACATAGTTACTGGTGTTCAATGTGAGTGTTATATAAAAGGGACAGCAATTTAAATTTAGCAAAATGCATAGCATACAAGACAAGTATAAAAACTGGATGAAAAAAAATGAAAAAAAAAAAAGAAAAAAAAGAAAGGTTAACTGCCTTCAATTGCATGGTAATAGCAGCAGAAAGGAAAAAAAGAACAAGGCCAAGTGAATGATGCAGAGATAAAAAGACTGCGAAAACACCAGTCAGTTTAGAAAATAAGACAAAGGTGTTTTCATAGCTTTTAATCAGGCATGACTGAATAGACGGAAATAAAACTTTTATTTTGAGAATTATCAACATTTCAGTGAAGATTATTACTTATTATTAGTAGAACTAATTGACTTTATTGTTACTTAATACAGTTATTTCAAAATGTTTCTGCAGATATATTTGGTAAATTAAATATATTACAATAGATAGGCAAAATATAATTTAGAAAATAGGTGGATTAATTGAGAATAAACCTCTTGGCCGACAAAGGAAAACTTGGTAAAATTAAGTATATAATAACACGTATTTGCTTCTAAATTAATATGCACCACATAATAGCTAATCCTTGTATTCATAAAATCATTATCAGTCATTATCCTCCTTTTAAGGTCCACTTTTCCATGCTTGCATGGACTGGGCAGAATTTGTGGGGGCAGATTTTCTATGGCCAGATACCTCTTCTATCACCAACCCTCACCTAATTCCAAGTAAGGTAATATTTCTCCATGACCACATATTTTCACTTGATGCCAAGGCAAGGAGACACACACACACACACACACACACACACACATACACCTTTATATATGATTGGCTTTTTTCAGTTTCCATCCATCAAATCCACTCACAAGACTTTAGTCAGCCCAAGGTTATAGTAGAAACATTTTCCCAAGGTACCATGCAGTGTGACTGAACCCAGAACTATATAGCTGGGAATCAAACCTCTTACCACACAGTGATGCCTCATAAAATCTGGACATATTTTATCTCTGTATAATTAAATTCTCTACTCATCACTTCTATCAATTTATTTATATACTATACAATCATATAATCTATTGAAATATTACTTCCTTCCATGAATATATAGACCTTTAACATCACAAGCACTCGTTTGCAAACCACATTATGTCTAGCATAAAAATAAATAAATTCTTTTAATCCTCTGAGTGTTCTTTGATCACACATGATTTTTGTCAGGCATCCACACATCATATTTGAAACAGATTCCCAATTTATTTTTATTTCAACCACCAAAGTAATTTGGAACTTATGAAAGGAAAGTTTTATATTACTCAGAACCTATGTAACAAGGGCCAACTAAAAGCCTGAAAACGGGCATGGACATTTAAGACAAACTTATGAAAATCCTTTGGTCAGGCAAAGGGTTAAAGAGCTGAAGACATTAGAGAAAACCAATTTATAGGATTCAAAAGTAAGTGTTGTACAACAATTCCATTCCCATTGTAAATACTTCCATTCTCAGAATGCAGATAGGGATTAATATAATAATCATTCCTGCTATAGGCACAAGACCTGAATTTTGTGAGGAGGGGCAAATTGATTACTTCGACCCCAAAAGGATGAAAGGCAAAGTCGATATTGGAAGATTTTTAATGTGTGGTAAGTAGCTTGCTAACCAACCACATGGTTCCGGGTTCAGTTCCACTGCGTGGCATCTTGGGCAAGTATCTTCTGCTATAGCCCCGGGCTGACCAATGCCTTGTGAGTGGATTTGGTAGATGGAAACTGAAAGAAGCCTGTCGTATATATGTATATATATGTATATGTGTGTGTATGTGTTTCTGTGTCTGTGTTTGTCCCCCTAGCATTGCTTGACAACCGATGCTGGTGTGTTTACGTACCCGTCACTTAGCGGTTCGGCAAAAGAGACCGATAGAATAAGTACTGGGCTTACAAAGAATAAGTCCCGGGGTCGATTTGCTCGACTAAAGGCGGTGCTCCAGCATGGCCACAGTCAAATGACTGAAAAGAGTAAAGAGTAAAGAGAGAAAAGTTGGGCATAAGAGGCATAAGATGTGAAGTGCAAGAGAGACGAATGTGCTAGTATGGTCATGTGATGCATATGGATGAGGACAGCTGTGTAAAGAAGTGCTGACCTCTAACTGTAGAGGGAACCTGTGGCAGAAGTAGACCCAGGAAGACATGTAACGAGGTGGTGAAGCATTAGCTTCGAACTTTGGGCCTCATAGAGGCGATGACTCATGACCTTTGGCGATATGCTGTGCTCAAGAAGACCCGTCAAGCCAAGTGAAATTGTAGTCATGTCTGATGCTGATATCACGTAACAGGCACCCATCTTGGTGGCATGTAAAAATCACCTTTCAAGCACTGGGCCTCATGGGGGCAAAGTGGCTGATACCGAAGGCATGTGAAAAACTCCTTTCAAATGTTGGGCCTCACACAGGCAATGACCAAGACCTTTGGCATTATGTCATGCTTGAGAAGACCCATCAAACCAAGTAAAATCACAGCTGTGGCAGATACCAATGTCATGCAAATGGCACCCATACCAGTGGCAAGTAAAAGCACCCATTGCTCTCAGAGTGGTTAGGAAGGGCATCCAGCTGTAGTTTCCATGGTCAACAGACACTAAATGATGATGATGAACACAGTGTCAGGCAAAATACCTATTTGTTTATTACCCACAAGGGGCTAAACACAGAGAGGACAAACAAGGACAGACAAACAGATTGAGTCGATTATATCGACCCCAGTGCATAACTGGTACTTAATTTATCAACCCCGAAAGGATGAAAGGCAAAGTCAACCTCGGCAGAATTTGAACTCAGAACGTAAAGACAGACGAGATACCTATTTCTATTTCTTTACTACCCGCAAGGGGCTAAACACAGAGAGGACAAACAAGGACAGACAAATGGATTAAGTTGATTATATTGACCCCAGTGCATAACTGGTACTTATTTAATCGACCCGAAAGGATGAAAGGCAAAGTCAATCTCAGCGGAATTTGAACTCAGAACGTAGCGGCAGATGAAATACCGCTAAGTATTTCACCTGGCGTGCTAACGATTCTGCCAGCTCATGACTTTAAATGATAAGGTGAATAAGCAGAAAGGTAACTACTAGTAGTATGAGATTCCCTTTTCTAACAATGTTGCAAAATCTAGAGAGAAAACATTGTATTTCCTTTTCCATACTTGCATTTCATAGAACTAGTAAGATCTCAGTCATCAAACTGAAGTGATACTGGGGCACTGCCTTGAAAGATTTAATCATAGAAATCCAACACAGATCCAACAAATCCAATGTGAGCTTATTTCAAAATCTGGTACTTATTCTATTGCTCTCTTTTGCCGAACCACTTAGATACATTGTAAACATATAAAAAGACCAATACCAAGTGACAAGCAGTGGGAAAGGTTGACAAACACAAAGACAATTATGTACATATGTGGGCTTCCATACAGTTACCATTAATCAAATTCACTCACAAAGCATTGATTAGTCCAAGGCTACAGTAAAAAACACTTGCCCAAGGTGCCACACAGTGGGACAGAACACAGAACCATGTTATTGCAAAGCGAGTTTCTTAACCACACAGGCACGCTTGCACCTTTATACTATCAAGATTTTTACAACAAAATCAGTATCACCATTATGTTATCTTTTGAAAATGTTTGCTGAAATACCACCACCACCGCTGATGCTATATTGAAGCAAACTCTTTTAGATCTAACCATTTAATTCAATTTTTGTTTGAGCTACTTCAGTTTTGGCTAGCTTTTACTACAAACTCATATATCTTCTAATATGAGTTCATAACACTTAAGTATTCTCTCCTTAAATAGCTTCTTATGTCTATAAGTCACTATCAATTTCTTTATTCATCTAGATTCAGTCTTCCCTCGTAACCGAACGTTTTCGTTTGAATCATGAACTAACAACAAACAGTTCTGACATACATCTAACAACCTGTCTTTTGATAACCAAACAAGAAAGTCACTAGATGTCTTCCAAGTAATTCAAACTAATCACTATATTGTCAAGGATGTCTACTGCCAACATTAATTAAGTCTTCAATACATCAGTGAAAAACAAAATAACATTTGGACTTTAAATTCCAAATCTATTGTTCTTCCCGTATTCATAAATATATATACATACATACTTACATACATGTACACACACAAATTATGTATACATACATACATACGTACATACATACATACATAGGTGTATTTGTGTATGTGTGTAAACAATGCCTTGTTCAAGTGAATTAATATTTTAGTATTCATGCGTAAGTATTAGTCAAATTTATTATTTTTGTTATTATTATTAGTAGTAGTAATATTAAGGTGGTGAGCTAGCAGAGCCCTTAGCATGCCAAACAAAATGTTTAGTGGCATTTCAGTAATCTTTACATTTAGAGTTCAAAATCTGCTGAGGTCAACTTTGCCTCTCAGACTTTCAGGGTCAATAAAATAAGTAGCTGTTAAGCACTGGGGTCAATGTAATTGATTTAGCTCCCTCCCACAAAATTTCAGGCTTTGTGCCTATAGTAGAAAGGATTATCATCATTATCATCATCATCATCTACATATTCTTTTCTACTCTAGGCACAAGGCCCGAAATTTTGGGGGATGGGGACCAGTCAATTAGATTGATCCCAGTATGCAACTGGTACTTAATTTATCGACCCTGAAAGGATGAAAGGTAAAGTTGACTTTGGCAGAATTTGAACTCAGAACATAAGCATTTCACCCAACATGTTAACATTTCTGCCAGCTCACCACCCTATCATCATCTACTTATTGATACACTAAGGGTGAATGCATTACGCTATCACATGGTTAGTAGAAGGGAGAGAGACAAAGAGTGAGAGAAAAAGAATGAGAGAGAAGTGTTAATGATGTGAGTGGTGGGGAGGGAGTAATAGTCATTACATAGTTGAAAGGAGAGATGTAGAGAAATAGAGTCAGAAATACAATGTTTAGTAGAGAAATGATGTTCAAGTGATGAAGTTAAAGATGCACAAATAGGGAGAGAGAGAGAGAGGGGGAGGGCAGTTATATAGTGAGTGAGAGGCAGAAACTGAGTAGTGATGCTATGCCAGCCAACGCAGTACGCTGTCATGTGGTAAGGAGAAGTGAGAGGCGAAGAGAAAGAGAGAAATGATGATGGTGTGAAGAGGAGAATGACACGGTTAAAAAGTTTATTGAAGTAAGAAGTAGGGAGAGAAAAAGAGAGAAATATAAAGTGTTTAAGAGAGGAAAATTTTAAATATCATATATTATTGCAACTGACAAGAATATAGCATTTTAATATTCAGTTTTTTTATATCTACTGTCAATCTATTTATCTATTTATCCACATTGACAAATACATCAATGGCTGGACAGAAGAAAGAAGGCTTAGACTAGATATATAATAATAAACTTATCACAGATAGAAATAATTTTTTCAATGAAAGTGAAATAACTTAGTAAAATTGCTGAGGATGTTATTATTTTTTTTTTTTTTTAATTTGTTATTCGAACTTTGTATTGTCAGACTTGGTAGATACATTAACAGCAAGAAAAGTAACTATGAGACAAAATAATTGAACAGAAATGAAACGAAATAAAAATAATCTTGATTGGCAAACAACATAGATTGAGCTTTGTTACTGAAAACTATAATACTGCTGCTGCTGCTGCTGCTACTGCTGCTGCTGCTGGTGGTGGTGACAGTGGTGAGTGGATAATGAAAAGTGTAATTTCATTTTTATTGAACTAAATTTTTTTATATTACCCATCATTTAAAACACATGCACATAACTGCAATCGTTTATTGTCGGCTCACTTGAAAATTGATATTTGTTTATAAAATATGGATGACAGATGACTTCGACTAACGAGAGACAGAATGAGATAGGATAGGTAACGACATAAAGAGAAGCCGAGGGTTGTATCACTCACTACAGCAAGCATAGGAGAAGGGGAAATATGAATAAAAGAGAATTTACAACAGATAAGAGAACATGTTTAAAACAGAATAGAAAATGAAAATGAGAGAGACCATCAAAAAAATCTGCATTCTCTGTAATCATTGTGAAGCCCTTGAATTTATAAAATGAAACTCTGAACTCCTGCCAGATTGGCAAAGTTGTGCTCCCTCAATTACAACTTTATCCAGAAAAACCAAAAGGTTTTTATTTTTTTATTTTTAATGAAAATAGTGCAGAACATACAATTTCAAAAGAATCACTAATTTTTATGGTTCTGTATAAACTTCCATCACCATCATCATCCTTTAACATCCACTTTCCATGCTAGCATGGGTTGGACGATTTGACTGAGAACAGGCAAACTAGATGGCTGCACAAGGCTCCAATCTGATCTGGCAGAGTTTCTACAGCTGGATGCTCCAAATATCTCAAAAATGTATTTACCAAGGAATTTCCACAGATACTGCTAGTTATTATTTGATTTGGCTCAGGTTTGTTCTTATTCCTGATAGAATTTATATGAGTTATGTTACTACTTGTGACTGTAGTAGATATCCACAACCTTTCAATAATCTTTCAAGGGCTCAAAACCTTTCTGATAATCTTTCCTGTCCCTAAAAAGCAAACGTCCTGTAGAAGCTCTACAGGGCATTCTATTCCAATCACCATCAACCATTTGACTATATCCTTGCTTACAGTTCCCAATGCACCAATTATTATAGGCATAACTATTTTTGAAATAATTCTGAACTATTTTTAATTATTTTTTCTAAAAATCCCCTAGCAAACACGGTTATAGAGCGTGCATACCGATGTAAACATTGGCAAAAACACACCTTTAGTTCATATAAGTAATCTCTATCATTATATATAATTTAAACATTAATTTTCTTTTTATATTTAACACTCACCAAAAAAATATCCCTCCTCTTTTTATAGGCTACCTCTGACATTATATCATATAACGTTTTTTCAAACAGTATTAACAGCATTCAGTAAATCCCTATACATATCCATCATTTTCTGTTAAAATGTCTTATTGATGAGTTTCATTTCTTCACTTCCCTTAAGAGAAGATTACATTGTTTTACACCATTTATTCCATTGGAATAATATCAGTGATATCTTCAAAACATGTGTCAGAAGTAAAAGTATTTAAATTATACCTGTGTTAAACTACATTTATTTATTTATATATTATACAAAAAATTCCACGTAAACCCGAAGTTTCTACCTTTAAAAACAAGGAGTTACAACCTCTTTACTTGTGTGATTTTTTACTACCCTGGTAACTATTTATCTATTTTTTCCGTGTTAATTGTTAACAACGGAAAAATACCCTCATCTATTTATATATATATAAAGGGAAAGTATACGAAAATAAACAAAAGACGAAGGCAGGTGGAGTACAAACAAACAAATGTATTAGTATAGCGCTCAGGAATAGAAATAGAAAAAGTCTTTTACGTTTCGAGCCTACACTCTTCGACAGAAAGATACACAGAAAAGAAACAAGGAGAGAAAAAAACATATATATATATATCATCATCATCATCATTTAACGTCCGTTCGATGATGATGATGATGATATATATATATATATATATATATATGTTTTTTTCTCTCCTTGTTTTTTTATAATGTACAACATATATATATATACAACATATATATATATAATATATATATATATATATATATATATATGTGTGTGTGTGTGTGTGTGTGTAACGCATTATTCAAGTGTGCTACTTTCCCAGCATTCATTCATTTGCACACATTTTTGTTATAAAGTAATTATCTAAATTTATAAAGAATAGATGAATGAAGAAAACAAAAGCGTCGTTTCCAAGTTCCAAACTATGAATAAATACACTATGTGAAACTATCGTAGCAACACTTTACTCCAATGATTTAATTTACAAAATATGTTTAAAGACATTATACAAGTACAAATAATATAAGAGCTTTTCTAAAACTATGACAATCATGTTATGTTGCACTCACCAATTCACCCCATTTTTCTACTTCATCTTTAACTCAATAATCGATAAACAAGCCAAAGGAGGAAATTCTGTTATTATCATCATTGTTTTAATGTCCCACTTTTCCATGCTTACATAGGCCAGACAGTACTTAAGAAAGAATTTTCTACACCTGGATGTCCTTCCTGTCACCAACTCTTATCTGTTTCCAAATAACGCATTGTCGTTAGGAAGGGCATCCAGCTGTAGAAACACAGCCAGGTCAGACTGGAGCCTGGTGCAGCCTTCTGGCTTCCCAGATCCCCGGTCGAACCGTCCAACCCATGCTAGCATGGAGAACGGACGTTAAACGATGATGATGATGATGATGTTATATTTCACTATCACCAGACATGTTTTCATGGAAGATTGGAAATGGACACTGCTTGCATGATGGTGACAGCTGTTTGCAACTGTCATGCAAAATCAACACACACACACACAACACAACTGAACCCTAAACCATATGCCTGGGAAGCAAACTTCTTATCAGACAGCCACACATACATCAAATAACCTGCAAGAAATAGCAGCCATAACTCTAAAATATAATGCAGGAGTGGCTGTGTGGTAAGTAGCTTGCTAACCAACCACATGGTTCCGGGTTCAGTCTCACTGCGTGGCACCTTGGGCAAGTGTCTTCTGCTATAGCCCCGGGTCGACCAATGCTTTGTGAGTGGATTTGGTAGACGGAAACTGAAAGAAGCCTGTTGTATATATGTATATATATATAAGTGTGTGTGTATATGTTTGTGTGTCTGTGTTTGTCCCCCTAGCATTGCTTGACAACCGATGCTGGTGTGTTTACGTGCCCGTCACTTAGCGGTTCGGCAAAAGAAACCGATAGAATAAGTACTGGGCTTACAAAGAATAAGTCCCGGGGTCGATTTGCTCGACTAAAGACGGTGCTCCAGCATGGCCGCAGTCAAATGACTGAAACAAGTAAAACTGTAAAACAATACTCTCTTTTAAAACTGGAAAGTACACATTAGGTAATGTAGTGCTGGATACACCATATCTGAAATAAAAGACGGGATGTTCACAAGTGGAATGTCTTTGATCATAGTTCCGTTTGATCATGGCTGTCTAAAGGCAAAACAATGACAGGATATTAACTTCAGTGTCATTTTTTCTACCTGAAACACTCATTTATGTTCTAAATGCATATTATGTTTAACATTCAGTTTTGATAAACTTGAAAACAAAATATCAGTCACATGAGACAACATGAAGTGAGGAGTTTATCAAAATCAAAGCAAAGTCAATTATTTTACAATCAATCATTCTATAAATATTAATGTTCAAACAGAAAAACAAAGCCATTCTGCTCTAGAATGACTTTTAAAAACATACATAAAAAGTGTAATAATTCCCAAATTGCTAATTGTCAAATAATAAAAATCACTCACCTCAAACAGTCGAGCAGCAGCAACACGGACTAAAGCTAATTTGTGTACAACTGCTTCCCATAATACACCGAGAAGTATTTCATGATTACTTGTACAGGCACTTAAAAAGAAAGAAAAAAAAACAATTTTTCATATATAATTAACTAGCAGTATCGCCCGGCGTTGCTCAGGTTTGTAAGGAAAATAACTATATAAGCATTTTTAGAGAGTTACTTCCCATGTATAACCCGAGCAAAAATCATTAAAAATGCGGAAAAATGATGGTAAATTTTTTTTTAAATCGTAGATTCATCGTTGACGTGCACTAATACCCAGAAGGGCTCGATATGAATGACGACTATAAGATACCCACTTTTGGTTAAACTGCAACGCAAAATGTGGGAGTAGTTAGGAATCTAAATCGGAGCAGACAGAGTCTCACACACACAACTTCAATTTTATATATAAAGATTAACAGTTTAGATTTTTTGCAAACAACTTGCAGATGCAAGCGCTACCAACGGAAAGCTCAGCATATCAGATACTACTAGCAAGTTTATGAGGTCATCAGGAGAGAATGCATGCCATTTCAGGGCATATCTCTCAACAGCATCATAGCGCACCGGCCCCGTTCACTGAAATGAGGCCTTGCTTGCTAAATCTACTGTTATCAGCTTTCGCTCAATATTCTCCTAGCCATCGCTAATCTCTTTTTAACCAAATCCAGTGGCTTGCCTTTTCCACTGTAGTTTGGATATTATTCATGGTGATACTTGGTTTATGATGAGTTAGGCCTAATGATAACAATAGTCGCCTACTGTTATCTAAATGCCATTATGGACATGAAACTTAAATCAGCCATACTGATATTATTTAATACAAAATACCTAACATTATATGCCAACAAATATTCGTTTCCAGTAAAACAATTCTTGAGACTCAAGGGTCAAGAAAATTTCCCTTCACCAATGATACCAATCATATATAGTCATAAAATAAGTTATAAAGGGGTGCTGAAAAGCTCCTGGCTTTGACTAAATGAAAATACAGGAGGATCAGTCAATTATGATTTTATTCAACATATTCCCCTCTCAGATTCACACACGTATAACATTGGTCCTTCAGTTTTTCTAAGCCCTGTAAAAGAACCCAGAAGGTTGGGCCTCCATCTGGGCCTTTTGCGATACTCTTAAAGCCAGGGACTTTCCAGCACTCCTTTGTCACAGTTTCTAAATTAAAAAACAAAAAAAAGAAGGAAAAAACCCATGTGGATTATCTACCTAACCTTACAAAGGGTTTGAAATATTTAGTGTATTCACACACACACACACACACACACAACACACAACACACAAACACACAAGTGTAAATACCCATGCTGGCAAATGAGTAAGCATGAAGGACAAGTTGGTCTTTGACTTAACAATAACCATGAAAAGCCATTCAATGAAATGTATCACGATTGCATCATCATCATTGTCATTTTAATATCAACTTTTCCATGTTTGCATACCTTTAGATAAAGGTATGTTGGGACAGAGTATTCTATGACTAGGTGCCTTTTCCTATCACCAACCCCTAAAAATTTCCCAGTAAACAGCTTGGTTGTGTTTACATGGAGAACTGAATGCAAACACCATTGTAAGAACAAGCTTTTTGTTTACAAAGATCATGCAACATATCAACACGCATCAACGAACCCAGACATGGTTTCACAATGGACTACAAAAATACATTGTTAGCAGTCATTGTCTACAACCAGGTGAGTAAAATACAAATTTACACAGACAAGCATGCACACACACACACACATACATACACACACACATGCACACAAACAAATACACATATGCACACACACACACACACACACAATAGGTTTCTTTCAGTTTTCATCTACCAAATCAACTCACAAAACTTTGTTTGCCACAGGACTAGAGTGTCTGTCTGTCTGTGCGAATCCCTAAAACTCGAGAACTGTACAACCAATTTCATTCAAATTTTACACATGCCTTACTTAGGGTACATGCAGTGTCATGGGCCCAAAAAATTTTCAACTTCTTGCCCAATGCGAGCCCAGAGCAATCTCTTATCTCTTACACTATTTCAGTATTATGTGTCAAAAGTGAAACAACATCTCTATTGCAACGTGAGATACTTTTAGTTTCATAGTTTCACTATTAATACTAAAACTCTTAAAGTGAAACTATTATCTCACATACATATACATGCATACATACATATATTATGTGTATATATATATATATATATATATATATATATATAATATATATATGTGTGTGTGTGTGTGTGTGTGTGTGTGTGTGTATAGGGAGAATTCACAAAAAAATAAAAGATGAAGACAGGTAGTGTAGACAAAAACAGATGTATTAGTTTAACGCTTGGGAAGTGAAAATGTCTATAACATTTCAAGCCTAAGCTCTTCCACAAAAAGGAACACAGAAAGAAAAATAAAGAATGTGTAATTGCTAGCGATCTATCATGGTGATTGCTGGACAGTGGGATCACACAGGAGTGCTAGGAAGAAGGGGAGATAATAAAGTACTGGTGATCCCAAAATGAAGATGTGCATGCGTGTGTATAAGAAAGAATGTGCATGTGGAAGAGGGCTGGTGACCTTAACATGTGCATGTATGTGTAGGTGTGTGGATGTCATTCTGGCCACCTCAAAAGCTTTCACTCCACACTCTACACTTTTGTCAATTCACATACGTATATATACATATATATACATATATGAAAGAATGAGTAGAGATGGCCTTTTTGAGGGGATAATTTTTATTAAGATTAAAATAAAAATTATCCCCTCAAAAAAGTCATTTCTACTCATTCTTTCAGATATATGTAATACTCTACCAAGAACTTTCTCTTCATTATTCTACTATATGCATGTGTATGTGCATACACTTACCCAAAGACCATTTCAAAGTAATTTATTGTTTGTCTTTTATTTTCCATATTTTTATATATATATATCACCAATTGGCTATGAGTCATTACCACCAACATAATTGTTCTTGAATTCATTAAATCTATCTTAATATCATAGCATGATTTCAACACACACACACATACACATACAAACACACACACACACAAACACACACACACACACACACACAAACACACACACACACACACATTATAGCACTCAAACTGTTGAACACTTTAACTACTGCCTGCCAATTTTTGTCACATCAATAATTCCTTTAGTTAAAATGAAAATTCTAACATCCTGTAGATTGTGCTTTACATTTTTTATATTTCATTTCCACCAATATTGTTCTGCTGGCATAAAACAAGCTGGTTTCCTGCCCCCCCTCCTCGCTACTCATATCTTAGCCCATATGAAAAAAAGTCATCCTCATCATCATTCCTCTCAGCTTTGTTATCTAATGCTATACTCTTTTACTCTTTTACTCTTTTACTTGTTTCAGTCATTTGACTGCAGCCATGCTGGAGCACCGCCTTTAGTCGAGCAACTCGACCCCGGGACTTATTCTTTGTAAGCCCAGTACTTATTCTATCGGTCTCTTTTGCCGAACCGCTAAGTGATGGGGACATAAACACACCAGCATCGGTTGTCAAGCAATGCTAGGGGGACAAACACAGACACACAAACATATACACACACACTTATATATATAGATATATATATATATATATATATATATATATATATATATATATTATATATATATATACGACGGGCTTCTTTCAGTTTCCGTCTACCAAATCCACTCACAAGGCTTTGGTCGGCCCGAGGCTATAGTAGAAAACACTTGCCCAAGGTGCCACGCAGTGGGACTGAACCTGGAATGATGTGGTTGGTAAACAAGCTACTTACCACACAGCCACTCCTGCGCCTATATAGCACAAAAGTATCATTTTCTCTATATTTTTTTACTGGTTCATACTAGCGTATGACTCATTACACACACACACACACACACACACACACATTAAAAGCAAATCTACGTCATAGAGCAAGTAAAATCTATAAAACCACTATATCTCCCATGCTATCTGAAATTGTTGATAGTCTCTAATGTAATGCCACTTCTGCCATAAAACATTGACAAAGGAGTGTCACTGACTCTCCTTTCTTAAATTCAAGAAAGCACACATCATAGAAAAATAGCTACATTTGAAGATAAATCAACACCATTTAACAGTCTCTTATATAAAATGTACAGACAGCTCTGAGTCTGAAAGAATGATCTCTCTAATGTAAGATCTACAATAAACACCACTATCCAGTTTCAATTGTGTCTAATATTATGACGATTATCCAGTCATGAAGCATTTATCAAAACCAACACATTTAAAACACCTTGCGATTTGATACAAAGGAAAAATGAAGATAGTGCAGGAGTGGCTGTGTGGTAAGTAGCTTATTTACCAACCACATGGTTCCGAGTTCAGTCCCACTGCGTGGCACCTTGGGTAAGTGTCTTCTACTATAGCCTCGGGCCGACCAAAGCCTTGTGAGTGGATTTGGTAGACGGAAACTGAAAGAAGCCCGTCGTATATATGTATATATATATGTGTGTGTGTGTGTGTTTGTCCCCCTAGCATCGCTTCACAACCGATGCTGGTGTGTTTATGTCCCCGTTACTTAGCGGTTCGGCAAAAGAGACCGATAGAATAAGTACTGGGCTTACAAAGAATAAGTCTCGGGATCGAGTTGCTCGATTAAAGGCGGTGCTCCACATGGCCGCAGTCAAATGACTGAAACAAGTAAAAGAGTAAAGAGAAAGAAAGAAGTACAGAGAATTTCTAACATCAGTCATATTGCCCTGCTCTGCATTTAATTTATTTGTCCATTCTACACAACTCAGTATTCCTTGTTATATTTTGTTTTCTTTAGAGAATGATAATTTTTATGATATTCAACACAAGCACATGGCCATAAATGGTCAATTATAGTGACCCCCAGTACTTGATATTTTATCAACCTCCACAAAATGAAAGGCAATGAAAGCCTTCCCCTGATTCTTTGGTTGACGGGAAAAGGGGAGATTTTTATTGTATATTGCATTACAAAATTATGTGATTAAATCAACCTTAGCAACTAACTGATATTTATTTTATCAATTCTTGAAGCATCTGAACATAAACTATCATGTGGTAATTAAATACCAAGGAGTATTTAGCCCAAAGTTCTATCAATTCTATCATCCACTTCTCTAATTTAGAAAACAACAATGGTTTCAAATTTGGCATGAGGCCAGCAGCTTTTGAGGGAAGGAAGAAGTCAATTACATCAACCCCAGTGCTTAATTGGTACTTATTTTATCCACCCCAAAAGGATGAAAGGCAAAGTTGACCTCAAAAGAATTTGAACTCAGAATGTAGAGTTGAAGACAGATGAAATGCCTCTAAGCATTTTGTCTGGCATGCTACCAATTCTGCCAGCTCAATTCTGCCTTATATTTAGAGAATGATAATGAAAACAGGAATCATGAGGGTAAGTGGACCTATAGGCTTAGGTTATTTAATAAATATACTTGTCATCATCATCATCATCATCATTTAGCGTCCGCTTTCCATGCTAGCATGGGTTGGACAGTTCAACTGGGGTCTGTGAAGCCAGAAGGCTGCATCAGGCCCAGTCTGATCTGGCAGTGTTTCTACGGCTGGATGCCCTTCCTAACGCCAACCACTCCGCGAGTGTAGTGGGTGCTTTTTACGTGCCACCCGCACAGGAGCCAGACGGAGCTGGCAAACGGCCCGAAGCTGGCAAACTTGTGACTGAAAGAAATAAGAGAGAATGTTTAGTCACCAGGAACAGCCTGTTATGGAAAAGATTGGGGAAATAAATGGACCTAGAGAAACCCTAAGTACTCAGGACCAAAATGAGATCAACTACAACCTAATCAGTAAATGACACATACTGCAGGATGTCATTGTTGCATGTCAACACCAGCAATAACTATCACTTGCTACAGGCAAAGATTGTTGTTATTCAAATTAGAGAGGAAGGCAGAGCAGAACTTGCCGAAGAACCACTACATCAAATTTTACAACATATAACAGTTGTAGGATGCTATTAGGAAGGAAACCTGGAGTTAGCTTGAAGAAATAACTGAAAACTAAGATTCACTGATCCAGAAAATTCAAAGCTGCACATGAAAATCAAGAATTGTAAACACACAGGAATCAAATGCAAACATCTCAGAGGAAACAAGGAAGATACTGGAGAAAAGGAAAACTGTAAAAAGGAGCATGAACGATCACTTTAGGTGTTACATTTTCTGCAAGGCGATTAGACAACATCTAGAAATAGACTTCAAGAGCTACAGACATAAGAAGCTGCTGTGAAGGAAACATCTGAAGAGATGCAGGAGTGAGATGGCACTGAAGATGTTTTACAGGGATGGACAAAAGGCTAGTGAAGGAGGTCTGTGAAACCTTTTACATCCATCTTTTTTAAAACATCAGAGATGCTTACTCTTATACCATCATAATTCTTGGTTTCTTTGTAAAATCTTCTTTCCCAAGTTTTTGGTATATGTAGTAGTTCAGTTATAAATTCTAGATTTTCACTGCTACCACTGTAGACGTAAACCCACTGGACTTTTTAGCCACATCTAAATTAGTTTTCTTGGACAAAGGGGAAATGCAACCATGAGTCCACTTCTCAATTGGGTTTTGGTTATATACTCCAGTGGTTTTCAACCAGGGTTCTGCGGAACCTTAGGGTTCCGCCAGTACAGTCCAGGGGTTCCGCAAGAAGTTACAAAACTGCTAAAATCGGCAGTAATTTTAAATTCTCCTGTGCAGATATGTGTGCATAAGACTATTAAATTATTGCACAGGGGTTCCTCGAGCCAGTGGAATGTTTCCTTGGGGTTCCGCTCCAGCAAAAAGTTTGAAAAGCACTGATATACTCCATTACATTATTGAAGGAGGGTGTCACTGAGATTTATGGTGGTACATTATCAAAAACCAGCTGCCTTTCTATTTTTTGGGGGGTTTCAGTGAGTTCATCTGATGAGGAATTGTCGAGTTTAATGTCAAGATCATGTTTTGTAGCAGTTTCTATGAATCTATATGGAATTGCTTGGGAATTACTGAGAAGGTGATGCAAATGTTCCTTCCACTTATTTAGTTATTCCTGAAGACTTGTGGCTTTTAGTTTTGAATTGTTTGTATTTTTCCTACAACTTATTTCAATGACAGTTTGCCATATCAGAGAAGAGTGTTTCTTCACTACTACATGCACAGTTGAATCTATTTTATTTTCAATATAATTCTGTTATTCCAATTTCACCTTGCTGAGATGTTTTGAAGAATTTCGTAATATTGTTGTGAACGATTTAATTGACTTTCAATGAGTGGCACTTATCAACTGATTGAACTTCTCAATAATAGCTTCAAGCTCCCATGAGACTTGATGCTTTATTTCAATCCTTGTAGGAAGGCGTCCTTTAACTGCTTGTTGACGAGAAGTGACAAAATTGCAAAATATGGTATATTCAGGGAATTGTTCAAAGCATTGAATCTGAGTTTGAATAAAACAATGAATGCATTTTTGACAGATCATTTTGTTATTAAACACATACCTGTCACATGAAAGACATTTTGAAGTTTTCAGTTTGCTGGTTTCTGAACTCGGTCAAATTCTAGTAGACAGTATACAATGATCAGAACTAATTCATTCAACGGAATTATATTCTTTGTGCCGGTGGCACATAAAAAGCACCATCCGAAAGTGGCCGTTGCCAGCACCGCCTTGGCTGGCTTCCATGCCGGTGGCACATTAAAAGCACCAAACGATTGTGGCCGATGCCAGACTCCCCTGCCACCTGTGCAGGTGGCACGTAAAAAGCACCCACTACACTCGCGGAGTGGTTGGCGTTAGGAAGGGCATCCAGCTGTAGAAACACTGCCAGATCAGACTGGAGCCTGGTGCAGCCCCTGGCTTCTCAGACCCCAGTTGAACCGTCCAACTCGTGCTAGCGCGGAAACGGACACTAAACGATGATGATGATGATGATGATGTAGTTTAGCTTTCTATTTTTCCACTTTTAATTTAAGAACTTGTTAATTTTAGCCATTAAAGCACGGAAATAATTGTGTGCGTATAGGATCCCTTCTGATGAGTATTGGTATTTAGGCATAGAAGGTTATTTTCAGTGATGAAATCCAATGAGCCAATCATTGTGACTGGTTAAATGGTGAAACATGATTTTTTTATTGTTATCATGGCCTATCTGAAAGTTCATGCCTTCCACAATCATTAGGACAGATGTTATACAGGGTGAGGATTGGGAGAGAGAGAGAGAGAGAGAGAGAGAGAACTCCTACATAGCAAGGTTCCCAGGGGACAACCAGAGGAAGAGCTTCTAGATACAGGTTAATGGTAACTATGAAAATAAAACTCCCAGAACAAAATACAAGTCACTTTTTGGGAAAGCAAAGAGCCGAAGAACTACAGGTAATACTATGGAAAACAACATACTGAATGTGCAGTTTCTGTGAAAGAGTCACCTACTGACCAATGGCAACACTCACATGATGCTGAGTAATGTGAGGGTAGTGGCCAGGATCACCGCATTCCTAAAGATGTTAGAAATAATGTCTGCTAAAACGATATCTTTATATTGCATCAGCTATCATGCAGCTAGCTGAAAAATACTTTCTGCTGTGATACCAGCTGTGGATCAACTTTAAAAAGCCAAAGTAAAAACTCTTCATTGCTCAGCTGCAAAAGTATTTCCATAATTTCAAACTTCAATGTGTGAACCCTAAATCATCATCACCTTTTAATGTCTGTTTTCCATGTTGGCATGGGTTGGACGTTTGGACAGGAGCTGGCCAGATGAAGAGCTGTCCAGGCTCCAACTGTCTGTTTTGGCATGGTTTCTATGGGCTGGATGCCCTTCCTAACACCAACCACTTTACAGAGTATGCTGAATGCTTTTATGCAGCACTGGCATGGGTGCATTTACGCGGTACCAGTATAGATGCCATTTTATGTGGCATTAGCACCCACAAGCCCACAAGATAATGAACACTCAGCTGGAGAGGTAATGTGGGGAACATGGTTGTATGCAAAGAGAACCATGATTTTTCTTAGCTTGACATGCCTTCTCAAGCATAGCAAACCACCTGGAGTTTCAGTGCCTTGTCGTCCCTTCTGTGAGGCCAACTCTGAATCCCATTATCTGAACAAGAGATATCAACAGTTACTAGGGACATGATATGCATTTTACATAATGAATTACTTTTACCATAATGAATTTACCCAGAATATCAAATAGTGAGAGAAGACTGGACATTTATATATTTGGTTCAGTGGGGAGGGGACCACAGCATGGCTGTGTGGTAAGAAGTTTGCTTCCCAACCACAAGGTTCCAGGTTCAGTCCCACTGCATGGCACCCTGGGAAAGCATTAACTACTAGATGAACATTGAAAAAAATCCCGTCGCGCCTGTGCGCACGCGCATGTGTGTGTGTGTGTTTATCCCCCACTATCATTCGACAACTGGTGTTGGTCCCTGTAACCTAGAAGTTCAGCAAAAGTGACTGATAGAATAAGTACCAGGATTTAAAAAAGCAAGTACTAGGGTTGATTCATTCGACTGAAAATTCTTGAAAGCAGTGCTCCAGCATAGCCATTGTCTAAAGGCTGAAACAAGTAAAAGATAAAAAGAAAAGTAAAAGAACTGGAAGAGTAGGAATTCAGCTTAGCCCTTGTGCACAAAAATCTCCCAACAGTGTGAAGAAGATTCTTCCTAGAATGACCATCATAACATTTAAAGTAATCCTTGTTCCACAGTCATCTCAGGCTACAGCAAAACCATTGTTATGAATCTGAAATCATGTCCTCTCACTATTTATAAATCCCAAAATACAAAGCATTTTGGAGAATGCCTTTCTATGATTGATTGATTCTAGTTTCAGCTCATGAGCTGTGGCCATGCTGGGGCACTGCCATTGTACCTCTCAACCGGACGGGGCCCCGGGACGATAGGATCCCGGGGCCGCAATGTGCGTTCGAGGTGTCGATGTTCACTGAGTCCTGCAATTCGCATCAGTTCATGCGGATAGCCGCGCTCTTCATCGACGGACGAGCCGAGTGATCCTATGATCCTATGCTGGTGATTGCTTCACAAAGCATGCTCAACCAACTCCATGAAACTCAGAAGGAAGTTCCTAGAATATTTGCAGTTTATAGTGATGAAACTAAGAAAAAAAACACGCAATCATTAGGCGCAGGAGTGGCTGTGTGGTAAGTAGCTTGTTTACCAACCACATGGTTCCGGGCTCAGTCCCACTGCGTGGCACCTTGGGCAAGTGTCTTCTACTATAGCCCCGGGCCGACCAAAGCCTTGTGAGTGGATTTGGTAGACGGAAACTGAAAGAAGCCCGTCGTATATATGTATATATATATATATATGTGTGTGTATGTTTGTGTGTCTGTGTTTGTTCCCCTAGCATTGCTTGACAACCGATGCTGGTGTGTTTATGTCCCCGTTACTTAGCGGTTCGGCAAAAGAGACCGATAGAATAAGTACTGGGCTTACAAAGAATAAGTCCCGGGGTCGATTTGTTCGACTAAAGGCGGTGCTCCAGCATGGCTGCAGAGAAATGGCTGAAACAAGTAAAAGAGTAAAGAGTTACCACTCAAGAGGCAGGCTACTGCAACAACAGTTCTTAACAAAAAGCACACAACTCATCATAACTCCAACAAATACTATAACTACAGTATGATAGACACCATTTTACAAGGGCCAGTACATTCCAGCCAGTGTATCGTCCCTCATCACCCAATGCCAAGACTCTCTTTTTTTTTGGACAGGGGCTATCTACTCTCGACTATCAAAATTTGGAAGAAACATCTGGAAACTGTCTCAAAGGCCATCTCAGCTTAATAAGATACAGGCTTTCAAAGGCTGAGTGCACAAACATCCCTTCAAACTGTCACAATCGAAAATACAATGAACCAATGTTTGGCCCCTTAGAAGCTTATAACAATGATGCTCTCAATCACAAATACATGACATAAAAAAAAAAAAAATTCAGTCATTATGAAATCTATCACTCCCTTACAGAAACGTCTTGTGTCATGTACCTTTTATTTTATATAGGTTATGCCTTTCATACATATTTCCTCAAATTTTTTCCTGGTGGCACGTTAAACGCACCAACCGATCGTGACCGATGCCAGACTTCCCTGGCACCTGTGCCGGTGGCACGTAAAAAGCACCCACTACACCCGCGGAGTGGTTGGCGTTAGGAAGGGAATCCAGCCGTAGAAACACTGCCAGATCAGACTGGAGCCTGGTGCAGCCCCTGGCTTCCCAGACCCCGGTCGAACCGTCCAACCCATGCTAGCATGGAAAACGGATGTTAAACGATATAATAAATCAAACTGTAAATCATCATCATCATTTAACGTCCATTGTCCATGCTGCCAAGGGTTGAATGGTTTGACCATGGCTGGCAAGCTAGAAGACTGTACCAGGCTCTAGTCTGATTTGACATGATTTCTACAGCTGGATGCATTTCCAAACACCAAATACTCAAAGAGTGTAATGGATACTTTTACATGCCACCAGCACAGGTGCCATTCGTGTGTCATCCGTACCTGCCACAACTATTATTTCACTTGGCTTGATGGATCTTCTTCTCAAGCATGACATAAGGCCAAAGGTCTTGGTCAGTTGTCATTGCTTCCGTGAGACCAAACATTGAAAACATGATTTTTATATACTTCTGGCAATGGCCATATTCAAAAAAAAGGATCAAAGGTTCTTCTTGAGCCATGCATTCATAAGACTGGTTTCCAGGACTCTGTTGTGTGTATATTCCACCATAGGTTCACTCATTTTTTCCAGCTGAGTGGACTGGAGTAACATGAAATGAAGTGTTTTGCTTAGGAACACAACACATCACCTGACCCAATCTTACAATCATGAGTGCAACGCCCTAACCACTTAGCCACATATCTTGACACTGTACATATTAGACTGTTGCAAAGGGAGCTGGATCTCTGTCTCAAACATTTTTTTAATTTACATCTAGTTTATAAAAGCATAAATCACTGGATAAGAAAAACTAAATATATCTACACTTCTCATCAAAACAAGTGGAGAGGTTAAATAAAAACACTTGAGTTATCTTTAAAAAGTAAAATAAAGCAGAAAACAGTAACAAATTATTTGGCACTTTTATACCAAATATAATTTGTTGATTTTTTTTTTTATATCTATAAGACACGTGACCAACATCCACTTATAATCAGCATCATTATCATCATCACCATTCCTCTCATTCTATTTACTTATTTGTTTTCTTTTTGTATTGTTTGCTCATGTTCTTTCTTGTCCATTTCAAAATAGACCTTATCAAATTGAAAAGAAATATCTCCTCAAAATAAAAGATAAAAATGTTTACAAAATTATGACTATAAAATAATAAATACATTATTAATGGAATACAAACCTAAGTTCTTGGAATGCAGCCTGTATACTATCTAATGGTGCTTGACAAATTGCCAAAGTTGTAACAACATCTTGAAGGAATCTAAACAACTGGTTATGATCATCATCCTAAATAATGTAGAAAAGAAAAAAATTAAATACATAGCAGAACATCAAAGAAGTCAGGGTATGGAATAGCATACAATTCTTTATCATTTGTAAAGTATTGTGCCTTACTGTTCTAAGTTCAAATCCTACTAATACTGACTATCTTTCATTCTGCTCGAGTTAATAAAATAAGTGCCATGCAGTATAAGGAAGAAAAGTACAATTAACTTCTCGCTCATGTTATTACAAAATTGTTCTTAATCAAAAGAAATTATCATAGTTCTTTATTTTCTTTTATAGAAACATTCAACTTATGAGTGGTAAATGAAGAAAAGACGTAGGAGACTAAACAGAAGTGATAATTCCACATTGGTGGTGGCCAATTAACTATCACTCCAAACCAATTTCCTTCATGAGTTATATACGCAAACCGAAAGCTGACTTGTGATAAAAGAGATCAAAGTCAATAGTTATAAAGCTAGGTTTTGATTACCACACCCCCACGAGAATAAGCAGTGAAAATGATCCGCCCTTAATATGATAACACTATAACCCTAATAGGCATTAATCAATGATGAAAACGTAGTTTTGTACAGCATTCTTTTCATATGGGTTAATTTATTTAGTACTTTCTAGAAGAATCAATAAAGTGAGATGACTATAACAGGGAGCTAAATCATTAATCATTGATTTAGTTATGTGTTTACGGTACACACACACACACACACACACACACACACACACACAAGTAGTCGCTCTTTCTTTTCCTTTAAAAAAAAAAAAACTTGAGTCTGAACAATGAAAATAATAAAAATGACAATTTTTGAACAGCTATCTGAAAACTGAAGAAAGGAAACCAGAAAGAAAAGATATTCAGAATATTTCTATCATTGCTAAAACAAAATATAAATGATGTACAGCTTGAACTCTTTAAGGAATCAATTGTACAGAAGTATGAAGAACAAAATGAAACTAAAAAAATCAACAAAAGTCAATGAAAATTGTTGAAGGAAAAACAGGAGTAAAATTATAACACTTTGAGCATGGTTCTACATCGAATAAAGGGGAAAAGTCCAGAGAAGCAGACTGTCAAGGGAATAGCATGTGTCATTACATGGGCAAAAATATATATACATATATACACTCACACATTATGTGTGTGTATATATATATAT
The DNA here is from genome assembly GCF_006345805.1 of Octopus sinensis. NCBI lineage: Eukaryota > Metazoa > Mollusca > Cephalopoda > Octopoda > Octopodidae > Octopus > Octopus sinensis. The sequence continues at coordinate 150,655,084 of NC_043000.1, read as the reverse complement.
ATATATATATATATACCCATGCTAGCATGGAAAACAGACGCTAAACGATGATGATGATGATGATATATATATATATATATATATATATACAAGATAAGGGCAGAAGAAAAATTCTAATGCCAGATATACCGAAACAAAAAAAATGTCGATAACCATTAAATTTATGAGTCTCGAAACAAACCGATAGAAATCTCTAAAAAATTCGTTATTACCGTATTGGTCCAATTTCGGGGTTAATTCACAAGAAATTTTCCCCTCTTCAGCAGCACATATGCGAGATATAAATGAAATACTTATTCATACCCACAGAAGAAGCAAGCACCAATTTTTTTTGTTTCCGCGTATCTGGCATTAGAATTTTTCTTCTGCCCTTATCTTGTAAATTATGTATAAATTTTACCTTTAAAGGCATTTTTTGATATGCTGGCCATTGATAAAAATTTTTCCCGAAAAAATTATATATATACTAGCAGTATCGCCTGGCGTTGTTCGGGTTTGTAAGGGAAATAACTATAAAGCATTTTTAGAGAGTTATAGCCAAAAAATAGCCAAAAAATGGGAAAAAAATTGTGGTAAATTTATTTTTGAGTTAAAAAGGTGGAGTTGCGTCCCCTAGACAGTCTGTGGTTTGTGTTTCTGATTCTCGACCCCATGTCGAATTTATCGATTTTTTTCAGAACTGGGGGAACTTTTCAAAATTTTCGCTGCGTTAGTTTTGAATTATGACATTAGGCTATGTGTGTGTCAAGTTTCATCAGAATCGGTTGAAAGCCGTGGTCAGGGTGAGGGTACAACCTAACAGACACACAGAAACACACACAGACAAACTGCCGTTTATATAGAGAGAGATATATACATAATGTATATATACATATAATGTACACACACACACACACACACACACTATATATATATATAAACAAGTAAAGGTAATAAACCTCATTAAGGGATCATAAATCCAATGAAAATACTGGTTAGTTACCAACCTATAGAAAGTTCAACTATAAGGTAACCATGGTTCATATATTTATATATTTAAAGAATAAGGAGAAAATGGAGAGGTAATTGATAAAATTATTTATTAATTATAAAATATGACAACATCTCTGACACCTGTTTCGATTCAGAATCTTTAGATAATTAATTTATAAAATTGATTAGTAAAGACGTACTGATTAGAAAGACATGTTGAGATAACAGCTAGAGGCCATTAACTCTTTACTACCTCTGAAGAGATTCCTCTTAAAATGATTTTTAATTTTATAAATTAATTGTCTAAAGATTTCTGAATTGAAACAGCTGTCAGAGATGTTGTCATATTTTATAATTAATAAATGATTTTATTAATTACCTCTCCATTTTCTCCTTATTCTTTACATGCCTTGTTTCCCTGGGCATGGATTCACTGAAGCTCCGGCGTCTGGCGATGAACTTGGTAAACACCCACAAAGTTATCAACCACCTCACCAACAACAACACTGAACACCTTTTTGATCTCCATGTGTCCAACACACGTGGACATGCCTACAAAGTCAGAAAACAGCACAGCTCCCATGACTTTCGGAAACATTTTTTCACGCTCAGAGTCGCTGAAGCATGGAACAAATTGCCTGTGTGAGTTGTTGACTGCCATGACACTGCATCCTTTAAGGCCCTCATGCTTTCCGAAATCCGCCGAAACTACACCTGATTGTCCCCCTTCCATACTCATATACATATGTGTATGTCATGACTCATGCACTGTTCTTTTCCTGACGCTTGTACATTACCCTATGTACTATACATACACTTTAGATGAGTTGTAGTGCACCTGAGCACTGTACACAATGTTTTATTATTATTATTATACACACACACACACAGTGTATGTGTGGTGCCTTTCAAATTAAAACTATATAAAAAGTTGCCATCATTAAATGTATTTATTTCTTTGTAAATAATTGGAAAATTTTTTTAGTCATTTTATCAATAACAACATGGATAGTTTCGCAAATTTGGATATTCACATATTGCAGGAATGTTTGGTCTAAAGCTTCCATTTAACACCACCCAGTGGTTATGTATGAGCTCACGTAATGTGCTTAGGCCAAGACCAGAACACAGTAGTAGTTATAGCAAGATTTAGTAATATAGTAGAAGTTGTAGTAAGAACATAGCAATCCATGTAGCTTAACATCACAGCAACTTTATCTGTAATAAATTGGACTATTGAAATATAAAGTTATATTCAGTGTAAATGTTTTCTAAAGGATAAACTACAACCATAACCTTTTAGTATTTAAACCAGCCATATTTGGACAAAATATGCCTCCTGTTTTATGTTCAAACTGGTTTCTCAATTCTACCCTACATCATTATTCTAAAAACTTAACAGGCGCAGGAGTGGCTGTGTGGTAAGTAGCTTGCTTACCAACCACATGGTTCCAGGTTCAGTCCCACTGCATGGCATCTTGGGCAAGTGTCTTCTGCTATAGCCCTGGGCCGACCAATGCCTTGTGAGTGGATTTGGTAGACGGAAACTGAAAGAAGCCTGTAGTATATATGTATATGTATATATATGTATGTGTGTGTATATGTTTGTGTGTCTGTGTTTGTCCCCCCTAGCATTGCTTGACAACCGATGCTGGTGTGTTTACGTCCCCGTCACTTAGCGGTTCGGCAAAAAGAGACTGATAGAATAAGTACTGGGCTTACAAAAGAATAAGTCCCGGGGTCGATTTGCTCGACTAAAGGTGGTGAAACAAGTAAATGAGTAAATGAGTAAATGAGCTACCTCATCAAAATCTCAAAGCTTCAAGATAATGCACGATTAATTTAAAACAATGTGAATAAATAAGTATTACTTGTGACAGAATAATATGAATGCCATCGGATTAAAGCTGTTTTCATGAATCCATCCTAGACTTTCTTATTTTCAATTTTTAAAATGTTTCTTCCATTATATAGAGTATAATTTCTATAATCCACATCAACATATCATTTCATCATTTTGTACATTTTAATGAGATCTCCACACAATTACAACATTTTTCATGTCAATTAGTTCAAATCACTATTCACACAACTCAACTTAATGAACAAATATTTGAAGTCTTCCAAATAAACCTTTTTTTTACATTTACAGATATAGCAATGGGCTACACTAAATACCCCAATATTAGGAAATTTATAAATATTATTTTTTAAATATGATGACTGACAATTGGTAATATATAGATCTTCATACAATTCTTAAAGTGTGTCTACCTTATGTATTCTCATAAAAAGAACCTGATAGTAATGAAATTTTATTTGCATTACTTTCTGACTGGTCCTTGTATATCCTGTATCATATATTCTTTTCTATTCTAGGCACAAGGCCTGAAATTTTGGGGGATAGGGCCAGTCGATTAGCTTGACCCAGTATGCAACTGGTACTTTTAGAATCATTTTGGCTTGTTCTTTATTTCAATAATTTGTTTTAACCTTCACAACCAAGGCTATGCTGGAGATTTTTCATTCTTGATTATCCTTGTGAAATAAACATGAAAGCATTTATGCTTCAATCATAATAGCCACTAGCTAAGTTATGCAAGAGACTCATAACATAATGGCAAGCTCCTCAGTGCAGGTGGTAAACTCATAACATTACAAGGTTTGTAAGACAGGCCCAATTCTCATTTATAACAATCTCTTTTAAGTTAGTAATTTCCATAAAGGATAAAGCTCAAGCAATTGATTTTATTTCCTACAGGGATAATTATTCATTTATCCTATCTCAGGTGAAAAACACACTAAAGATGCTTTGCTCCACAAAGAGACTGCAGGAGCCATTCAGAGATATTTGTAAGCTTTTCTTGTGAATCCATCACATGTCGAAAACCTTTCTGTGCCATCAACAGGTATCTTATTTAAATGAAAATCAAAATCGATCAACATAAATGGAAATTGTAGCTGTGATACCAGTGCTGTTGGCAAGTAAGAGAACTATCCGAATGTGGCCGTTGCCAGCACCACCCCGACTGGCCTCCATGCTGGTGGAACGTAAAATGCACCATCTGATTGTGGCCGTTGCCAGCCCCGTCTGGCCCCCGTGCCGGTGGCACGTAAAATGCACCGTCCAATCGTGGTCGTTTGCCAGCATCGTCTGGCACCTGTGCAGGTGGCACGTAAAAAGCACCCACTACACTCACGGAGTGGTTGACGTTAGGAAGGGCATCCAGCCGTAGAAACACTGCCAGATCAGACTGGGCCTGGCGCAGCCATCTGGCTTCCCGGACCCCAGTTGAACCGTCCAACCCATGCTAGCATGGAAAACGGACGTTAAACGATGATGATGATGATGATGACTGGACTGTGGCCATGCTGAGACACTACCTTCAAAGGTATAGTCTATTTATTAAACCTCAATGACTGAGGGGTACTTACTTATCAACCTCAGAATGGATGAAATGCAAGGTCAGCCTTATGAAATCAGAATGCAAAGGGACATAATTAAAAACCAGAAGGCATGTTGTTTGATACGCAACCAATTCTGCCATCTCCCATTCAACACACACAATATATATGATAAACAATATATGATACACAATACAAAATATATGATACACAATGTACAATATATGATACAGAATATATGGTATTAAGGTGGTGAGCTGGCAGAAGTGTTACCATGGCAGGCAAAATGCTTAGCGGTATTTCGTCTGTCTTTAATTCCGCCGAGGTAAATTTTGCCTTTCATCTTTTCAGGGTTGATAAATTAAGTACTAGTTGGGGTCAAGCTAATCAACTGGCCCCACCTGCCCAAAAATTTCGGGCCTTGTGCCTAGAATAGAAAAGAATATATGATACAGGATATACAAGCTTTGGTTGGCCTGAGGCTAAAATGGAAGAGACTTTCCCAAGGTGCCACACAGTGAGACTGAACCCGAAACCATGTGGTTGGGAAGCAAGCAACTTACCACACAGCCACGCCTGTGAAGATTTTTCTTTTTTTTATATATTTCAGTTTCTATTGGATCCACTGCTCAACAACTAAGTCATTATCATTCTCTATTTGGTTGCTTTTGTAACCAGTTAATTGTATACACAGAATATAGTACTCTGCTTGTACATGACTCAGAATCAAGAATAGGAAACAAATCTATGATTAGTCAGCCAAGAAAACGATACTTCGTTAGAACCTAATTAAAACTCAAAAGGAATTAGCTTCAAATTTGTGTAAGTAAAAGGAAAGATGGCCATAAAATAGAAATATTGGCATTTAAGATTGTTGGTCATATCTGCTGTTTTCATTTTCCTTGTCAGGAATTAGGTGGATTATCTTCTTTCATCAGCTAAGATATTTCTCTCATTCACACAAGAGTGAGAGAAATAATTTAGTTCTCCTTATAAAAGAAAATGGTGGCTATAGGTGGAGGTGTATGGTAAGAACTTTGCTCTACAACCACATGGTTCCAGGTTCAATGAAACTGGGCAAGTGTCTTACGAGTTCATCTCAATCGAAGGAGAGGGGCTTTCTCCGTCCGGGTTGCGGATCCATGGAATAAGCTGCCGGACGAGATGGTGAAGATGCCGACGACCGCTCGGTTAAAAGTCTCCCTTGACCACAAGTGGCCTGAACCCCTGTGCATAACTCCATGTCCCCCTACATGGCCTTGCTTTTTGCTTTTTGAGCCAAAAAATTAACTAACTAACTAACTAATTATAGTCTTTTAGGCAAGTGTCTTGTATTATAGTCCCTTCTAGTGTAGACTCTGGCCAACCAAAGCCTTGTGAATGGATTTAGTAAATGGAAACTGAAAGAATCTCATCATTTGTGTGTGTGTGTGTGTGTGTTCCCCACTACCATTTGACAACTGATGTTGGTTTGTTTACATCCCTGTAACTTAGCAGTTCAGCACCAAAAAAAAAAACAAAAAACAATAAGGACCAGGCTTAAAAAGAAGTACTGGGGTCAATTTGTTTGACTAAACCCTTCAAGTTTGTACCCCAGTATAGTTGCAGTCTAATGACTGAAGCAAGAATTAGATAAAGATATATTAAAAACAAACAAACATTTTATAGCTGCCAACCACTTTATGAAGAAAATTGATAAAGAAGATCCAAATGTTTTATTTTGGAAAATAGATAAAAAAAAATTTTAATGTTGTAAAGTAGAAAATATAACAAGTAAAACTTACTGAATTAAAAGAACACAAAACACCAGCAGCATACACAGGAACAATACAAGTTGTTAAGGCTGTTTGCCCTATTGTCACACGGTTATCTAGGGGAAAAGAGCACAGGAGAAAATTAATGCTATTCTGAAAAGAACCAAGATGTCATTAATACATCTGATAAAAGTTTTAATAATGTCTCTTTTAGCAATAATATCATCACCATTTAATGTCCATTGATCATGCTAACTGGCAGCCAGAGATCTACACCAGACTCCAGTCTGATTTGACATGGTTTCTACAGCTGGATGCCCTCCCTTACACCGACCACTTTACAGTGTGCTGGATGCTTTTACATGACACCACACAGGCACTTTTGGTGTGTCACCACAAAGGAACTTTCACGTGTCACTGCACAGGTGCTTTCGCATGTCACCGCACAGGTGCTTTCGCATGTCACCGCACAGGTGCTTTCGCATGTCACCGCACAGGTGCTTTCGCATGTCACCGCACAGGTGATTTTGCATGTCACCGCACGGATGCTTTCGCATGTCATCGCATAGGTGCTTTTGTGTGTCACAAGTTGCTGCACGGGCACTTTTACATGCTGCCACATGGACCCTTTTAAAAGTTGCTGCACGGGCACTTTTACATGCTGCCACATGGACCCTTTTAAAAGTTGCTGCACGGGCACTTTTACATGCTGCCACATGGACCCTTTTAAAAGTTGCTGCACGGGCACTTTTACATGCTGCCACATGGACCCTTTTAAAAGTTGCTGCACGGGCACTTTTACATGCTGCCACATGGACCCTTTTAAAAGTTGCTGCACGGGCACTTTTATGTGACACCGCCATTGGTGCTTTACACAACCAGAAGGCTCAGTCTTAACACTTCCGCTATGGGGTACAGTAGCATGCAGTTCTATGTTTTGTATATTTTTGGTGTTTCAGTTCCATGAAAGTCTTCCAGAAGCTTATATTTGGTTTCACTGTGTTTGTTTTCAAGTGACTAACAAAAATTGAAGGAGCAAAAAAAAAAAAAAAAAAAAAAAAAAAGGAAAATGACTGTTCCAAATTATTAAATTAGCATCTCTATTATTACTGACATCATCATTTGTCTTCAAAAATATAAATTGTTCACCAAGTATTTTTTTTTTTCCTTTACTTGCTGAAGGTAGAAGATAACCTTTGTAGGTTTTCCATGACTGGTGAGCTTGATGTTGTTAATGTTCTATTTAAACTGCTGCAGATCAACATTTGAAGGAAAGACATGAGCAAGGATAAGATTCCAGAAGGTTGAAGTTCTTGATAAGAGGTACTAGATATGGTAGTTAATGTTGGGGTCAGGTTATTGGCGGCAGTGGTGGAGGTATGAGACCAGTGAGCTTAAGAAACAAAGATAATGATAGCGTGGTTGTGGCCCAGGGATTAGAGCATGTCTGCTAGCGATTGAATGCCAGCCAGCTGAGAGACCCTCCTCTGAGAATACAATCTAGGATGTCTATATGCATAACAGTAACACTGTCCCACATGTGAGACTATAATCCATTTTGTGAGTGTCACTTGAGCCTTATAGAATGAGCGTTGTTGAATATAAACAAAGAATTATGGTGACATTATTCTTTCAGTGAGTTAAATTAATGACCTCGTTTCAGTTTACGATTGAAGCAATTTTGCTTCTCTTAAGTCATTAATGTGTCCAGATAAAACAGTCACTACTTCTTTCTCCTCTCAAAACATCTCAGCATGCTTGAACTTTTCTTAATTATTAATATTTATTTTTCTAATTCACACTGCACTAATTTGATATGCATATAATCAGGGACTTGTCACATGCAGTGGAATTTTTTTGCTTGTAAAACTTCAAGTAAATTTTCAACTTACAAATTAAGCTTTTAAATTAGTTTCAAGTAAAAACAATTCCTTAAAATCCTTAAATCCTTAAAAATGTTTTAGCCCGAAGGCCACGGCCACCGCTGAAATTGTGTAATTTTCCAATGAAAAATTTTGTCTAATTCTATAAGGACATATTTACTCTGAACTGAAGATTTCAGTTTGTATTCAAAATTAATCATATAAAAGGCACCAGTGTTGGTGCCACATATAGAGCACTGCAATAGCAGTGGTGCTAATGGTACACAAAAAGCATCCAGTATACTTTGAAAAGTGGTTGGCGTTAGGAAGGTCATCCAGCTATAGAAACCATGCCAAAACAGCTGGTCGGCTCCTGGCAAACCAACCAACCTATGCCAACATGGAAAACGGAAATTAAATGATGATGATGAAAAACAAGGTTTCATATTCATCTCATATTCGCAGGAGACAGATTATAAAGCTGCATAACATTTATAGCACACCTTTTTCAAGATAATTAGCACTTTATGTGAAGTAAAATGTCTGCAACCAAAAATTGAAGCCAAAACATGAAATGAAACTAAATGTTTGATGAGGGGCTGATATATAGAATTTATAGTAGTAACAATAGCAGTTGAGAGTCAATTAATGTGGTCATTTAATCTTCTAGGAATAACAACCAAAACTCTCCCTCAAGCTACATCCTATCATCTTAAAAGAGGACAGATTAGATAATGTATTAGATACACTATGCAGGAAAAAAGAAGGGATGGTCATGGCAGGAAATCCAATCATATGCTTGATTAGTGCTGAGTAAGAGCTAAACTGTAATATATTTATTAGTAAACAGCAGCAGCAGTAGAAGCAGTGCCAATTTCTCTAACTTAAATTACTGAAATCTTCCAGACCAAACAAATCTGAAATATTTTGCTCAGTTCTTGTAATAGACCCAAAATAAAAACTTGTCTATCACAAAGAGAAGAAAAAATTGTTGAAACTTTAAATACATAAAAAATTTTACAAAGAAATACCTAAGTTACGACTAATTAAGAATAATGAACAAGAGTTTTGTAGACGACAAAAAAAAAATTATTATATTAAAGAGAGATAATTCATGAATACTATTTTGTAACACGCAGCAAAAACGTGTTAGTATGAAGGGAAATGGCAATATAAATTATTTCGAAAAATATATACCCTTCTATAGGCGACAGAAACTATTTTATAAAATAATATTAGAGAAAATTCTTATAAATAAAATAGAAAAAAATAAAGGCATTTATACAAAGTCAAATGTTATATTAAAAGGAAGGGTAGAAATAAGCGTTGGAAGGAGGAGGAGGAGGAAGACACAATTATTTCAGGGGAGACTACTCTAGCTTGCCTACACCCAAGTTCTATATCGATGCCGTCCGCTAAGACATTAGTAGCGTAAGTGAGAGCTTTTAATACTTATTTCTTTACTACCCACAAGGGGCTAAACACAGAGAGGACAAACAAGGACAGACAAACGGATTAAGTCGATTATATCGACCCCAGTGCGTAACTGGTACTTAATTTATCGACCCCGAAAGGATGAAAGGCAAAGTCGACCTCGACGGAATTTGAACTCAGAACGTAACGGCAGACGAAATACGGCTACGCATTTCGCCCGGCGTGCTACCGTTTCTGCCAGCTCGCCGCCTTTTAATACTGCTTGTATATAAGCTTCAATGCAGTTAGGCTGACCACTACTCAGTCGCCTCTACCCACAAACAGCCCCTAACAAATTCCTGCTGGTAAGAGATAGATATATTGAGACAGAATCCTTAACATACACATGCAAGATGTGTAACACGGTAAACAAAAATATCCAATGCATTTTCCCAGTTCTGAACACATCCTCGTAAGATACGTCCTATTCGAGCAAGATATCTACCAGATGAGTTGAACTCCAGCACATCTGCTGTCACACAAGGCCCGTAATCTGGATACAATAAGAACACAACCTGAAATAATTAGGATACTATGGCTTGGAACTGAGGGGCTTGATAAGTTACCATTTTTAATTCTTTTTTCCTAGGTCCACAGAAAATAATAATAATGATAATATATATAATGATATATACATATATATACAGTCACGGAGTGGTTGGCATTAGGAAGGGTCAAATCAGACTAGAGCCTGGTGCAGCCTCCATGGCTTACCAGACCCCGGTCGAATCGTCCAACGGAAAACGGACGTTAAATGATGATGATGATGATATATCACCGTGACCACCGTGACCGACCAGGCTATCAGATGTTGCTACACTTCGCTGGTCACAATGCGCTTCGCATTGTTTTAGCCTTCATATGACGCTACCCTGCTGGCTAAGCAAGCAAGCCAACAGAAGAAAGAGTGAGAGAAAGTTGTGGCGAAAGAGTACAGCAGGGATCGCCACTAGCCCCTGCCAGGGCCTCGTGGAGCTTTTAGGTATTTTCGCTCAAAAAACACTCACAACACCCAGTCTGGGAATCGAAACTGCGAGTCCACTGCCCTAACCAGTGGGCCATTGTGTCTCCACAAACAAACATATATATATATATATATAGAGAGAGAGAGAGAGAGAGAGTCTTCCATCAGTCATGGCTGACCATGTATCTTCACATGTATGTACAAGCCTGGGCAAGATTTTTTTTAATAAGACTGGCTTTTTCTCCATACATGAAAATCTCCCCACTCCATGTCACCAATGTTTATCCAAGGGAATGACTACTGATTTAGGCCAATACAACTATGGCATTGCAACAGTGGCTGTCAGGAAGTAAAGAACTACACAGATACTGCAAGACATTTTGTCCTGACTATTTAACAATTCCACCAATCTGCTACTAGGGATTTATACTTTTTATTGACCTGAAGGGATGAAAGGCAAAGTTGAACATAGCATTGCCGTATTTATTATTAACAGTTAGATAAGATTGACTATTTGAAATACACAGAATCGGTGGACGCACGCAGTTGTCGAGTGGTACCCGCGTGAGCGGAAAAGACCACCCGGAAGACCTCCACGACGGTGGAGTGACGATTTCAAGAGGACGATTGGGATCACGTGGATGAGAAAGGCGCGATCCAGAGAGGAGTGGACAGCGTGCTGTGACCAGCGGTGTCAAATGGACGCCTGACGGACTTGTCGGTCAAAGTGATCAGTGAAGTGATTTGAAATACACACACACACTAAAACATCTACATCCAAAAATTCACTTGGCAGCTCTGAAGCAAGCAGTATACTATTAATAAAAAAAAAAAGAACTGTTAATCAAGAGATAAAGAGAGAAGAGAGGGTTGAAGGACAAGAACTGTGTTCATGATTTGTATTTAAGACTGAAATACAACTCAGTTTCTCTTATTAAGATAAATGCATCAACTCTATGAAGTCAATTATAATATTAAAAAAGGCATCGACATCTCAACAAAGAGTTTTGCATTTCTTGTTTTTATTTATTATATGAATAATCAAGCCAGCAAGGGAGTTTTTACATGGTCACTCAAACTGCAAGAAACAGCAGTCAAATTTCCCTTTAATTTACTCCCTACTGTCTTAACAAAAAAATGGAAACATAGGATATTGCAGTCCTAGATACACTATGCCTTAAAATAAGATGAGATGAACATGGCTAGAATACCTTTGAAGATAGATCTGCTTTTTCAGGCCTGACCTGGGGGTTGAACAAAACCAACATGAATGATAATATATTTATAGCCAACTTACCTACCCCTTCAGGTATAACTAAGAGATCTTGAAATTTAGGTTTCACCTGCAAAAAAAGTGTTAATGTTTCAACAATTCTGAATTAGGTTTATTGTTAAAGGACATTTTCATTTCTCAGCAAGAAAATATTCATACAAAAAAAGTAAAAGAAAATACAAAAGCGGCTTTATATAGCTATGGTAAGACCTCACCTGGAATTTGCATCACCAGTCTGGAACCCCTATCGCAATCGTCTGGAAGCCGTTCAGCGACATGCAACCAAAAGAATACCCTCCATCAGGCATTTGCCATATTCTGAACGCCTTACTTCCCTGGGCATGGACACATTGAAACTCCGACGTCTGGCAGCTGACTTGGCAGACACCCATAAAATTATCAACCATCGTACAAACAATAACTCTGAGCACCTTTTCAAACTCCACCCATCTAACACCCGTGGACATATTTACAAAGTCAGAAAACAGCACAGCTCCCATGACTTCAGGAAACATTTTTTCATGCTGAGAGTTGCTGAAGCATGGAACAAGCTGCCAGCATCAGTTGTTAGTTATTGGAGCACTGCATCCTTCAAAACTTCCATGCTTTCTGAGATTCGCCAACACTACACCTGATTTTCTCCCCTCCATACACACACAAGCATGTACCTGACTCATGTATTGTTCGCTTTCCAGACATTTGTACATTACTGTATATACTCTATATGCACTTTCTGACAAGTTGTGGTGCACCTGAGCACTATATACAATAATTTCATTATTATAATGTTATGTTCTTTTATGAACAGTGCTATTTGTATAATTTCTGAAAACATATTCAATGTTTTTTTTTTGTTTTTTTTAAGGGGTTTGTTCTGGGCTTTCTTTCTTTCACTGTCGCAAAATGAAAGACGATAAAGCTCATAGTTTTTAGCAATATCCCAAAAGTGAAGAACTGAACAAGCAGACAATGAACTTCTACATTTCTCATAAAATAGAATACAGCCTGGTTGATAAGAAAACTTAGAAAACAATAATATCTACAACAACTACTACTACTACGCACACGCATGTAACTCTCTTTACTCTTTACTCTTTTACTTGTTTCAGCACCACCTTTTAGTCGAGCAAATCGACCCCAGGACTTATTCTTTGTAAGCCCAATACTTATTCTATCAGTCTCTTTTGCTGAACCGCTAAGTTACGGGGAAGTAAACACACCAGCATCGATTGTCAAGCGATGTTGGGGAGACAAACACAGACACACAAACATATACACACACACATATATATACATATATACGACGGGCTTCTTTCAGTTTCCGTCTACCAAATCCACTCACAAGGCATTGGTCGGCCCGAGGCTATAATAGAAGACACTTGCCCAAGGTGCCACGCAGTGGGACTGAACCCGGAACCATGTGGTTCGTAAGCAAGCTACTTACCACACAGCCACTCCTACGCCTATGTTTATTAATAAACTTCATTTGTCAACAAGAGACATATAAAATATTTGTTATCTTGAAAGGGTCAGTCATCTGGCAAGCTAAGACTTAAAGATAACAGAAATTATCACTGAGAAAAGAAACATGGCTAGTTGATGAGTCTTAACTTAAGCAGAAGTTAAATTTTGAGAAAATTTTTAAAATGCAGAACTGGTTAAAAAGATTACTGTCACAGAAAGACAAAAAAAAACCATGATTAAAAGAAAAATTTGGCATGGAGGCAAATAAAATGTTATAATTTATTGGTTGTGATTCAACTGTAAATTTGAACATCAATTCTGATTTCAAGCATCACTCAGTAGAAGAATTACTGGAACTTATTTGTTACTGTTGCATAAGGCACAGGCATGGCTGTGTGGTTAAGAAGCTTGCATCACAACTATGTAGTCTCAGGTTCAGTTCCACTGCATGGCACCCAGGGCAAGTGTCTTTTACTATAGCACTAGGCCAACCAAAGCCTTGTGAATGGATTTAGTAGATGGACAGTAAAAGAAGCCCATAATGAATGTGTGGGCCTGTTTGTTTCTCAATTGTCTTGGCATCACAGAATAGTTCTAAACAACTGTCACCATCATACAAGGGAAGTCCTTCATTTCCAGTTTTCCATGAAAACATGTCTGGCCTTCAAGGAATATTTACCATACTTGGAAGCAGGTGAAGATTGGCAACAGGAAGGACATCCAGCCACAGAAAATTGCCTCAATGAATTTCAACTGATCCTTGCAACAATGATGATGGTGAAGATGATGAGAGTAATAAAATATCAATAATTATATACTCTTTACTCTTTTACTTGTTTCAGTCATTTGACTGCGGCCATGCTGGAGCACCGCCTTTTAGTCGAGCAAATCGACCCCGGGACTTATTCGTTGTAAGCCCAGTACTTATTCTATCGGTCTCTTTTTGCCGAACCGCTAAGTGACGGGGATGTAAACACACCAGCATCGGTTGTCAAGCAATGCTAGGGGGACAAACACAGACACACATACACACACATATATATACATATATACGACAGGCTTCTTTCAGTTTCCGTCTACCAAATCCACTCACAAGGCATTGGTCGGCCCGGGGCTATAGCAGAAGACACTTGCCCAAGATGCCACAGTGGGACTGAACCCGGAACCATGTGGTTGGTTAGCAAGCTACTTACCACACAGCCACTCCTGCGCCTATCACTACTGGCTCCATCAACTTTTTTCTAATTTTTCTCTATTACTGCTGGCAACACCACCACTGCCATCATCATCATGATCGTTATTGGTTTACCATCTGGGAGACTCAAAACTGATGGGTAATTCAGCAGTTCCTTCTTTTTCATATCCTTTAGATTCTGGTACAATATGGTTTTTGAGCAAGAAATATATTCATTTCTTAGCTGATATAAAGCAGTAAGGCTAATACTCTTTTACTCTTTTACTTGTTTCAGTCATTTGACTGCGGCCATGCTGGAGCACCGCCTTTAGTCGAGCAAATCGACCCCGGGACTTATTCTTTGTAAGCCCAGTACTTATTCTATCGGTCTCTTTTGCCGAACTGCTAAGTGATGGGGACGTAAACACACCAACATCGGTTGTCAAGCAATGCTAGGGGGACAAACACAGTCACACAAACATATACACACACACTTATATATACATATATACGATAGGCTTCTTTCAGTTTCCGTCTACCAAATCCACTCACAAGGCATTGGTCGGCCCGGGGCTATAGCAGAAGACACTTGCCCAAGATACCACGCAGTAGGACTGAACCCGGAACCATGTGGTTGGTTAGCAAGCTACTTACCACACAGCCACTCCTGCACCTAATATGACTTTATTTTTTAAATAATTGTAAATTATTGCTTTAATATCGTACTTTCAACAGTACTTGAATTTATGAGAAATCAATGCAAAGGAAGTAATATAACAATATACCTTTCAAATATTCAAAATCATTAAGGAAGAAAATACTACTGAAATCTTAAAATAAAGACAGTATATGAATAATCTAATATGTTCCATACCATTTTATCTACAAAAGTTCTGCCAAATGTCCGACATATTCTGTAAAAGTATTTGGAAAGTATACTGATTAAGACTGGAATGGTTAATCCAACACCTGAAACAACTTCTTGTAGTCGAGGTATTCTGAAGAAAATATAAAAAGACAAATATTTAGTATTTGAAATCACAATAAGAACTTAGATGATTCAGTAAAATATTATATATTAACAGTGGAGTTAAATTCTTCACTAGGGAAATAAATTTTGTATTTCTTTAAGCTGATGAAGGCCACCATGAAGCAAATACTATCTGGTATTACTATACCGCAGGTTATTATGTTGTATCAATATATTATACTGAATACAAATATATAAATATCTAATATCACAAAATTTAAAAAACATGGCCAAGCGGTTAAGGTGTTTAACTCATGGACATACGATCCCAATTCAACTCTCATACCAGGCAGTATACTGTACCCTTGAGCAAAGTACTTCATTTCACACAACTCCAGCCTGCTCAGCTGAAAATGGGTACCAGTCAAGAGCAGCTCACTGTTCCTCCAGCAGTCATATCCAGGGTATTTCGATAAGTCAAGGGTGAGGGGGCCAAGAGAGTGTACATGTCTGTGTGTGACCACAAAGGCACTTAAAATACTTAGCAAAAGCATGGTACATGCTATCAAGTCATGCTCTCTTATGAATGACGGCTGTACTTTTATCACAAAATACCACCAACATGAAGTAGGGAAGCATTCAAAGACTAAAAAAAAAATTCAACTTACAATGAAAGTAAACAACAAAGTTTACTTTAGAAGCATTGAGATGTATTAAAAGCGTTGAGATACATCTCAACGCTTCTCAATGCTTCTAAAGCAAACTTTATTTACTTTCATTGTAAGTTGAATTTAATGTTAGCATCTTATAAAGCTAGATTTATAAATCCTACAATTGCAGAACAATTTGTCACTGGGCAGTTTAGATTAAAGGTAAAGCACTTGATGCGTAATCACAGAGATGTGAGTTCAAGTCTCATGGCTGGCCGCTGACAAATTTTTCTGCAATATATGGATAGTTTATCCTGTTCATGCTATTGTATTAGCATTATCCTGTGTTTGAGAATAAATTATTTCTGTATCTTTAAAAAAAATGATTTTTCAAGAACAATCATCATCATCTTTTATTTTCCAATTTTTCTATGCTAGTATGGGTTAAATGCAATTTGTTAAAGCAGATTTTTACAGCTTGATGCTCTTACTGTTGCCAACCCCAAGTTCTTTTTCATGCAAGGTATATTTCATTTCACCAGTTTACACAAATCCACTGAACTATAGGAGATTTGTTTATTGGCTACTTTAAACAATGTCACCATCTTTTACTCAACTGTTAATATGGTTACAGAGAATCACCAGTCACATGCAAACACACACGCACACATAAAATAGACATAGGCATGGTTGTGAGGGTAACATGCTTGCTTCCTAACCATATGGTCTTGTGTTTAGTCCCACCGTGCAGCATCTTGAGCAAGTCTCTTCTATTACAGCCTTGGACTGAGCAAAGCTTCATGAGTGGATTTGGTAGAAAGAAACTGAAAGAAGTACATTGTAGAAATATTTGTGGGTTCTAAAAAGTGTTGGTTATAAAGAAGCATCGCTGTCATACAAGTGATGTTCGTTTCCAGTCTTCCATGGAAAACACATTCGGACATGGGAAAATATATCCTTACTTGGAAACAGGTGATGGCTGGTGACAAGAGCATCCAGCAACAGAAAATCTGCCTCAATGAATTCCATCTAATCTATGCAAGCATAGAAAAGTGGACATTGAATGATAATGCTGATATGGTATATGACAAGCTTCTGTACAGTTTCTATCTACTACTTTCACTCTCAAAGTCTTGCTCAACCTAAGGATATAATACAAGACATTCAAAAGCATTTGGCTGTGAAGCAGACTTCATAAGCACACAGCCATGCCTGTACCTATTCAATTTCTTCTAAAATTCAAATGCTGTTATGTGTGTGTGTGTGTGTGTGTTTGTGACAAAACATTTGAGTGAGGTCGTTGCCAGTACTGCCTGACTGGCCCCTGTGCCGGTGGCACATAAAAGCACCCACTGCACTCTCGGAGTGGTTGGCATTAGGAAGGGCATCCAGCTGTAGAAACTGCCAAATCAAGATTGGAGCCTGGTGCAGCCATCTGATTTGCCAGTCCTCAGTCAAATCGTCCATATATATAATCATTGTTTAACATCCGCTTTCTTTGCTAGCATGGGTTGGACGATTTGACTGAATTTTCTATATAAATGAATTTTCTAATTTAATATTAAGCTGACTGAAATAAGATTAACCTTTTTAACAGAAATCTCTGAAATCATTCAAAATAGTTATCAGAATTCAAAATATTTTGAAGAAAATTAATAGAAAACTTACAGATTTTTCACAACCCAATTAAACTGTTCCCATGGTTCAAACCATTCTTGGGAAATATGTTCTTCATATTGTTCTATGTAAGCAGACAACTGGTTAACATTCCCAAAAATTACTCGTAGATCTGTTAAATCTGAGCTTGGTTTTGGAAATCTGAAAACTAAACATTGTTTCATATTTAGAATAATAAAAACAGGTTTAATTATAGTTTGAATGGAATGAATTCTGAAATTTTCAAATCTTTTATTATTTTAAAACTTTAATACTTCTGTTTTCTTAAATTTAAACAATTGCAGCATGGAAGGTGTTTATAAGCCATTTAAGAAACACACAAAAACCGTTAAATTCACTTTAACATTTAAATTTAATTTGTCAAAATATTTTCGTTACTTTGAGACCGCGACTTGTAGCATGGAATTTTGTCAGTGAACAGGTCGCAGTCTCAAAGCGACGAAAATATTTTGACAAATTAAATTTAAATGTTGAAGTGAATTTAACAGTTTTTGTGTTTCTTAAATGGCTTATAAACACCTTCCATGCTGCAATTGTTTTTGTTCCAGCACACGATCTCAGATCAGGTCACTTGCTAGCAAATACATCTCCTTAAATTTAAAGATCTCTGGAAATTTTAAGTTCAAGCAAAATGTAAACTTGCTAGAATAATTTTTTCTTGCAAGTGGCAAACTTCCCAAAATGCAAGAAGAAGGTATCATATGCCCTATCCACAAAGGAGGGAGTAGAGCAAAACTTATCACAAGCCTGTCCTTCTGATCTTACATGTCAACAAAGCCAAGGAATGCATTGACAGAAGGAAGCTGATTGCATTCCTAGAAAAATAACGGCTTGTCCACTGACATGAGGCATGGTTTCTACCCATGAAGGATCTCCTTCACACAGCTGCTACAACACTATGACTGGGTACTGATACAAAAGGTCAGCTATCAAAATGTAGATGTTCTATATTCTGACTTTGCCAAAACCTTCAACAAAGTTGATTGCAGGATAATATGCTACAATCTGTACGACATTGTATTGCGTATTTTCAGTGTGATAATTCTATAAACATATAAGCACATTGTGTATACTACATTATTAAAATGTGTGTGTGTGCATGTTCATGCACATCTCAATATGCTTTTTGTGCATGTGTGCACACATGCTTGCACATGTACTCATGCACTCATGCATATCTAAGGCACCCACTACACTCACAGAGTGGTTGGCGTTATGAAGGGCATCCAGCCATAGAAACACTGCCAGATCAGACTGGGCCTGGTGCAGTCTTCTGGCTTCCCAAACCCCAGTTGAACCGTCAAACCCATGCTAGTATGGAAAGCGGACGCTAAACGATGTCTGTGTGCATGTGCGTTAGCAATATTGGTATAATTTTATTTTACCATCAATTTCAGGAACTTCTTCATTGTTATGTGATATTTTCTCAATATATGGACCAGTTCGTATAACAGATATAAAAAGGAATGGTACTAATTCTTCAAGTGTCGACACCAGAGATGCAAATTTTCCTTCGTGAATAGGTAAAGTGATGCTGCTGTTTGACTTCTGAACAGCTAATGCACTCTACAAGAAAATAATCCAGTATTATATTTCCAAAATTGCATATTGATTAACAGTAAAATATAGGAATAACAAACAAAAAAATCTTGCAAATTTTATTACATATTCCATTACATGCAATCACCAATATTTTCAAAACAACAAATTTAAACGTAAGTATTACTAAAATTATAGAAATCAATTATCTTATTTTAATTATCATAACTGAAAGATCATTTTAAACGAAATATAAGTTCTTTGAGTATGTTAATTCAAGCTTAGGCAAACCCCAAAATAACAACAGAATATTTACTAAAGAGGAGACTCAGTATATGGAAAATTGAATCATATCTATAATAATATTTTATTTTAACTGGGACCTTTAAGTTTTATCTAGCAGCTTATGCAATCAGTCTGGTTGAAAAGCAGACAGGTGAAACTTAAGCCAAAATGAATTTTATAAATTCTTTGAAATAAATGATCAATAAAGTTTTGTCTTCTCACATTTTACAATTGGGAAAGATCTATTTTCTTTAAATATTTAAAAGGTACTGGTTCTTCTAATAAAAATGTACAAATTAGAAAACTTTATAAATGGTCGATCAATCAATAATTAAATAAATAAACAATTCTTATGTTTAATCCTTTACCATTAAATTTGCTTAAAAAAAAAACTGATACAAACCAAAGAATACAAAGGCAATAGAAGTATCACAAACTAATATAACTTCAATAATTACAATGGTAATCAGATATCATTAGATCATATGACTATTAACATTATAATATTCTTATAAATCACATTATTACTATAAACAATTTTAAATGTAAAACAATATATTTATTCATAGCATGAGGCTAACAATTTTGGAATTTTGATAAATACAGAACTATATTAGAAACTTTAATTAAAATATATTTAAAGAATTTTAATCATTTACTCAGACACATAGCAACAAATTCCGAAGGAGTGATACTATTACAAGACACAGTGGTGTAAGAATTTTATTTCAATATCTTGTACTTTGATGATCAACCAAAGTTTAAAATTTTTAGGTGCCAAAAGATGAAGTTGTAAATCCGAAAGCAAAAGGTTTCCTCTTTGGGTTAAATATCATTATAACCACTGTTACCATTATAACAATTATTGTTATTGTTTTGTCATTTCCTTGATGTCTATTTCCTTCATCAACATCCTCTCAAAATAATTTGATTTGTATCATTGCTAGAGTATGTTACATTTTTTTAAAGAATTATAACTCTAATAAATTTACTTTACAGCAGTTAGCATGGAAGAAACATGTCAATTTTTAGTCTCATTCTTATATAAACCTCTTTCAGATATTTACTGACTACCTGTGAGCAATAATTACAAGATATTTAAGATAGATTAAGGTCCTTAATTAAGGGACACATGTCTAAACTCTATGTGTAAATCTCAATTCATTCTAGGTTTTAAAAGATTTTAATTAAAACACATTTTTCTTTGTTTCAAAACAATATTTTTTTAATTCTAAAAAAAAAAAAATTCATAATTAAAGATAAAGGAAAAGTGCTCCTCAATTGGAAAATGAGCATAAAAATATGCAAATGTTTAGAATTTGATCTTTTCTCTATGACTGAGGAACCAGACTATATATAAGAGAAATAGAAGCTATTATTATGTATTATAAAAACTATTTCATCAAATATCAATATCACATCCATACAAAAATACAGATATAAATATTTCACTGTTAACCAAGAAACAGAATATTTTCTCATTTGTACAGCAGTTTGGTGTTCACTCTTTGTAAAGAGTCTGCTCTTTTCATAAGATATTCTGTCATTCACCAACATATCATTTACTATGTGAAAGACATCTCAGTTATTTGATTTGTAAACAATTCCATCTTTTGATGGTAAAAATACATATTTCTATATTTTTATTAGGCAATTTATTCACTACCTTTTCATCATGTTTCAGTAAGGAAGTGTTTTACTGATGCCACCAAAAACATATCCAAAATAATCTTTTATATTTGGCAGGAAAAAAAAATGCAAAAAATATTAGCTGTAGGAGTGGCTGTGTGGTAAGTAGCTTGCTAACCAACCACATGGTCCCAGGTTCAGTCCTACTGCGTGGCATCTTGGGCAAGTGTCTTCTGCTATAGCCCCAGGCCGACCAATGCCTTGTGAGTGGATTTGGTAGACGGAAACTGAAAGAAGCCTGTCGTATATATGTATATATATATATATATATATATATATATATATGTATGTGTGTGTTTGTGTGTCTGCTGTGTTTGTCCCCCTAGCATTGCTTGACAACCGATGCTGGTGTGTTTATGTCCCCGTTACTTAGTGGTTCAGCAAAAGAGACCGATTGAATAAGTACTGGGCTTACAAAGAATAAGTCCCGGGGTCGATTTGCTCGACTAAAGGTGGTGCTCCAGCATGGTCGCAGTCAAAATGAGTGAAACAAGTAAAAGAGAGTAAAAGAGTAGAGTATTCTTTATTCCACCATATTTTACTTTAGCATTCTAATACTTCATGCATTGAATATACTGACACTTAGTTAAGCAGATGTTTTGCAGATAGGGGGGAACATTTTTTTCCCCCTTTTCTTTTTGGCAACAAGCCTACTACAAAAATTTTTTTTTTCATCCTAAAAGACATATAAATCAAAGTCTCTACTTATTTCTTGTCAGAAAGAAATTTTAAAAAATACAGGAAGATAAAGAGAAGATGAATGAGGAGCAAGAGAGAATAATTTGAATTTTATTGCTATCTATATTACAATCAAAAGAATGTTATGAATGATATATCTATCAAGCAGTTCAAAATTATATTGAAAATTATCCATCTCAGAGAAGTGCTGCCTTCCTTATGAAAGATATTGATTTAAAGAAAAAAAAAAAATGGTGGTAGGATGCATAAGATAAACGATGTTTGATGTTTGTTTTTAAATCAAGAAAAATGTGTTTATTGAATATTTAAAGCAATGTACATTTGGAAAGAAACAATTTCCCAGTGAGCAAGAACTCAAACAATAAATGAATGAAAAAAATTTTTTGGGGAAAGCCACATAAAAAAATGCGAAAAATAAAACAAAGCAAGTGAAAATTGGTAAAACTGAAGTAGGGAATTTTAGAATAAATAATTCCAAGAGCTTTTACTTTTACTGTGTCTATCTTTCATGTCTATCCCTACCAATTTGAGTAATACACACAAACACTAATACAATGGTGTGCCAGTTAAAAGGAATTTTTCTGTTACACACACACACAGAGGTAGATACAATAATCTAATAGATGTATAAACCTAATGCCAACCTAATAGATGTATAAAACGATTCAGAGTGCCATCTAATCAGATATTTTTATCTTTCTTAATACCTTTGTAAAAAGGTATTTTACCTGAAAGTCGAAGACTAATTAGATATTACTAAGGTAATAGACCAATATCTTTGTTATTGCTACTATTGATAGTTAGCATTTGAATTGCATAGCTATAGCCTTCTAAAATATGGTAACATGGTAGTGTTACGGGTACCAACACTTCGATCTGGCATACTTGAACAATTGTGAAGATCCTTTCACATGAAACTATTGGTTGCCTTGTTAACCAAAAAACAAAGTGTGTGTGTGTGTGTGTATTTGGATTCCTTGTTTAATCAATATCGACATATTGGAGCTTAAAGTTATAAGAACAAAATAACTTTGATAAATATCTATAAGAACTGAGAAATTTCAAAATTCCATGTTCCAATCTTTATCAATTTGATCTAACCTGATTTTTAAAAAATTAAATTACTTCTTTAATGGTATAATTTTGTAGCTATGTGATATAACTGAATTTTTAAAAAATAATGTTTTAATGAAAAACAATTATAGCAAAACATAAATACTGAGAAAAAATGCAAAAATTATGAGCTGACAAAAAATGGAGAAAAATAAACGGTGAGGAGATTAAAGCAAATACCCACCACCAGGCTCATGAAAAGATGTAGAGGAACAAAAACCTTGTATTAAAGGAATTTAAAAATATCCCACAATAAATATAAAAACCTGATTTTCCAATGATGTAGCTTCTATCAGCAAACCTTTAGCCTGCAAAATGTAAGCTCAGAATTTAAACTAAAAATAGTGGTTACGTATCTATCTCTAAACTAAAAAAGACTCAACTTCCATTTATCGTGAAATTTAAAATAATGAAAATTATGAAAACTAATTAACTAAAAACAAATCATTTTCCTTTTGGAAAAAAATTTGTCAAGTGTTATAAATTTCTTTTCACTTTCATAATAAGAATAGGCCAAAATAATAATAATAATAATGAAAAATTCTAATAAATGAAGAAAAATATTAATGCCAACACTATATTGTGAAATATTAAATGGATGCTAACAATAAATTAATATAATAAATAATAACGCAAAGCAGTGATGAAGTCCACTGGACATTAAAATTTCTTTTGTAAAATATGTATAACAGAACTTTTAGCAAGTGAAAAAAAAAAAAAAAAAATCAAATACGGCTAGCTTTTTTGCTCATACATGTTTTTTACTTTTTTTAATTTTGTTTTTATTTGGTTTGGGTTCATTGGTCAAATTTCAAAAGTAAAACTATCTGACCCATGCCCAGATTAGGCTGAACTTACACTTTGATTGTCTTTCTTCTTTTTGTTTGTTCACTTGAAAAATACGCCAGTGTCCTCCATATGTTAATGAGTAGTAAAACTAGTTGATTAAACCTGACTTCAATATAGTCAGTTCTGTGTTAACAATCGGCTACACTAATTGAAATTTCCATTTATTAAACTCAAATGAATACAATTATTAACAAGGACTTAAATACTATCCATTCTTTATGTAAACTTCACAAATAGGAACAAGCATGGCTCTTCTACACTCACCTTGGTTTGATTAATACCATGTCAATAGAATTTGATAGACTGACACTGTGCAGACACCTGTTGTGTACATATATAGATATATATATACAGATATATATATATATATATATATATATATATATCGGTCCGATATGGTAATAATGGAATTTTTTAGAAATTTCTGTCCACCTTTTTTTCGAGTAGCGTGCGTATTGTGAAAAAATTATATGGTTAATGGACAATATGTCCAATTTTTCGGCATATTTGGCATTAGAAATTTTTTCGTTTGCCCTTATCTATGAATTGTTTATAAATTTAACCTTTAAAGGTATTTTTTAATATGCTGGCCATTGATAAAATTTTTTGGGGAAGAGAAATTTTTTTCGAAAAAAGTTTTATCCAAATTAGATATATATATATTCATAATTATGTTTATAGTACTTATAGTATTTATTTAATACTATATTACTAAGAATTGAATATTTCTATAAGTATTTTACATAAGATTTCGAAAGTCAGTTTAAGTTAGTTTATTTGTATTTTGAATTTAGCTATTTCATCTTTTAATATGAAAAATTAAATTTATTAGGTTTTCATTATATACAATTGTTTATAGAGATTATTTTAGATCTTGATTATAATATTTATATATATTTTCATTGATAATTTATATATATTAGTCATTTTAAATATTTATGTAATTAGATATAGACTAATATTGATATTAGAATATGGGTTTTCTACCTTATAAATTAAAGTTAATATTTAACATTATAGTCGATTTCGATATAATCATATTTAATAATAGAGTTTATTATAAGTAAATTATTATTTTAGATTAAATATATTATTTATATCTTAAAAATATTGATTATATTTTAGATTTTGAAACCACCTGATGAATGACTGCGACTCAAAAATTTGTAGACAGCAGGCAGGAAACGATCGTAGTGGATATTAATTATATTTTTTAATAATTGTTACATATTTAAATAATATAAATTAATCATATGTATTGGCTTAAGTCTTTCATTGTTTGATTTGCCTAATAGTGGTTTTGTCTCTAATTTAATATAATATATATATATATATATTATATTAAATTAGAGGAAAAAGGAGAACAAAAACCAAAGCAGGGCAGATATCTCAAGTCATCTAGAATATTTAGTTAGGGTAAGGTGAATTTGAAGTCTTACAGCTGTTTCTGGGATATCCCAAGTGATAGGCTAGCATGTCAGTACACTGGGTATTCCATCATCAGAGACAAGGTGAGTATGTATGAAAGTTCTAGACAGAGAAATACACAGTCTACAGGGAATAAAATAGTAGATAGAAGAATACAGACAGGAGAATAAGTTCACAGTTCATCTTCTTCAGAGGGTATGGAGTCTGTACATCTATGAAGGTATAGGCCCTTAGGTATAAACCCAGGTAAATCCAGGCAGTATTTTGAATGTTGCATTCATGTTGAAGGGATAGAATTAAGTGGTTAGCTTAATTGTTTTTAATAAAATATTTTTCTTTTAAATCAAAAAATCAAAAATAAAAATAAGATGCCAGCATTATTTTTCGTAAGGGTCAGTTAGATATCTTAAAAGCTAGCTAGCTGCAATATTCTTTTTTTATTTTTTTATTTTTATTTTTTTAATCTATAACCTTTTTAATTTATATTCTTTAATATTAATCCTTTATCCATTTAATTATATTTTATCCTATATACACTCCCTTATGCTAGGCTCTATTTTTAACTATCCCTACTGACCGCACCAAACTTATTTAATTAATAGACATAAATGCCTTCCTCCTCCCCTTTACTAAAACCTTAATGCCTGATCTCTCACCCCTAACCAACCCTTACGAAGAATAATACTGGCATTTTATTTTTTTGATTTTTTAAATTTTATTTTACTCTCACCCTCACTCATTCTGTCCCACACCTATCCCATCCCTTTCTTTTCTCTCTTTCCCCTCTTCCTCTATTCCTTCTCTCACAACCCATATCTGTCTATCATGATGCCTGTCTTTCTCACTCTATATACCCATGTGGACCATTTTCATACTAGCTAACCACTTAATTCTATTCCTTCAACATGAACACAACATTCAAAATACTGCCTGGATTTACCTGGGATTACACCTAAGGGCCTATACCTTCATGGAAGTATGGACCAACCTCCATACCCTCTGGAAGATGAACTGTGAACTTTATTTTCCTGTCCATCCTCTTCTGTCTGCTGCTTTACTCTTTATTCTTCTATCTACTATTTTATTCATTATTTCATTCATTATAAACTGTGAATTTCCCTGTCTAGGACTTTCATACATACTCACTTTGTCTCTGATGATGGAATACCCAGTGTATGGACATGCTAGCCTATCACTTGGGATGTCACAGAAACAGCTGTAAGACTTCAAATTCACCTTACCCTAACTAAATATTCTAAATGACTTGGTTTTTGTTGTCCTTTTTTCTCTAAAATGATATATACCTGCTAACAGGTATATATAGATCCTTAGCTCCAGCCTCAGACGTGAACTTGGAACCTACCGGATGACCAATTATAGCACTTACTCAGTATACCTATTCATTTAGCTCACCAGTGAACTAAACCCCTATTTTTTATATATATATATATAAAGGCGCATGGTTCAGTGGTTAGAGCGTTGAGCTTACGATCATGAGGTTGTGAGTTCAAATCCCGGGCCGGGCTGCATGTTGTGTTCTTGAGCAAGACACTTTATTTCACGTTGCTCCAGTTCACTCAGCTGTAGAAATGAGTTGTAACATCACTGGTGCCAAGCTGTATCGGCCTTTGCCTTTCCCTTGGATGACATTGGTGGCATGAAGAGGGGAGGCCGGTATGCATGGGCGACTGCTGGTCTTCCACAAACAACCTTGCCTGGACTTGTGCCTGGGAAGGTAACTTTCTAGGTGCAATCCCACGGTCAGTCATGACCAAAGGGGGTCTCAGCATATATAATGTGCATTAGTGCATGATTATGGGTTTAACACACTACCACAGGTTAAAAACTGTGTTAGATATTTAAATTAGATATAGTACTTATTGTTAGATCCAAATACTATGAATTTAAAATGTTACACATATTAACATAGAAAATTTAGGGTTGATCTATTACTTACCTACATCCAAAATGAAAATTTGAAATATAAAAATATGTTAATATGTTTCAAAAGAGTTAATTCAGTTAAAAATTGTCTAAGACACTTAAATAGACTAACATATCTTACCGAAGGACAAAACTACAATGGGGAGGCACAGGTTATCTACAGTGATATTATATACCTTGTGCATCTCATGAGCATGAGTGCTGAGTATAGATCTTCACATGGGTCAGTGAAGTGGAAATGGATACTACCAGTAATGTCATTATCCAAGGCACACCAAAAATGGCACCCCCAATGATTTTTAGAATTCTGGGATAATGATTTCTCTCTTAGAACCTTTTGCATGAACAGAAGTGGTTTTTGATGCATACAAACATCTCTATAAGTTTCCAATGGATGAACACATACATACATCTAATGATCTCCAGACATAATCTCATATTAATACAGATTTCTGGGATAAATAATATCCTCAGAACTTTGTTTGTCTTTTTTTGTTTTGTTATTCTTAGAACCCAACATTTGTTAAGTTATATCACTTTTCCTGTGTTCAAAAGCCATATTTTAAAAAATCAGTTGAATTTCATTAACTATTCTTTACTATCACATTTTAGAAGGCAATTCTATTTTTAACATCTTATTGCTTAGTTACCCCTTATCATTATCTCATATTTACTTCATATAATTGTCCCCTAACAGCACACAGAACATATGCTCTGAAATGTTCCATTCCTCACTGTATCCAGTCGGTACCACTAATTCGTTTCTTGGTTCAATATCTAAAGGTTTTCCTTCTTATTAATGTGTTGCATCATTTTTTTCCAGATAGTTCTTACTTTAAGGATATTTTATCGTTTCCTATTTCCTTCCCACACTCCTCCTCACAATATACTCCATGTACTTCCATTTTATTTACCAAATAATTTACAATACTGTAAATTGTCCATGCAAATCTCAAACCTCACAGTTGATTCTGCATATTTTAACGTCTGACCAAAATTCCAGCTACAATCATCAGACAGGATCTCCCAAGGTTTGAAAGTAATTTTGAAGTCACTCCTTAGAATGAATGCCTCCAATGATTGGAGCCATATTGTGGCATATTATGTTATTCTAATATCATCATCATCATCATCGTCATCGTCATTTAACATCCACTAGTTTAAATAAATGTTTAGTTGTTAATTATTAGATGAGTTACAAGAGTTAATTAAATTTGAGTAGTGAAAATGAATGAAAGTTGAAATAATGGAAAACAATATTCTAACTTCAGAATTTTAATTAAATAAAACTAAAAAAAATTAATTAATTAAAAGTCAACCCAAAAGTTTCTAAGTAAAATATGTGTCTTAAGGCAAGTGGAAGTTGAGTCTGTGGAGCTAAGCATAAAGCAGAAAAGCAGAAAGAAGGAAGTGCCTTAACTAGGTCCTCCAGTTCTCGCAGGAAAGAGTGGAGCAATTCATACTCCAGCTTATGGAGATGCACAGCCCACAAAGCAAAAGATGGCAGAAACACTTGACGAGCTGCACAGCACACTTTCTCAGAATCATCATTTAGGGAAATTTTCAGCAGTTCAAAACCCTGAAATAGAAAAGCCAAATCATTAAATAAGCTTTTTTTTTTTTTTTTTTAAAAAAAGTTTGATAAACTGAAAACAAGAGTTCACATACAGAAATTAGTCTGATTTGTAATTTGAATGAATATTATATTAATTTTTTGAAATGCCAAAACCAATTTGATTAGCAAAATATTTTAGAAGATAATAGCTTCCAAATCATCTGAATAGAAAGCTTTCACATAAATTCCTCACATTAATATTCCAAAATCTAAAAGACGAATCAGCTAGGTATTTGGTGTCTTTCTTGAAATTTCTACTCAGAAACAATGAAGCAATGAATAGAATAAACTTTAATGTTTTCAAAAATCACACATATTTTCAAGCATTTTCTTAAATAGCTAGTGATGTTAAGAATTATTCCAAGTACTGCCATTCCAATGAATGAACAAAATATATGATTTTCATGTAACTGATTTCATTTTTCATTTGACTTGTAGCTTGCCTCATATCTGACATGTTGAATAGAGCTAATCTGTGAACTTGAATTTCAAAATTATTTTGCAGAGAAGTATAATTTCCCAAAACAAAAAATGCTATTTCATTTTTTTTTATCATTATATTTTATTCTACTTGGTAATAATTAATTTTTTAAAAATACAGAACACTTCACTTCATAACTTTCTGAGATCTCAGAATGGACATTCATCAAATAAACTGAGTAAAAATCAAGTGGCGCTTGTTTTTATTGTTGGTTGGGCATACTAGGTGTTCAGGCTAAATTCCAAAGTTTGCACAAAAGGAAAAGAAAACACAATATCTCATTCAAATTTTTGGGGAAAAAAATCAAAAATATCAACTATACTATGGTTTAATCAAAGTAGCCACTCTCAGCTTCTCCTCTGTTAATCAATAAGGCAAGATTAAAAACCTGCAAAATTACGTTCTGGTGTTGAAAACTCAGTGCTAAAATATAGGACTTTATAGTTTAATTGGATGTTGAAACTTCAATGAAAAATAATCTAATTTTAGATGGGGATTTATTGAAAGCTGAAAATAATTGTATAAAATTAAAAGACTAAGACTAAATGGCAACTTTACTTCTATCAACTAATAGAATAATAAATAACAAAATCTGGAGTGACAAAGGTAGTAAATTATTGAAACCAGTGTCATGAATTCAACTTGACAGGTGTAATAAGCCACTTCAGTTAACCACCCATTATTTTACAACTGTGTTATTACAATTATGAAAGAAGATCAACACTCTGAGCACATATATAAATACAATTTTGCTACTGAATCAATCCAAAGGTAGAAAAACATGTCTCAACATTTTTAAACAAAAATATGTCTCAAATTTTCAAAATATATATATGTAGGCACAGGTGTGGCTATGTGGTAAGAAGCTTGCTTCCCAAACACATGGTTCCAGGTTCAGTCCCACTGCGTGGCACCTTGGGCAGGTGTCTTCTACTATAGCCTTGGGCCAACCTTAGCCTTGTGAGTGGATTTGGTAAACAGAAACTGAAAAAGCCTGTTGTGTATGTGTGTGTGTGTGTATATATATATATATATATATACATATATATATATCATCATCATCATCATTTAACGTCTGCTTTCCATGCTAGCATGGGTTGGACGGTTCAACTGGGGTCTGGGAAGCCAGAAGGCTGCACCAGGTCCAGTCTGATCTGGCAGTGATTCTACAATAGAATAAGTACCAGGCTTAAAAAATAAGTGCTAGGGTCAATTCATTTGACTAAAAATTCAAGGTGGTGCCCCAGCATGGCTGCAGTCTAATGACTGAAACAAGTGAAAAAATATATATATAAGTGTGTGTATGTTTGCATGTACTCTTGTCTAGACATCATGTGATGGTTGTAAATGAGCATCACTGTTTTACAAGTTTGTTTCTAGATGCCTGGCCATGGGGAAATATTACCTTGCCTGGAAACAGGTGAGGGTTGGTGACAGGGAGGGCATCCGGTCACGGAAAATCTGCTTTGAAAAATTCAGTCTCATCCATGCAAGCAACAAAAAATAGACACTAGATGATGGTGATGGTGGTGGTGATGATGAGGTGGTGGTGATGATGATGGTGGTGGTGATGATGATGGTGGTGATGATGACGATGACGATGATGAAAATGATGATGACGATGATGACGACGATGATGATGACGGTGGTGATGATGATGGTAATGATGATGGTGGTGATGATGATGGTGGTGATGATGATGATGATGATGATGATGAGGATGATGTTAGAATGTATAAAATATAGAAACAAATAAAATAATGGTTGGCATACCTGACCATATTTATCAGTATCACAGATAAAACTAAAAAGAATTCCTAGACTTTTCACTACAGCCTCTCGAACAGCTTCATCCTTGTCCTCAGTCAACATCTGTTGCAACATGGACAACACAAGAGAACTACGAATTTCATTCTGCAACGAACAGACAAAAAAAAAAAAAGAGATAATAAATTTTTACAATTAGACTATTTGTAAATTATATGAATAAAATGATTTTTTTTACGTTGCCATAATACATCAAGGTTTACAGGTGGAGTGGGGGGGAATAGGAAGTTGTGATGGTTATTCCCAAAAACATTAAGAAACATAAATTAAAAAGAAACCCACCAGAGCCAACTGAATGATGCGGTTACATCAAAGAAATTATCTTACATACAGTTAAGTTTTCGAGATTTATAAGTAGAGCAATATGGTAAATTGTAATGTTATTACTTTTTCTAGAGTAGTGATTTTAAACCTTTACATTTCAAGAACCCCTTTTATTTAAATGAATTTTCCCCCACAGACTCCCAAGATTTTAAAAGGTCTGTAGGAGCGGCTGTGTGGTAAGTAGCTTGCTTACGAACCACATGGTTCCGGGTTTAGTCCCACTGCATGTCACCTTGGTCAAGTGTCTTCAACTATAGCCTCGGGCTGACCAAAGCCTTGTGAGTGGATTTGGTAGACGGAAACTGAAAGAAGCCCATCGTATATATGTATATATATATATAATATATATATGTATATGTGTGTATATATGTATGTTTGTGTGTGTGTGTGTGTGGTGTATGTATGTGTGTGTATCTGTGTTTGTCTCCCCAACATCGCTTGACAACCGATGCTGGTGTGTTTACGTCCCCGTAACTTAGCGGTTCAGCAAAAGAGACTGATAGAATAAGTACTAGGCTTACAGGGAATAAGTCCTGGGGTCGATTTGCTCGACTAAAAGGCGGTGCTCCAGCATGGCCACAGTCAAGTGACTGAAACAAGTAAAAGAGTAAAGAGTATACTCAATAAACTGGTTTTATTAAAAAACAAAACACTAGTTTCCCCAGATTCATCTCTCAGTTCAGAGGTGTGTGTAAATGTATGTGTAAATGCGTAACTAAGTAATTATTAAATCATCATATGCATGGTGAACACCAGGAATCAAAATGATGACTTGCATACTTTTTCTTAATACATTCCAGCAGATTTGAGGATTGCTATTTGCTGCCATGTTCTGTCAAAGATTCTTGCTGTTCACCATGCATAGGATGATATATTACCAGTTGGCAGGTATCAGCGTACATCAGTAAAAGTTTATCTGCTGAAATTATAAACGAGGCGCAGGAGTGGCTCTGTGGTAAGTAGCTTGCTAACCAACCACATGGTTCAGTCCAACTGCGTGGCATCTTGGGCATGTGTCTTCTGCTATAGCCCCGGGCCGACCAATGCCTTGTGAGTGGATTTGGTAGACGGAAACTGAAAGAAGCCTGTCGTATATATGTATGTATATATATGTGTATGTGTGTTTGTGTGTCTGTGTTTGTCCCCCTAGCATTGCTTGACAACCGATGGTGGTGTGCTTACGTCCCCGTCACTTAGCGGTTCAGCAAAAGAGACCGATAGAATAAGTACTGGGCTTGCAAAGAATAAGTCCCGGGGTCGATTTGCTCGACTAAAGGCGGTGCTCCAGCATGGCCGCAGTCAGATGACTGAAACAAGTAAAAGAGTAAAAGAGAGAGAGTAAGACATTCAAACTCTTATCAGATTCATTCATCTAAGGTGCCTTTGGCTGATGAGACACAACAATGTTGAAACACCAGTTATGCCAGCGTCCTTTACACTAAGTCTGTTGAGGGTGTTATGAACACACATTTTTTGTAAAGGAGAAGTTGTTCTCCTGTGACAAACACAACAGCAATTCACATATTCATGTTTGAATGTGCCAGAACATATTAGTTTCAAATTTTGGCACACAGTCAGCAATTTTGATGGAGGTGGGTAGCAGATTATATTGACTCCACTGCTCATCATCATCAACATCCACCTTCCATGCTGGCATGGGTGGGACCCAATTTGTACTATTTTCTCAACCCCCAAAAGGATGAAGGGCAAAGTCAACCTCTCACAATGTAAAATCTGCTGGAACATATTAAAAATAAATATGCAAGTCATTGTAAGAATTTACTGATCTTTCATTATAGTCTTTTTAAATTTTGAACATAGGTGCAGGAGTGGCTGTGTGGTAAGTAGCTTGCTTACCAACCACATGGTTCCAGGTTCAGTCCCACTGCGTGGCATCTTGGGCAAGTGTCTTCTTCTATAGCCTCGGGCCGACCAAAGCCTTGTGAGTGGATTTGGTAAACAGAAACTGAAAGAAGCCCGTCGTATATATGTATATATATATGTCTGTGTGTATGTTGGTCCCCCTAGCATTGCTTGAAAACCGATGCTGG
Organism: Octopus sinensis; assembly: GCF_006345805.1. Taxonomy (NCBI): domain Eukaryota; kingdom Metazoa; phylum Mollusca; class Cephalopoda; order Octopoda; family Octopodidae; genus Octopus; species Octopus sinensis. Next base: position 150,621,602 of record NC_043000.1, on the reverse strand, counting down.
TGTGCTTATGTCCCCGTCACTTAGCGGTTCGGCAAAAGAGACCGGTAGAATAAGTACTGGGCTTACAAAGAATAACTCCCGGGGTCGATTTGCTCAACTAAAGGCGGTGCTCCAGCATGGCCGCAGTCAAGTGACTGAAACAAGTAAAAGAGTATAGATAATGAACCTTAGGGAAGCCACTGCTCTAGAGAATTAATCAAAGCCACTCACCACCATCTACACACTTATATTAATTAAATATCTATACCGGAAGATATGAAGCCAGCGCACCACATGCTTCAGCAACAAGGAGTCTTCGTTCTGGGTATTTATGACTAATCTGAAAGAAAGGAGATTGGAAGGAAATATTGGTTGAAAAGGAGTCACAGAAAACTACATTTTTAAACTTCTACTACTACTATACAGAAGAAGAAGAAGAAAGAAGGAAAGAAAGAAGAAAGAAGAAAGAAAGAAAGAAAGAAAGAAAGAAAGAAAGAAGAAAGAAGAAAGAAAGAAGGAAAGAAAGAAAGAAGAAAGAAAGAAAGAAAGAAAGAAAGAAAGAAAGAAAGAAAGAAAGAAAGAAGAAGAAAGAAAGAAAGAAAGAAGAAAGAAGAAAGAAAGAAGAAAGAAAAAAGAACGAAAGAAGAAAGAAAGAAAGAACGAAGAAAGAAGAAAGAAAGAAAGAAAGAGGAAGGAAGGGAAAAGAAGGAAGGAAGAAGGAAGGAAGGAAGGAAGGAAGGAGGAAAGGAGGAAGGAAGGAAGGAAGGAAGGAAGGAAGGAAGAAGGAAGGAGGAAGGAAGGAGGAAGGAAGGAGGAAGGAAGAAAGAAGAAAGAGAAAGAAAGAAAGAAAGAAAGAAAGAAAGAAAGAAAGAAAGAAAGAAAGAAAAGAAAGCAAGAAAGAAAGAAAGAAGAAAGAAAGAAAGAAAGAAAGAAGAAAGAAAGAAAAAGAAAGAAAGAAAGAAGGAGGAGGAGGAAGGAAGGAAGGAAGGAAAGAAAGAAAGATTTAAAAAGAAAGAAAGAAGAGAAAGAAAGAAAGAAAGAAGGAAGGAAGGAAGAAGGAAGGGAAGGAATGGAAGGAGGAATTAGGAAGGAAGGAAAGGAAGGAGGAATGAAGGAAGGAAAGAAAGAAAGAAGAAGAAATAAAGAAAGAAAGAAAGAAAAGAAAGAAGAGACATAAAGAAAGAAAGAAGAAAGAAAGAAAGAAATAAGAAAGAAAGAAAGAAAGAAAGAAAGAAAGAAAGAAAGAAAGAAAGAAGAAAGAAAGAAAGAATAAAGAAAGAAAGAAAGAAAGAAAGAAAGAAAAAGAAAGAAAGAAAGAAAGAAAGAAAGAACGAAAGAAAGAGAAATAAGAAGGAAGGAAGGAAGGAAGGAAGGAAGGAGGAAGGAAGGAAGGAGGAAGAAGGAAGGAAGGAAGGACGGAAGGAAGGAAGGAAGGAAAGAAGAAAGAAAGAAAGAAAGAAAGAAAGAAAAGAGAATAAAGAAAGAAAGAAAAAAGAACGAAAGAAAGAAGAGAAAGAAAGAAGGAAAAGAAGAAAGAAAGAAGAAAGAAGAAAGAATAAAGAAGAAAGAAAGAAAGAAAGAAAGAAAGAAGGAAAGAAAAGAAAGAAAGAAAGAAAGAAAGAAAGAAAGAAAGAAGAAAGAAGAAGAAGAAGAAGAAGAAGAAGAAGAAGAAGAAGAAGAAGATAATAGGGCATATCAGAGAATCCTGTCATCTATCCTGTTTTAGTAGGGAAAATGGTGTTAGAGCATACACTGTTGTGTTGAGTGTGACCTAAGATTTATGATTTAAAACATGTAGAGTCCATTTCAAAGAAAAGAAAAAAATTCAGGAGAGAGATATGTAGCTATTAAATTGAGGACAATCTTTCTCACTATTTTGGAATTATGTTTATTTCTCTGCAATTCAGTAGAACAAGTATTTCTTCATCCCATGAACTGAGATGAGGAAAGGGCAGTAGTTTATACTTAGTGGAAACTGTTTAACCTTTAGCATTCAAACCGGCCATATCCGGCCAAAATATTCTACCTGTTTTATCTTCAAATCAGTCAGATCTGGCCTCTCACACCTATCCTACAATGTCATTCTAAGAATAAACAGTCACATCATCGAAATCTTGAAACTATGTGATAGTGCATGATGAATTCAAAATAATATAAATCAATAAGCATTACATTTGTTAGATTAATCTGAATGCTAAAGGGTTAACCTATGAACTGTGGGCCATTGTTCAGTTGTCTTATACCCTCAGTAATAACAATGAGATAATTATGTCCTAATCTCACATTAAAGATTACTGCATTATTTACCTGTTCCCAACATTGTGGTAGGAGTTCATTTTCCAGACGTGCAGGACCAACATGTTTTGCAAAAGCCACACATCCTCTTAATATCATTTGCCTTGAAAATTTAAAGAAATAAAAATTACTGAATATTTACGTTGACAACAGTACAGCAGATAAAACATAAATTAAAGAAACTTTTAAGCTCTTTTTCTCCCCTTTAGCAGAGTGGTGAATTGATACTACTTTTTAAATTTACAAAAATAATGAAGATATTTATATATTTGTTGTGCAAGATTTTTTATGTGAAGTCGTGTGTTGAAACAGATATTGTTATATTTCGGAATGGTCATTTTGCCATTTTAGCCAATAAAAACACACGCACTATATATTTGGTGTTATTTTGCTTCAAAATACAAAATGGCTGACGGTTAGTAAGGAGAAACACAAATAAGAAAGAAGAAAACAAAGGACCACTGATGTGGTCACAGGAGTGTGGCGAAAGAACTCTGGCCAAAATAAGATTAAGATTAATGTAAAAAATAAATAACACTGAAGCAAAATAACACCAAGTATATAGTGCATGTGTTTTTATTGGCTAAACTGGCAAAATGACCATTCCGAAATATAACAATAAAGATATTTTTATCTACAAACAAAATCTTTTGTAAGGGGAGAAGATACTTGACTGAATCAACAGCTGTAAGGGTTTCCTTTATATCTGTTTTAGCCAAAATGAAATTTAAAATTGATCTTAACAAAATTTTAACTGAGATCAGTGATTAATTGAACTTTGGATACCATAAAGCAGCAAGTATATATGCTCTACCACATAATCCCATCATTACTAAACAATAATAAGGGCTTCAAATTTTGACACAAAGCCTGCAATTTCAGTGGGGAAGGGTAAGTTAATAACATCCACCTTGGCGCTTGACTGGAGTCAATGTAATATTTTTTTTTTTACCTCAAAAGGATGAAAAGCAAAGTCAACTTTAATGGAATTACAGCTCAGAGCACAAAAAGCCAGAAAAAATGCTTTTAAATATTTTATCTGACACACGAATGATTCTGTCAGCTTGCCAAATAACAAAAAGGAGGATGAAAAAGGAGAGATCACCACCAACAGTCTCCAGCTACACCAGTAATTTGTTTATTTTGCTTTGATAAGGAATACAATCATGAATTTTCCGTATAACATCAGTACAGAAAGAGGAAAAATCAGATTAAAGAAAAGGAAATCTAAGATAGAATTCTGATCAACTATATAAATTTTCAATTTGAACCATTAATAATCATGGAATCAAAACTACATCAAGCTAGTTTTGTATAGGAATTCAAAATACTTTGAAGAAATCCTAGTGCACAGGGTGGTAAGGGTGTCTTTTTGAGAAGACAATTTTGATCTTTATCTATGGTTCTAACTATATCTATCAGCTCAGTTCAGTTCCTGCTCTTGGGGTTGGGGTCTTCCCAGGCTAGAGGTTTCAGTGACATCATCATGTGTAGAGCCGACCAGGTTCACCAGTGCCTTCCGACTGGCGATCCCATGCCAACCCCTCTGCACCTGCCAAGATGATGTAACTGTATCTATCCTCTAATCTATATAATGTTCATCTATACTTACATCATTGACATGGAGGAGAGTCATAATAGTTGAATGGATAAGGAGGAAACTATTGGTCAAATGCTGAAAGGTCATTTCCCATTACTAGTGTGCCATTTTATCATGTCCCAGAGCAAAAACAAAAAAAAATCTCACAACCTCAAACTAGCCCACTGAAATTAATTATCACAAAAGGAATAGCTAATTAGTCTAGCACTAATTCTATTTTACTAAAATTGCCAAATGGACTATTTTTAAAATTACATCTCATATATACATGTTTATGTATAAATATTGTTATATTTCGGAATGGTCATATTGCCAGTTTAGCCAATAAAAACACACGCACTATATATTTGGTGTTATTTTGCTTCAGTGATATTTATTTTTTACATTAATCTTAATCTTATTTCGGCCAGAGTTCTTTCGTCACACTCCTGTGACCGCATCAGTGGTCCTTTGTTTTCTTCTTTCGTATTTGTGTCTCTCCTTACTAACAGTCAGCCATTTTGTATATTGTATATTTTTTTATTGGCTAAACTGGCAAAATGACCGTTCCGAAATATAACAATATCTGTTTCAACACACGACTTCACATAAAAAATCTTGCACAACAAATATTTAAACGTACTATATGTATAAATAAATATAGATATAATATCTAATTATCTATAGATATAATATCTAATTATCTATAGATCTAATATCTAATATCTATAGATATAATATCTAATTATCAAAAAGGATCTTACATTCCACGGTCACTTATAAGATGGTACAATATACGTTACCTTTGATCGTCATTGGGTTTTTTGATTAGATTAAAAAGAATATTAAGAAGCTTGTCCCGTTCTTTTACATCTGGATGTAACACAGTTGTGCACAAAATGAGTGGTATTAACTCCTGCAAATTAATAATTGAAATGTTAATTACACCTAAAACAACAACCATGAGGTATTTATATTTACTATATGTAATTAATAAATGAATTCTGTCTTACATATCTGCTATTTTCCCAAAGCTATTTCAAAACATTAAATATGATTTCTACCATATATTTGATTATTAACTGAAATATTTTGGGAAAATAGCAAATATGTCACTATTTCTATATGAAACAGCAACCCCCTCTCTCTCTTTCGGAGAGGCACAAGCACCTACACGCACATGTACACACACGGCAGTAACTTCCGCCTGCCGAATTCAATCACAAAGCTTCGGTCAACTCGGGGCTATAGCAGAAGACACCTGCCCAAAGTGCCACACAGTGGGACTGAACCCGAAACCATGTAGCTGGGAAGCAAGCTCCCTAACCACACAGCCATGCCCGCGCCTATATTTACTATTTTGCCAAAGCTGATTTCAATTAAACATCAAATATTTGGTGAAAGTTGTAACTAATATATTATCCATTAATTCAAACACAAAAACTATTAACATCTCCAAGGAAAATTCAATACATCTATCACATAAATTGACAAAACTTGAGCATATTTCAGCAATTAATATTAGGTTTGAATCAGTATTTAAATGAGTTACCAAAATTATTTAAAGTGCGTATGAGAGAGGATGGGAGAGAAGAGAGAGAGAGAGAGAGAGAGAGAGAGAGAGAGAGAGAGAGAGAGAGAGAGAGAGAGAGAGAGAGAGAGAGAGAGAGAGAGAGAGAGAGAGAGAGAGAGAGAGCATGTGCATGACAAGAAAATAACCAACCTCTCTCCTAGCCAAGAGTACATGTGGAACTATATGAGGTAAGCACCGAGCCAACATTAGAATAATTGTTTCAGAATTTGAATCAGAAATCTTTGATACCTGCCAAAAAAAAAAAAACATGCATTAATACATTTTGATTACAAGGGTCATGTCATTTGTAATATCCACTGAATAAATGAAAATAGGTATATTAATGATGCAGAGCAAAAGAAGAATTACTCAAAGTCTATAAATAAGTAGTTATGAAAACCAAATCTGGTGAAAATCAAATTCCATTGTAACATCCCAAAGGACAAGATGACACATATACAATATAGAAGAAAAATTTCTAGATTATAGGTAGAACTTGAATTATGTGAAAATTACTGTTGAACTATGTGAAAATTTTATTTTTCCTAATTGTAGTAGGAGTGGCTGTGTGGTAAGTAGCTTGCTTACGAACCACATGGTTCCGGGTTCAGTCCCACTGCGTGGCACCTTGGGCAAGTGTCTTCTACTATAGCCTCGGGCTGACCAAAGCCTTGTGAGTGGATTTGGTAGACGGAAACTGAATGAAGCCCGTCGTATATATGTATATATATATACATGTGTGTGTGTGTTTGTGTGTCTGTGTTTGTCCCCCCAACATCGCTTGACAACCAATGCTGGTGTGTTTACGTCCCTGTAACTTAGCGGTTCGGCAAAAGAGACCGATAGAATAAGTACTAGGCTTACAAAGAATAAGTCCTGGGGTCGATTTGCTCGACTAAAGGCGGTGCTCCAACATGGCCTCAGTCAAATGACTGAAACAAGTAAAAGAGTAGTAAAGATTTATGCAAACATAACTAACAGTATGGTGTATCTAGTAAAAGGTGTTTAGTTCATTTTCTTTTTTTTTTAATATATATTTTAAGCTTTTATTCCTGTTTTCATTCTTTTTATTCTTTGGAAAACTACCAGACCTTTTACCAGCTTCTCTCCAACTATTTGACAATTTGCTTATTAAATCAAACAAAAACTATTTAAAATTATTTTCTTGCAGCTTCTCTCAATCTTTTTATTTTGTTCTTTATCGTTTGATATGTTTATTCAAACACCATCATCTTTCTATCTTTTCTCTGTCTTCCCTTTTAGTCCACACCCATCTTGGCCACTCACAATAGTAGCAGCAGCAAATTCATATCTCTAATTTTTCTGCTAATATCATCTTAACAAATAAATATGTACATTCCAACAATTTTTGTTTCTTGTAAGAAATCAAAAGAATTTTGTGAGGCAATCATAAGAATTTTGTCATAAGATAAAGAAAACATTTGGAAATAATTGCAGCATAGAAGACGTTTATAAGCCATTTAAGAAACACACGGAATTTTGTCAGTGAACAGGTCGCGGTCTCAAAGCGACGAAAATATTTTGACAAATTAAATTTAAATGTTGAAGTGAATCTAACAGTTTTTGTGTGTTTCTTAAATGGCTTATAAACACCTTCCACGCTGCAATTGTTTTCGTTCCAGCACACGATCTCAGATCAGGTCACTTGCTATGCAAGTACATCTCTGTAATTTGGAAATAATAATCTATTTAAAAGACAACTTTGTTATGTTTCTCCATTCTTCTGAAGAGCCCAGTCCCTAAAATAGAAACAAATATTTCTTCTACTCATAGGACAACAGCACAATTAATTTGGAGCTTCTGATGTGGCACTGAATTGGTTCAATATAAAATATCCTCATTGTTTATGTTATTTAACAATATTATATGATGTTCCTTGTTTTGCACAAAGAACTTGGTATTGCCCTCACAAAATCAAGAAGTTCCAGATACCAAGCCCCAGCAGAAACACACAGAGATTATACTGTTGATTTAGCCCCAATGTCAGATAAGATTTCAGGAGCCACTACCCTAATTACTATCTGGAAGATGCTGCAGAAGGTAACGGTCTCCATATTAACACTGGAAAATCAAAATTCATCAGAATTAGAAGGTAACAAACACCTCATCTGAAAACTCAATAAACCAGTAAATTCTTTCACATACCTCAGGAGCAACACACAACTAACAGAGACAGATGGTGAAATACAAATTAGTAAAGCTTCAGTAGTACTTAAAAATCTCAACATTATATGGAAATCTAATCTCCCAGAGGATCTTAAAGGGAAATTCTTCTGCACAGTGGTTGAATCTGCATTTCTTTATGCTTCTTCCATCTGGACACAAACCAAAAAATTTGAAACTATGCTGAATGGTATCTACATGCACATGCTTCGTACCATTTGAATAAGTCCTAGGAAGAACACCTTACCAAAAGAAAGATTATACAATTAGCTTCCTTAAGTATCAGACACCATTACAGAAAAAAGGGTTTTCTTTGCTGGACACTGCTGGAGAAGTACAGGGGAGCTGGTAAGTGAACCCTACTTTCAACATCTCAACATAGTTGAAATGCATTGGTCATCCTGTAAAGACAAATGCCAGTCAGTTAACAGACAACACTGGATGTCACTGAGAATAATTGTCACATACCATTGAAGATACAGAAGGGTAGAAAATCAGAGTCATGCAAATCCAAGCAGTTATCATCATCATCGTTTAACGTCCGCTTTCCATGCTAGCATGGGTTGGACGATTTGACTGAGGACTAGCGAACCTGATGGCTGCACCAGGCTCCAATCTTGATCTGGCAAAGTTTCTACAGCTAGATGCCCTTTCTAACGCCAACCACTCCAAGAATGTAGTGGGTGCTTTTACGTGCCACCAGCACGAGGGCCAGTCAGGCAGTACTGGCAATGGCCAGGCTCAAATGGTGTTTTTTTACATGCCACCTGCACAGGAGCCAGTCCAGTGGCACTGGTAACAACCTCACTCAAATGTTTTTTTCACTTGCCACTGGCACAAGTGCCAGAACCACCAGCACAAGTGCCAATAAGGCAATGCTGGTAACGATCACACTCGAATAGTGCTTTTTACATGCCACCGGCACAGACACCAGTTAGCCGCTCTGGCAACGATCACGCTCGGATGATGCTCTTAGCGCTCCACTAGCACTGATGCCAGTCATCGAATTTGATTTCGATTTCGATTTCACTTGCCTCAACAGGTCTTCACAAGCAGAGTTTAGTGTCCAATGAGGGAAAGGTATGCATAAGTGGACTGGTTACACCCCTGGCATAGGCCATGAGGTTATAGTCTCATTTGGCTTGCCGGGTCTTCTCAAGCACAGCATATTTCCAAAAGTCTCGGTCACTAGTCATTGCCTCAGTGAGGCATAATGTTCGAAAGTCATGCTTCGTCATTTCATCCCAGATCTTCTTGAGTCTACCTCTTCCACAGGTTCCCTCAGCCTCTAGGGTGTGGCACTTTTTCACACAGCTATCTTCATCCATTCTCACCACATGACCATACCAGCGCAGTCATCTCTCTTGCACACCACATCTGATGCTTCTTAGGTCCAACTTTTCTCTCAAGGTACTTAGACTCTGTCGAGTATGCACACTGACATTACACATCCATCTGATCATACTGGCTTCATTCCTTGCGAGTTTACACATGTTCTCAGCAGTCACAGCCCATGTTCAACCCAAATATGAAACCCAGAAAATGAGCTTCAGCAGATATAACTTCTAAATGACAAGCCAACACTGAAACTTCTACAAGCTGGTTTGACCTGCATGAAATACCAACCAAATCTTTATCAAATCACACACTACCATCTTAAAAAGAAACACATTGGATAATGTAATCTGAGAGAATAAAGAAGGGATGGTCATGGCTAGGATATCTTTGATCATAGATCTGTCTCATTATGGTTGACCAGAGCTAGATAACAAATACTTCAAAATGAGTTACCATTTTTTTGTTTAATAAATGTTACATAATTCTTGAAAGACAGTTGATAAGAAAATGAGAAAATGTAAATCAGACTAATATCTCACTTTCTGACAATATTCCACTGGATAGCAACTAAGAAAATGTTTTACCTTTATGTAATTTGGTAGAAAGTAACTAATTGAGGGGGAAATAGATGGGATACTAAATGCAAATAGATTTAGAGCCATGCTTTATCAAAATGAAACAGAAAAACTGTTACTGGTTCTCACTGAGCTGGATGAGGATACCATCCTCACATTTCACAAGAGAAAGAAAGAGAGCACAATCAAATAAATAAATCTTAAGATTTACAATGAATAATCTTGAAATAAATACATGTCGGTAATCATTTACACATTAAAAACAGCATTGATATATATTAATTATATTGATTGATTAGAAAATTCTTAGTAGACTAAAAAAGATGAAATCATTCAAATCTCTTGATCTGTAATAAAATTAATTTGAAACAAAAAATACTTTCAATATTATTTCAGCATTAAACAATTTCTTATATCTTTTACAAATGTAAATAAAATATTGCCTGAAATATTTGTGAGATCATATGGACACAAAAACATTTTTTTATACTACGAGAAGATAAAATACAAAAATCTGATAAATCACTTAAAAATGCTTTTAGTTTCAGTGGTTATAAAAAAATTTTAGTGGTAAAATTTAACTTTAAAAAAAATAATAGTTAATAGCAACTTAAATGTTATCTTCACAAACATAATTTTTACTAACCTCAGATACTATTCGATGGTCTTTTATTAAATTCAATGTTGTTTCTAGCAAAGCCTTTTCAAATGATGGTGGTATAGTCCTAGAAGTAAAAATGCTATATGGTTAAAAAATATTTTTACTGTTACATAAATGATCAAACATTTCCCAAATTAGCCATTGTGACATTATCTCATTTACACTAAATGAGACAAATACCAGCATACATATTCAAGAATTAAACAAGTAAAAGAAAGAAGATAATTTCAAGAAATTAAAAAGTAATTTACATGCATAGAAGAATGTGTGATCTTTTGTCTTAGAAGCAAAGGACAACAAAGGACAAGCTTTGATCTATTCGACATTTAATATAATCCAACCAAGCTGCTGATTAGCAATAAAAAATTTTACACATAAAGAAACAGTTATGAATAATTTGTGGCCAGTATAATTTATATAATTAGAAAATAAAATGAACAAATAGCATGAATTTGAATAAATTAGTTAAGAGCTGAGGTACTAAATGCAAAATATTCATAAGCAAAATTTTTCTCTCAGTTGCAAAAAGAAAATAAAAGCCTAGTGGCAATTCTTAGCAACTATCAAAACAAGGAAGATAATTTCAGGTAATTAAGAATTAATTTCTCTAAGTTAATTTACTATGGTATGGACAACCTTATTTTTGTATGCAGACAAGGGGTAACTATGAACATGTTTCCACTTAATAGATTTCATCAGCACAGTATAGTGTATTCAAGCTTGCCAATCAGTTGGATTAGGTTTTTGCATGCAGAAAGAGTGTTCTGAATAATTTTGGGACAGTATGATTTACAAAATTAAAAATAAAATGAACAAATTGTAGCTGTGATACCAGTGCCGGTAGCACATAAGAGAACTGTCTGAACGTGGCCGATGCCAGCGCCGCCCCGAGTGGCCTCCGTGCCGGTGGCACGTAAAAAGCACCATCCGATTGTGGCCGTTGCCAGCCTCGTCTGGCCCCCGTGCCAGTGGCACGTAAAAAGCACCATACGATCGTGGCCGTTTGCCAGCCTCATCTGGCATCTGTGCAGGTGGCACCTAAAAAGCACCCACTACACTCACGGAGTGGTTGGCGTTAGGAAGGGCATCCAGCTGTAGAAACACTGCCAGATCAGACTGGGCCTGGAACAGCCTACTGGCTTCCCAGATCCCAGTTGAACCGTCCAACCCATGCCAGCATGGAAAGCAGACATTAAACGATGATGATGATGATGAAAGAAAAATAAAAAGAAAGGCAACTTATTCAAAATTGTTAGAAAAAAGAACAAAACCCCTTTGATATAGGCATTATCTTGTACCCTCGGTTTGCCAAGCTTTAAATAGTGATTAAGAAGAGTTGGTAAGATATCAGCTGCAAAAGTACTAACTCCAACACTATGTATGTAAATTATGAATTAATTGTAAAAGAAAAATATCACATGGGAGTAAAACAATGACAAAAAAATAATAATAATGAGCATGGTTCCGGGTTCAGTACCACTGCGTGGCATCTTGGGCAAGTGTCTTCTGCTAAAGCCCCAGGCTGACCAATGCCTTGTGAGTGGATTTGGTAGACGGAAACTGAAAGAAGCCTGTCGTATATATATATATATATATATATATATATATGTGTGTGTGTGTTTGTGTGTCTGTGTTTGTCCCCCTAGCATTGCTTGACAACCGATGCTGGTGTGTTTACGTCCCCGTAACTTAGCGGTTCGGCAAAAGAGACCGATAGAGTAAGTACTGGGCTTACAAAGAATAAGTCCCGGGGTCGATTTGCTCGACTAAAGGCGGTGCTCCAGCATGACCGCAGTCAAATGACTGAAACAAGTAAAAGAGTAATGAGCATTAATTGATATGAAATTGAAACAACTTGAAACAAAAGTAATTGCAAAGTCATTATCATCAGCATTGTTGTTGTCATCGTTGATTTAACATCCTTTTCTCCATGCTTGCATGGATTGGACAGAATTTTGTTGAGAAAGATTTTCAATAGACAGATGTCCTTCCTCTGGCCAACCCTAATCTGTTTCCAAATAAAAAAAATTTTTCCCAAGATCAAACATGTTTTAATAGAGGAAGATCAAAGGATGTTGCTGATATGATACTCTTTTACTCTTTAACTCTTCTACTTGTTTCAGTCATTTGACTGCGGCCATGCTGGAGCAGCGCCTTTTAGTCGAGTAAATCGACTCTGGGACTTATTCTTTGTAAGCCCAGTACTTATTCTATCGGTGTCTTTTGCCGAACCGCTAAGTGACGGGGATGTAAACACACCAGCATCAGTTGTCAAGCAATGCTAGGGGGACAAACACAGACACACAAACATATACACACACACTTATATATATATATACATATATATGACAGGCTTCTTTCAGTTTCCGTCTACCAAATCCACTCACATGGCATTGGTCGGCCCGGGGCTATAGCAGAAGACACTCGCCCAAGATGCCACGCAGTGGGACTGAACCCGGAACCATGTGGTTGGTTAGCAAGCTACTTACCACACAGCCACTCCTGCGCCTATGGTAACATTTGTTTACAACTATCATGCGATGCCAAGGCAAGGAGAGAGTAATACACATAGACATACATATGCACACACACACACACACACACACACACACACACACACAATGAGATTCTTTTCAGTTTTTGTCTCCCAAATCTACTCAGAAGGCTTTGGTCAGCCCAGGGCTACAGTAGAAGACACTTGCCATGCAGTGTGATTGAACTTAGAACAACGTGATTAGGAAGCAAATCTCTTACTCTTACCACACAATCACACCTCCACCCGATTATGACAAATTAATTAGAGGACAATTTATTACCTCTCATCTTCATTAGGGTTTAAATGCTGCTGTTCATAATATCCCTGGTCACTCATGCCATCCAAAACTGTGTTGACTGCATTTTCAATATTGGCAGGATCTGGGTGTGAATTCTCACAGGATAGCTGTCTAGAATGGTTTGGAATAGATGTGTTCTCAGGGGATGAAGCATTTTGCCTCCTTCAGAGAAATAAAATACAAATTAATCCATTTAGTTATAATGATGAAATTTGAAATGGTAAAGAAAAGCACAACTGTATGATTAACCCTTTCATTACTGAATTTATTTTGAGATGCTCTGTGTTTCTTTCAATTACTTTAAATATAACAAAGAATTCAGTAAAATAACTTAGTTATCATTCAGCTTGTATTAGGAACATAAATTGTGACTAAGGTTTGGTGGAAGATTTTAATTCAAAACTTATGAAAACAAGACATTTGTACTCAGAGCCAGAGCCGGTTTCAGCCGGGTTAGTAACAAAAGGGTTAAGGAACTGAACAACTGAACCCAATCTTGAATGCAAACATTACTCTAACCATTGTGGTGAGAATCAAGCAAAGAAAAAACACCAAAAATTTGTATTCTTTAGTTTCCTCACTGCTGAAAAAATTCACTCCTATTTATAGTCCAATAATTAGTAGCAGAAAAGTATATAGTTGTAAACACAATCAATAATTAATACCTATAAGGTGGCGAGCATGCCAGGTAAAATGCTTAGAGGCACTTTGTCTGTTCTGAGTTCAATTTCTTCCATGGTCAGCTTTAACCTTTCATCCCTTAGGGCTCAATAAAATAGGTACCAGTTGATCACTGGGGTCGATATAAGTAACTTACCCACTTCCCTAAAATTGCTGACCTTGAGGCAAAATTTGAAGTCAGTAATTAATGCTTTGAGTTTTGGGAAACATAGCTTTCACAATGTAGCAAAAACTGCATTCTAAAGACTTGTCTTCCACCTCAGGGTTTGAAAATGCTTCAGTTTCCAACAGGTGCTGACCTACAAAGCTCAAGTGAAACTCACAATAGAATATTAATTCAACATTTGAAATGCTATTACTACTACTGCTGCTGCTCAGAGAAACATCCTTGACCATATAAAAAAAGCTACCCAACTGACTGGCATGGAGTTACCCACAAACACACTCCAAACTCTAACCAACAAACAGTTTGTGTTGTAATTCTGATTCCTCTATTACTGCAACAATGACATCTACTTCTTAGAATCAACTGATTGATCACCACCTCCATCTAAGCCCACTCAACACATTCACCCCTCTCTTTTTCATGCCCGATTCTATGTGTTCCTTACCCCTGGGCATGTACTAACTACTTTCCCAATTCTTCCTTTTCAAAATACCATCTATTCAGAATTTCCTCATCACCAAAATTTTTCATGCATTTGTTTCAGATGGACTCAACCTCATCAATTTCACCAGACTTAGAGAACCTGCAAAGGCCTTGGATGCAGCTCTTTTCCCTGACTAAACCTTTCGTCATTTAACATCCATTGTCCATGCTGGCATCAGCTAGCTGGTTTGACCAGAGCTGGCAAGCTGGAGAGCTGCACCAGGCTCCAGTCTGATTTGGCTTGGTTTCTACAGCTAGATGCCCTTCTTCATACCAACCACTTTACAGAACGTCTTGGGTACTTTTTCATGTCATCAGCACAAGTGCATTTTACTTGACACCAGCACAAGTGCGTTTCACATGGCACCAGCTCAGGATTCTTGCAGGGAGTGGCCTTAATGCTTCTGCTGTGGAGTACAGGGTCTTCTTGAGTACAAACATCTTGCTAGCATGGAAAATGGACATTAAAGGATGGTGATTAAAAGATCTAAACTTTTATTATACAGAGATATTCAGATTAATTTTCAAATAAACCAAATAAATTTATTTATCTTGTATTATTCCCTAATAACATGACCAATCTTGTTATACACTTCATAAATCAGCTATAATCCAATTCTTTCACAGCGGTAGTGTTCTAGCTAAACAAGGCTATGTATTTCTGTATGTTCTCAAAATGTATTAAAAATAGTGAAAGCAATGTCTAATGATCAAAAGAACATTAACTATTAATCATCCTTTAATAACCTTTGTTAACCATCAGTAGCCACACGTTTTTTTTTATTTATAATGTTAGTAAAATATACTTTATACTAACTCTGAACTGCTATCTTCTAGTTTCTAGTTTTAACTTTCCCACAGAAAACATTAAATCCACAATCCTATCCCAATCTTACTTTTCAAATTCAGTTTTTAATTACAAATCAACAAATGAAATTAAAAAATATGTAATTGCTCACCATTCATTAAGCTGCAAAATCAATTCATCTTTCTGTTTGTTAATTTCAATAATTTCATTTTCCAATTGAAAAATTTTACTCTCCTGAAGAAAATTTAATAAAAGTTTAGTACAAAAAAAAGAAAAGTTTTTTTTTTTTAAATTCAATAAACATTGAAATACATAATGAGAGAATTTCATTTAAAGTACTTACTAAATTGTCTTTTTTACTTTTCCATTTTGTTTGTAAATCAATTAAATGTTCGTTTTCTAAATTGACATAACAACCAACATCATAAGTTTCTATAGAGGGAAATGCACGAGTGCCATAATCTCGGAACAGATATAACAAGCTTGGAGGTTTTGGTATATTGAGTCCAACATCATCCCAGTCTTCAAAATCCTGCAAATGAAAAATATATGCGTCTATAGACATATAGAAGCATTCCGTCAGTTACGACGATGAGGGTTCCGGTTGATCCGACCAACGGAACAGCCTGCTCGTGAAATTAACGTGTAAGTGGCTGAGCACTCCACAGACACGTGTACCCTTAACGTAGTTCTCGGGGATATTCAGCGTGACACAAAAAGTGACAAGGCCGGCCCTTTGAAATACAGGTACAACAGAAACAGGAAGTAAGAGTGAGAGAAAGTTGTGGTGAAAGAGTACAGCAGGGATCACCACCATCCCCTGCCGGAGCCTCGTGGATCTTTAGGTGTTTTCGCTCAATAAACACTCACAACGCCCGGTCTGGGAATCAAAACCGCGATCCTATGACCGTGAATCCGCTGCCCTAACCACTGGGCCATTGCGCCTCCACATATACATACTCTGTGAATACTTTTTGATAGTTCTATACTTATTGCGTTCAATAATCACAGGGATTATTAATGTAACAAGCAAAATAAACAAAATCAAATTCGATGATTGGCATCCGTGCTTGCAGGGTGCAAAGAGCACCATACAAGTGTGATCGTTGACAGAGCAGCTAACTGGCTTCAGTGCCAGTGGCACTTAAAAGGCACCATTCGAGCGTGATCGTTACCAGCGTCACCACACTGGCACTTGAGTACCGTGCTAGTAGGGTGCAAAGAGCACCATACGAGTGTGATCATTGACAGAGCAGCTAACCGGCTTCAGTACCAGTGGCACTTAAAAGGTACCATTCGAGCATGATCATTACCAGCGTCGACATACTGGCACTAGATCCCCGTGCTAGTAGGGTATTAAGAGCACCATCCGAGTGTGATCGTTGCCAGAGCGGCTATCCGGCCTCCGTGCCGGTGGCATGTAAAAGACACCATTCGAGTTGATAATATTTTTGTTTATGTCATTCAGAATAATTTTTTTTTATAATTATTTCTCATTTAAACCAGTATCGCCTTACTGGCACCTGTGCCGGTGGCATGTGTAAAAGATTCAAGCGAAGTCATTGCCAGTACCGCCCGACTGGCCCCCGTGCTGGTGGCACGTAAAAGCACCCACTACACTCTCAGAGTGGTTGGCATTAGGAAGGGCATCCAGCTGTAGAAACTCTGCCAGATCAAGATTGAAGCCTGGTGCAGCCATCTGGTTTGCCAGCCCTCAGTCATTCGTCCAACCCATGCTAGCATGGAAAGCAGACGTTAAACGATGATGATGATGATGATGATGATAAAATGTACAATAATTTTCAAGAAACAAGTACTATTCCTGAAGCAGATTTTTAATTAATAATCATTTAATATTTGGAATTTTAATAAATTTGTCAAAAAATAGATAGCTATCTGACAATTGAATATCTGTTAACCCTTTTGCATTTAAACCTGTCATATCCAGCCATGTCCAGCTTCTCACACCTATCCTACAATGTTATTGTAAAAATGAAAAATGAACAATCATATCACTGATATCTCAAAGGTACAAGATAATGCATGATTAATTCAAAACAATTTGAGTGAAAAAGTATTACATCTGACAGAGTAAATTAAATATAAAGAAAGCCCTGTTTGGTTTATAATGCTAGCAAAGAAATATTGTTGGAATTTCTGCTAATGTTGTTTAAGTTTATGCCGTTGTTTTAGTTGATGTTATTTTTGTTTATGTCATTCAGAATCTGTTTTTTTATTATAATTATTTCTCATTTACACACAAAGCCAACAATTTCGAAGGGAAGAGTTAGTCAATACCTATTTCTTTATTACCCACAAGGGGCTAAACACAGAGGGGACAAACAAGGACAGACATAGGTATTAAGTCGATTACATCGACCCCAGTGCATAACTGGTACTTAATTTATCGACCCCGAAAGGATGAAAGGCAAAGTCGACCTCGGCGGAATTTGAACTGAGAACGTAACGCAGACGAAATACCGCTAAGCATTTCACCTGGCGTGCTAACATTTCTGCCAGCTCGCCGCAATACCACCAACCCCCAGCACTTGACTGATACATTTTTTTATCAACCCTGAAAGAATGAAACACAAAGTGGACCTCAGCAGGATTTAAACTCAGCATGTAAAAAAAAAATAGATAAAAACACTGTAGAACATTTTTTCAAATGTTCTAATGATTCTACCAACCTACCACTCATCGGAAACCAAAGTTAATTCATGTTTTTTCATTTACTTGTTTCAGTCATTTGACTGTGGCCATGCTGGAGCACCGCCTTTAGTCAAGGAAATCGACCCCAGAACTTATTCTTTGTAAGCCTAGTACTTATTCTATCAGTCTCTTTTGCTGAACCGCTAAGTTACAGGGACGTAAACACACCAAGCGATGTTGGGGGAGGGGGGCAAACACAACACACAAACATACACATATATATATATATATACATATATATATACGACGGGCTTCTTTCAGTTTCTGTCTACCAAATCCACTCACAAGGCTTTGGTCGGCCCGAGGCTATAGCAGAAGACACTTGCCCAAGGTGCCATGCAGTGGGACTGAACCCGGAACCATGTGGTTCATAAGCAAGCTACTTACCACACAGCCACTCCTACGCCTATGTGTACAAATAGAAATAACCAAGTCCACTTAACTTTAATCCTTCACATATTAACCAAGTAGCAGTAACTGTGGAATTCACAACTATTTCAAAATACTGTCTCTTAATAGCTAAACCTTATAATAATCAAAGTTAAGGGAAGATAATGAGTACAAAGGGAAGTTTGAATGAAATATTAAAAGTATAGTATTTTTCAATAAGTAATAAAAATTGAACTTTTCATATGAATTAATATGTTATTACCTGATCTCCATTTTCTTCAGAAAATGTCACAGATGTGAGTTTGTAGTTACTGAGCAACAGATATTCATTAACTAAAAAGTTAAGTGCTTTCTTTTCCAAAAGTTTAATAATTTCTTCTTTACCTCCTGGGATCAAACCTTCTCGGCCTTGTTCTGGAGAGGCAAGTTCAGTTTCTGTGGGAAAAATCAAACAACGTTCACAACACTAAATGAAAAATGAAATACAAACTAAACAGTTTAATTAACATGTAACTAAAACACTTTTAAAGAGAAATAACAAAACAGTCCTATTATATTAAACATCTTTTTGTTTTTTAATTGCTCACCCAAAGGAGAAAGGGCAGTGCTTGCTCCCTTTTCTAGGGCTTATACAATTGACAGAAACAGAGTAAGTTATACTCAGATCAGAGACCTATTCAAATGCTTGCAACACAGTGGATTCCACTACAAGCATCTGAGAGGACCAGGTGTGGTTTTAAACTGGGTGACAAATTACTTTCAACAAGCTTCTGTACACCTTCCCTCTACCAAATTTTACTCACAAAGCTTTGGACAATCCAAGGTTTAATTAGCTGAAACTCACTGAAGGTGCCACACAGTGGGATCAAACCCAAAACCACAGTTTTTAATCACAAAGATGTTGCTATCCATCTGTGGAGGCACATGGCCTAGTGGTTAGAGCAGCGGACTAGTGGTCAAGGGATCACGGGTTCGAATCTCAGACCGGGCGGTGTGTGTGTTTATGAGCGAAACACCTAAGCTCCATGCGGCTCCGGCAGAAGGAAATGGCGAACCTCTGCTGACTCTTTTACCACAACTTTCTCTCACTCTTTCCTCCTGCATCTTGCAGCTCACCTGTGACGGACCGGCGTCCCGTCCAGGTGGGGAACCTATACGCCAAGACACCGGGAAACCAGCCCTTATGAGCCAGGCATGGCTTGAGAAGGAACAAACATACTATCCATCTCTATTTTTATTCATATTCTTGAAACAATTACCTTATTCTACTACATTTACAAATCCTCAATACATCTTGAATCAACTTAATTCTTTCTACAACCAAAAATAATGTAATTATTCTGCTTTAAATGTATTTCAGATTAAAGGCTTTATAAATTTCTTTAACCCTTTAGCATTTAAACCGGCCACATCCGGCCAAAAGTATTCTGCCTGTTTTATGTTCAAACTGGCCAGATCTGGTCTTTCACACCAACCCATCGTTTTAAAAATTAACAGCTACCTCATCAAAATCTCATAGCTACAAGATTAATGCATGATTAGTTCAAAACAATGTGGATGAAGAAGCATTAATTTTGGCAGAATAATGCGAACACTAAAGGGTTAAACCTATAAATCCTTAAAAATGTTTTAGCCCGAAGGCCGTGGCCATGCTGGGGCACCACCTATATTAACTTTTTATAAAGTTAATATATGTTTGTCTTGTATGATTCATTCTGATATATTCTTCAAATTTGTTGAGAAGTAACTGAAAAAAAATGTTAACTAGTAAATGTTCACTTGCACCTTTTGTAAGAGTTGCACGAAGTCCTTTAATAGTTTCATGAGCTTTTCTCAATTCAAATTCAAGAACTGAAATAGATAAAAAAAGAAAGGATAATATTATATATAAAATAGTTTTAGTCAAAACATATTTCAAAGTTTAGAAAAGTAGCTCTGGTTTTTCCATTTTTGGCTCAAGCTCGACCAGATAAATTTTGCTTTTGTGTTATCATGGTCACATTAAAAGCTGCTGTTCGCAATTTTGATTTACTCTCTCTCTTTTACTCTTTTACTTGTTTCAGTCATTTGACTGCGGCCATGCTGGAGCACCGCCTTTAGTCGAGCAAATCGACCCCGGGACTTATTCTTTGTAAGCCCAGTACTTATTCTATCGGTCTCTTTTGTAAACACACCAGCATTGGTTGTCAAGCAATGCAAGGGGGACAAACACACACACACAAACACATACACACATATATACGACAGGCTTCTTTCAGTTTCCGTCAACCAAATCCACTCACAAGGCTTTGGTCAGCCCGGGGCTATAGCAGAAGACACTTGCCCAAGATGCCACGCAGTGGGACTGAACCCGGAACCACGTAGTTGGTTAGCAAGCTACTTACCACACAGCCACTCCTGCGCCTGTACAGATTTTCTTTATATTTTGCTGTTTTATATGCATTATCTGATAGAATTCCTTTTTGTTTTGTTAAAGCAATTATTTTAACCCTACTGTAACTAACCAGATATCACAAAGTGGATGTCGAACCTATTTTTGTTACTTAATAGCAAAGAGAATTATTTAACAATTTGTAATTATCAATTTAACACTATTCTCAAGAATTAGTAACATTCAAGAGGATCTTTTTGACAACTTCATACGTATCATCATCATTTAATGTCCACTTCTCCATGCTTACATGGGTTGGATAAAGTTGTAATGGAACTGGTTAATTCTTTACACTGCTCGGGTGCAACCAATTTCCTTTCTTTTTGTTTCTAGAAACTACCAGTCAGGAACAAAACGCAACTTTAAAAATATATATGATTCTTTATTCTCTTATTTACAAATGAAGCACGTAGGTATATTGGTATCCACTTGGTTCAATATAGCAAGGCTGAATTTTAACATTTGTAAGATTATTACAGCAAATTCAGCAGCAACAGAGCAGGTGAAATTCTAAGCGTCTGGGACAGGAGAATGGCTGATCACACGTTTAATACGTCCTTTCGCTTCAATAGCCGTGTCTCAAGTCAACGACGCTAAACAAGGAACGCGATAGAATTTTCTTCCCCAATCTCTAGCACATGTGCATGAGGGAACTTCCGTAGGCCTTTCCAGAAGGTTCCAGCCCCGCACACGCACACTGAAGAATGACGTTCCGCACACGCACACTGAAGAATGACGTTGCGTGTGCGCACACTGGAAAATGACGTCACTACAAAGTTTATGGTGGCAAATTTTATATAGGTGGATACCCTTCCTGTTGCCAACCTTCACCTATTTATATATATGGTAGTTGTACCAAATGTAATGCAAAAATGGGCATAACTTTTGTATTAATTGGCAAAGATCATTCAAATCGCAAATGCTGATAGAGTAACTTCTCTATAGTAACTATTCTTATTCTTCACTAGCAGTATCACCCGGCGTTGCTCGGGTTTGTAAGGGAAATAACTATATAAGCATTTTTAGAGATGTAAAGAATCATAGCCATCTCAATAAGGCTAACCACAAAGGGGGGGTGTTACTGTAGCTTTTTACGTTCTGAGATTTAATAATAAATTTTTAGAGAGTTACTTCTCTTATAAATGCGAAAAATGCATTAAAAATGGGAAAAATTGATGGTAAATTTTTTTTTTAAATCGTAGACTCATCGTAGATGTGCGCTAATACCCAGAAGGGCTCGATATGAATCACGACTATAAGATACCCGGTTTTGGTTAAACTGCACCGCAAAATGTGGGAATAGTTAGGAATCTAAATCGTAGCAGACAGACAGCACACAACCTCACTTTTATATATAAAGATTACAGACAAATAATGGTTCCTAAGCAAAAGCAACAAGCCATCATTGAGTTCTTGACAAAAGAAGGATACAAGCTGTCTGGCATCCACAGGAGGTTGCAGGTTGTTGACATGGCTGACATCATTGTCAAGAGTATTGTGCGCAGATGGATGAAAACACTTAAATAAGAGGAAACCAGCATTGAAGACAAAACATTCAAGTGAGAAACCATTGACTGCAATCACTGACATGTATTGCCAGTGATTGGGTAAAGTGACCTGCAAAGGCAGATGAATCAGTGAGCTTGCTACACAACTGGACTGTGATCACAATGAATTACAGAAGATAGTGGAAGATTTTGTGTGTAGAAAAGTGTGTGCAAAGAGAGTACCCTGGCAGTTGACACCTGATTTGAAGGAGGGAAGAATGGAAATCTGCTCTGATTGGCTGGAATCATTTGAAGCCAATAATGACACTTTTTTTAAGCCCAGTACTTATTCTATCGGTCTCTTTGCCGAACCGCTAAGTGACGGGGACATAAACACGCCAGCATCGGTTGTCAAGCAATGCTAGGGGGACAAACACAGACACACAACCCCCCACACACACATATATATGTATATATATATACATATATACGACAGGCTTCTTTCAGTTTCCGTCTACCAAATCCACTCAGAAGGCTTTGGTCAGCCCGGGGCTATAGCAGAAGACACTTGCCCAAGGTGCCACGCAGTGGGACTGAACCCGGAACCATGTGGTTGGTTAGCAAGCTACTTACCACACAGCCACTCCTGCGCCATCATACCACTTTTCTAAGATCTAAGAAAGTTGTTGTGACTGTTTTGTGGGGGATGACAAGGCATCATTCTCTTTGATTTTCTGGAACATAACTGTGAGCAGTATACTGAGACACTCAAAAAGCTAGAGAAGCCCATTAGGAGAAAAAGACCAAACAAGAATCTAAAACAATCAACATTCACCATGACAATGTGCAACCACATACATCTTTAGCAACAAATCAAGCAATCAGCAAATTGGGCTGGTCAATGGTCCTCCATCTTTCTTACAACCCAATTCTAATGTCTTCTGACTTCCAGCTGTTCAGTCCACTGGAGGACAATTTGAGGAGACAGATGAGGTGAAAGTAACTATGAAGAAATAGATACAACAGGCGCAGGAGTGGCTGTGTGGTAAGTAGCTTGCTAACCAACCACATGGTTCCGGGTTCAGTCCCACTGCGTGGCATCTTGGGCAAGTGTCTTCTGCTATAGCCCCAGGCCAACCAATGCCTTGAGTGGATTTGGTAGACGGAAACTGAAAGAAGCCTGTCGTATATATGTATATATATATATGTATTTGTGTGTTTGTGTGTCTGTGTTTGTCCCCCTAGCATTGCTTGACAACCGATGCTGGTGTGTTTACATCCCCGTCACTTAGCGGTTCGGCAAAAGAGACCGATAGAATAAGTACTGGGCTTACAAAAAATAAGTCCCGGGGTCGATTTGCTCGACTAAAGGCGGTGCTCCAGCATGGCCGAAGTCAAATGACTGAAACAAGTAAAAGAGTAAAAGAGTAAAAAGAGAGACAACAGTCCACACCTGAATATTTCTAAAGCAGATAGGAGTTAAGTTCAATGATGACATAAATGTATCACTTGTGATGGAATCTATTGAATGGTACCTCTGTACAGAGGAAGGATTACTCTGTGAAACTTGAATGGTATATGTCAGTCAATAAAAAACTTATGCCCACTAATGCATTACTTTCAGTAAAATCATTGTATAAACTAGTAAAAATGACATATTACAGTATGAAAAAATTGAGGTCAAACATTTTCCTTCATTGAAATTTTAAATTGCAGTCATGTGGGGCTCTAGTCTATCACGTTACCTAATGAAAGAGCCTTTATGTGATTACTCAACCTTAAAAAAAATAGTCATTAAACCTCTCATATTATGCTCTTCGGTCTTTTAAATATGAAAAGAACTACTGGATCATGTAGTCTGTAATGAACAATATTTGAAAAGACAGGATGGTCATGGCTTACATCATAGGTTTATTCCACCAAGACTGACATATAGCTAAACAACGAAAAGAAAGCAGCAAAGCAAGAGCACACTTCTAGATTCAGTATAGTCAGTAATTAACTAGGAGAACTTAAGAACTTGTAATTAAAATGCTGTGTAAACTGACAGCCAATTCAAATCTGCAGTTTCAACAATTGCTACACTTCAATCTTATTACTGCAACCAAATAACATAGCCAAAGCTGCACTCCAGAGGCTAAGCTTTCTCTTCATGAATAGAAAAGATGTTGACTCCAAACAACATCTAATTCTATATAAGACAAAAGTTTAAAAGCCACTAAAGTACAGGTCACATATCAAGGATGGTGTCACTGCTATAGAAGAGAGATTCTAAACGAGATAAAAATAGAAAAAAATGATAAAACAGCATTCACTCATCAGTACAAGATAACAACCAGCCCACTAATACACTACATTCTACTTCCTCAAGCCAGTGAGAGAGCATCTACCGTGTTGATCAATATGGTAGAAATAGCAGTCAAATCTTCCTCAAATCACACCACACCAGCTTAGAAAAGACTACCTTAATCTCAGTAAGCAGGAAAACAGTAAGAAAATGGTCATATTCAGTATGTAGAAAAGGTATAGACAGCAATTCCACACAGTATATCCAGTACAAACTACAGACATAAAAGAGGTGTAGTGGAACTTCAGGAATTTTAGCAGAGAAAGTAGATTTTGTTTGTGAGAGATCACAGGAGTGATAGACATTAAAAATGCAAAGGGAATAGATTTCCTTGAATGCCCAGAGGTACTTTAGAGCTAGTAAACAGTTTCTGTTACCTATGTGACCTAATTAACAGTAGAGGAGAATGTTTATTAAAGTATAGTTGCTAGAATACAAACCAGCAGGAGAAAGTCCAGAGAACTATTACCTCTGTTAGTAATAAAAAGAATTTCTCTCAAAGTGGAAGACAGATTTTATGATGCCTGTATATGAACAACAATGCTTCTTGATAATAAAATGTAGGCTGTGAATGCAGAGGGCAAAATAAGACCGAAAAAAATGAAGCTAGCATACTCTGCTGGAGGTGCAATTTCAGAATCATGTACAACAAAGAGCTTATGCCATGAGAGAAATATTGGCTTAAGAAGCATCAGATGTAATTTGCAAGAAAGAAGACTGGTGTGGATGTGTGACATGCAGGGACAGCTGCATAAAGAAATAGCAATTGCTACATGTGGATGGAACACATGGAAGAAAGAGACCAAGGAAGATGAGGAATGAAGTTGTGAAGACCAACCTCAGGTTGTTAATTCTCATAAAAGATGACAAAGGCCCAAGATGAATGGTGATTCACCTGTCTCAAGAAGAGCCGTCCATCTCAGCCAAAATGAGGTCCTAAAAGTATATTTTTAACGTCTTTGCTCCCAAATCCAATATGTACTTGTCAAGCCTTCCCAGCAGCTCAACTTTGTAATGCTAATCTCTCCTTCATCATTCTAACTGCAGCATCGTTTCCTCTGCTGCTGTGGTTGTCTGAGGGTAGAGCTGCACATATTTTACTTGACCCCTTTTGTGCTACAGGTAATTCTTCTTGGAATCATTTCTGTTGCTACTCATCTTGCACTCACAGCACCATCCCTTGCTAATATATTTACAATAAATACCCATTTCTCCTAAACACTCTTTCATGTCTGACATCAATACCTATTTCTTTATTACCCACAAGGGGCTAAACACAGAGGGGACAAACAAGGACAGACATAGGTATTAAGTCGATTACATCGACCCCAGTGTGTACTTAATTTATCGACCCCGAAAGGATGAAAGGCAAAGTCGACCTCGGCGGAATTTGAACTCACAACGTAACGGCAGACGAAATACCGCTAAGCATTTCGCCCGGCGTGCTAACGTTTCTGCTAGCTCGCCGCCTTTCTAACATCAATACCACCCCACTAAAAGTTCACTATATCTACCCTCTGTAACTCTGATCTCCATTTATGGCACTGTGTCTCTTTCCCCACCACACTTCACCTCTTCCCCCATGTCTCATCTGTCTACCATTTTATTACACTGCTATTCTCCAACCCACCTTTATGTAACACTGCCTCCTCCTAGAGCCACGCCTATTTTCCTTACATTTCTTCAAGCTGAGGTTCATCATTGACCATGCCTCCTGCATTCACATCTATCCTTGTCCCTACTGTCTGTGACTCCTCTTTCATACTTTCATGAACCTACCTACCCAGTCAGTTGTCCTCAATTCTTAATCCCTATTCCCTCTTTATTCACCTTCTTGTACCTTGGAAGTATACCCTGACACCTCATTTCCATCACACTCCCTTCCCCGCTGGGGTAGCCATGTATCTCCTCTGCAGTAAGACATCTGTTCCTGTCCCCCTATCATATTTTAGCCGCCTCTCAATACTTGGTACGAAACCACATCCTTCAATTCTGTACCAACAACATCATACTCTTGCCTTACAGATTATTTGATGGCCTTGCTAGTGTTGGTTCCATGAAAAAAAGCACCCAGTACACTCTGTCAAGTGGCTGGTGTTAGGACAAGCATACAGCCATAAAAACTTTGTCAAAGCAGACATTGGAACCCAACACAGCCTTCTGGTCAGTTAGATTTTGTTGGACCATTCAACCTATACCAGCATGGAATACTGGCATTCAAAAATGATGATTTTTTGCAAATGTGTATGGCAGAAAAATGGGTAAAGTTATTGAGAAAATAATAGCCAAAACTCCTTCTATCACATCCAACCATTTTAGAAAAATAGAAGAATACATTGAACAATGTTTCCTTTATACACAAAAAAAGACAGCATGTTCATTCTCTGGGACACTTTTGATCAGACATCTGCTTGATCAGAGCTGACCTAGGGCTAAACAACAACAAAGCAGAGAAAGAAAATAAGACAAAATACTGAACAACACAATGAAACAGTATGGATTTGAACTGAAGACCTATGAAATGCTAGTTTAATACACGATTCACCCAGCCAATCGAGTATTGTCCTCTCTCTCTCTCTCTCTCTCTCTCTCCTCTCTCTCTCTCTCTCTCTCTCTCTCTCTCTCTCTCTCTCTCTCTCTCTCTCTCTCTCTCTCTCTCTCTCTCTCTCTCTCTCTCTCCACCACCACCACCACCACCACACATGCCTTCTCATTTTCTGTATTTTGCTACTTTCTGCTTTTCAGAAGTTCCTATTTGGACAGAAAACTTTAAACAAAGAATGCCACACAACTTTCTTAATAACAATGAAATGAGCTGCCAAATATCACTTAAATCTATGGATGTTATACAGCTATTTATATCAGAAAGACCACTGATAGTAAGACAAAGAGTTTCATATATAGACTAGCAGTATCGCCCGGCGTTGCTCGGGTTTGTAAGGGAAATAACTATAAAGCATTTTTAGAGAGTTATAGCAAAAAAATAGCAAAAAAATGCATTAAAAATGGGAAAAAAATTATGGTAAATTTTTTTTTAAATCGTTGACTCATCGTAGACATTTTTAGAGAGTTACGAAAAAAAAATGATGGTAAATTTTTTTTTAAATCGTAGACGCGCGCTAGTACCCAGAAGGGCTCGATATGAATCACGACTATAAGATACCCGGTTTTGGTTAAACTGCACCGCAAAATGTGGGAGTAGTTAGGAATCTAAATCGTAGGAGACAGACACACAACTTCACTTTTATATATAAAGATATATATGATTTCTATTTGTTCTGCCTTCACAGATCAGAAACTTCGCTGAAATCTTAAGACTGGCACCAAATTAACTACATTGCTCTCCATCTTTCACTTT
The DNA here is from genome assembly GCF_006345805.1 of Octopus sinensis. NCBI lineage: Eukaryota > Metazoa > Mollusca > Cephalopoda > Octopoda > Octopodidae > Octopus > Octopus sinensis. The sequence continues at coordinate 150,593,721 of NC_043000.1, read as the reverse complement.
GTGATGAAGACAGTTGTTGATAGATTATAAAAGATTGAAAGGAAATAATATTCTGTGTAACTTTATTCGACACTCTTTTAAGGTTAGAGTAAATTTGACATTGGAACCAATAGATTAATAATAGAAGAGTGCACATTTAAAATAAGACAAGTGAGAAGTTTGTCTCCAATTAACTTGATTGATCAGCATTTCCTTGTCTTGAAGAAAGAACATGAATGTTTCAACACAGCATTCTAGATTACAATATGATGTGTACATGTATGAGATGAAGAGAGAGGAATGAAAAAGTAAATGGAGAGACTAACAAAATTTAATCTTTAGCTCTTTACTCTCTTTTACTTGTTTCAGTCATTTGACTGCGGCCATGCTGGAGCACTGCCTTTTAGTCAAGCAAATTGACCCCGGGACTTATTCTTTGTAAGCCCAGTACTTATTCTATCGGTCTCTTTTGCCGAACCGCTAAATGACGGGGACGTAAACACACCAGGGGGACAAACACAGACACACAAACACATACACACACATATATATATATACATATATATGACAGGCTTCTTTCAGTTTCCGTCTACCAAATCCACTCACAAGGCATTGGTCGGCCAGGGGCTATAGCAGAAGACACTTGCCCAAGATGCCACGCAGTGGGACTGAACCCAGAACCATGTGGTTGGTTAGCAAGCTACTTACCACACAGCCACTCCTACTGAATTTTTCAGAATAGTAAAAAATGTTTCATTATAGAGGGAGAATAAAGGGATTTGTTTAACATAGGTAATGATGGTGGTAATAATGACAACAATAATGAAAAATTCCACAGCAATGAGAATTCAGTAACACTGGTTTCACATTTTGGCACATTTTGGGGAAGGGTTTAAGTCAGAATGTAAAGATGGATGAAATGCCACTAAGCATTTTGCCCAGCATGCTAATGATTCTGCCAGCTTGCCGCCTTTAGAAAAATTTTTTAAAATGCACTCTTTTAAAGTCTTGCCAGGCTCATGGGCCCAGTTTCCCGGTTTCTATGGCATATGTGTTCCCCAGCTGGACGGGACGCCAGTCCATCGCAGCTTTACTCATTTTTGCCAGCTGTGTGAACTGGAGCAACGTGAAATGAAGTGTTTTGCTCAAGAACACAATGCGTCGCCTGGTCCAGGAATCGAAATCACAATCTTACGATCATGATGCTGACACCCTAACCACTAAGCCACGCACCTCCATGCCGCCTTTAGAATTCAGTTATATTTAGAGTGTAAACTGAACAGAGAAAAAGTAACGCACAATAATATCAGTTACTTCACATTAAAACATTTACTTTTATTGAAAAATTACTTATAGTAATTTCCATTTCACTTCCTGAATTAAGGTTTCTATTTCTTAAGGACCTTGAAATGCTTGCTACTTATCTACTTCCCACCAACAACAAATTTGACCACATCCTACAACAGTATGTTGATAACTGGGCATTGTTTGGCACTCTTAACAATGAAATATTACCTCTCTTCAGGAAAGGAAACTAAACCATCCCTACATTTTAAATAAATTTAAATAAACCTTTATTAGACAAATATTAGGACTATGTCTGAAAACCTCTCCCAAAAACCATCAGAATCCCAACATTACAAAATACTACAAAATCTGATTTAAAACAAATGGTTTCATATGTGCGCCAGCATGGCCACAGCTCGTGAGCTGAAACTAGATAAAATAAAAAAAAAATTTTAAATATATATATATATATATAATTTAAATTTAAAATGAGGGTGAGAAATTGGATATTAATTTAATTAACATCAATTTAACACCAGTGGTCTAGCATATTAAAATCTGAAGGTTCAGTAAATTGTATTATATACATATGTGTGTGTGTATATATATATATATATATATATATATATATATATATCATCATCATCATCCTTTAACGTCTGCTTTCCATGCTAGCATGGGTTGGACGATTTGACTGAGGACTGGCGAACCAGATGGCTGCGCCAGGCTCCAATCTGATCTGGCAGAGTTTCCACAGCTGGATGCCCTTCCTAATGCCAACCAATCCAAGAATGTAGTGGGTGCTTTTATGCGCCACCTACACGAGGGCCAGTCTGGCAGTACTGGCAACAGCCACGCTCGAAATGGTGTTCTTTACGTGCCACCTGCACAGGAGTCAGTCCAGCGGCTATATATATATATATATATAATACACACACACATACATGTATGTATATGTGCATATTCATATTTATTATATAAAAGTCAATGTCTTTACGTGTGTTTGTGTGTTACTTATACATTCAAAAACTACTGCACCAGTCCTAATGAAATTTGGAACACAAAATCTAAGCCTAGAGAGAAAGGTAATGCTGTGTGTTTCATACAATTTCATTGACCAAAATTACTGAATAGATCCTTATGATATTTGGAACTTAGATTCAATGCTAAGGTCAGGTATAATGCAGTATGTTTAGTTTGAATTTGAGATGGCTTAAAGGGGGCAGAACCCCCATGAAAATTCATAAATTTTCAATGTTGATGAAAGTATTTTCAATATTTCCACTTCTCATGAGAATTCTAAGACCCCCTAATAGGGGCCTTAACTCCTAAATTTTAGTCATTGTTTTTATGATCCAAAACTAGGTCAAAAGTACTGAATGGATCTTTATGAAATTTGGAAATTATATTCTATGCATAAGGGACATAACCCCCATGAAAAGTCATATTTTTGCTGTTGATGAAATTTTATCCATAGATATTAGACACAAATGAAGTAATATTTCTAAAATTTCATCTTCTTAGAAGTTAGAAAGACCCCTTCATGGGGACTTAACACCCACAATTTAGTCATTTTATCTAAGCAAAGATGAATACAGTTGTACTCTTGGAAGCTGTAGGGTCACCCGAGCATAAAAGATGAGCGTTATTTGTAATTCAATGGTACAACAGTGTAAGACTTTGCTTTGAGATATACTTAGATTGTGATTTCTGCAGTGTGATGCATAAATTGTCAAGTAAATGAGAGGCATCTTAGCCTCCACTGATTCAGTTGCAAAGTGTTCAGTAAAGATATTTGGTTGCAGACCTCCTTTCAGCCTTTTTATTATCTCTGGGTCAAACATAGTCCCCCGATGGATTTCAAGGCCTTCCTAGATGAGTGACTGGTTATTCAAAGACATTTATAGATTGTAAATTTATTCTGTTTAGTTACCTACCGGTATAGTGGTCATTTTCAAACTCCAGAGGTGACATTTTCATTTCCCCTTAGTCCTCACGTCACACAGATATTAATGTTTGAGTTGGGTCATGCCCTTCCAATTGCTATAGATCCGTAATGCATCTTACGGCTGTGCCTGTCACCTGTATGGTGAGGAATCCTACATTGGGGAGTAGTAACAACTAGGGTAGGGTAGCTGACTGCTTATTGTGATCATTTGTCTTTTGGTTTCCTGTAGCTTTGCTCTCTTTTACAAACCCAGTGGATGATGGTGATGCTGTTGACATCGTTTTATTGGACTTTGCTAAAGGTTTTGACTCGGTTAACCACCGCCTATTACTTATCAAGCTTCAAGCATATAGTTTCCATCCAGATATTGTACGATGGGTTGGTGCCTTCCTCTCAGATCGCTCCTTACAAGTCCAAGTTAATGGTTCGCTGTCCGTCTCCAGTGCGAGCAGTGGCGTGCCTCAAGGTTCAGTGCTTGGGCCCTTACTGTTTTTAGTCTTCATAAATGACTTGCCCGACAACCTCACGCAACACACCCTTCTATTTGCCGATGATGTCAAACTGGTCACTCCTCACGGTGATATAGATGATCTTCGTCAATGCCTCCACCAAGTTTGGAGATGGTCTAATGAACGAGACCTGTGTCTGAACGTGTCAAAGTGCTGTCATCTGCCTGTTGGCTCTCCTCCTGCAACTCAACTTGATTTCGAGCCGGGTCGTCTGCTGCTGGAGAGGACCAACCAGGTAAAGGACCTGGGTAACTTGGTGGATTCTTCCTTTTCGCCTTAGGCCCAGTGCGTCCATGCTGCCAACAAAGCACGCAGAGTTCTGTTTTTGATTCGACGGTCATTCGGAATGCTCACAGCAGCCATATTCCTACCGCTCTATGTCACACTGGTGAGACCCATATTGGAGTACGGGATTCAAGCCTCTTCTCCTTATCTCCTCAAAGACATACATCATCTCGAAAGAGTCCAGAAGCTGGCTACCCGCATGATTCTTGGTCTCAAGCATTTGTCTTATGAACAAAGGCTGAACACGCTCGACCTTTGTTCTCTAGAAAAACGCCGCCGCCGTGGAGATCTCATTCTTGCTCACAACATCATAAGCGGAAAGTGTAACCTCTCGAAAGAGCTGTTCTTCACTCCTGCTCCAGAGTGTCGGCTGCGGGGTCACTCCGAAAAGCTCTATCTGCAACGATTTCATCTCAATCGAAGGAGAGGGGCTTTCTCCGTCCGGGTTGCGGATCCGTGGAATAAGCTGCTGGACAAGATAGTGAAGATGCCGACGACTGCTCGGTTCAAAGTCTCTCTTGACCAGAAATGGCCTGAACTCTTTGTATGAACACCCTCCCTGTACATAACTCCATGTCCCCCTACATGGCCTTGCTTTTTGCTTTTTGAGCCAAAAAATTAACTTAACTTAACACACACACACACACACACACACATATATACACTCACACACAAATATATGTTGTATGGTGAAAGGTACAATAAATTTCAGCCATTTCTTTTATTCTTTTATATGTTTCAGACTTGACACTGCAGCCATGCTGGAGCACCGCCATTAAAAATATTTAACTAAATCTCTTGTAATTTCTGGAAGAGTTTTTTTTTAAACCACCACTATGTGTTGTATTACTACTTCTCAACACCCATGCCTATTGGGCCACTGACAGTCTGTACAATAAAAGAATATTTATAAGAAGTCTATATCTAATTCAGATAGTAGTGATAGGTAGAGTGTTTAAAAAATTTGAAATTGTAAATAGTCTCAATACTAATCAGGTGGTCTTATTAACTAGCACTTTAACCTAATCCTCTCATCAAGACTGAGTACTACTAATAGATAATGTCTATCAAACAGCATTATCTATCTATTAGTAATAGAAATTATTTTACTACAAAATATATATGCCATAAAGCACTTTGCCTCATTAAAATTAGTGGTGCATTTAATATATATTAGACTGCATTTTTATTAAGAGAAACAATAATATAATAAGGCTTTAATTTTTTTAGATTATTTCTAGTGACCGGGACCTTTGGAAATATGCTGTGCTTGAGAAGACTCGGCAAGTCAAGTGAGACCATAACCTTGTGGCCTATACCAGGGCTGTAACCAGCCCACTTATATGTACCTTTCCTTCATTGAACACTAAACTCTGCTTGCGAAGACCTGTTGAGGCAAGTGAAATCGAAATCAAATTCGATGACTGGCATCTATGCTAGTGGAGTGCTAAGACTACCATACAAGTGAGATCGTTGCCAGAGCAACAAACTGGCTTCCGTGCCGGTGGCACGTAAAAAGCACCATTTGAGCGTGATCATTACCTGTGTCGCCTTACTGGCACTTGTGCTGGTGGCACGTGAAAAAACATATGAGCAAGATCATTGCCAGTGCCACTGGACTGGTTCCTGTGCAGGTGGCACATAAAAAGCACCATTTGAGCATGGTCACTGCCAGTACCACCTGACTGGCCCTCATGCTGGTGGCACGTAAAAGCACCCACAACTCTCTCGGAGTGGTTGGCGTTAGGAAGGGTATTCAGCAGTATAAACTCTGCCAGATCAGATTGGAGCCTGGTGCAGCCATCTGGTTCACCAGGCCTCAGTCAAATCTTCCAACCCATGCCAGCATGGAAAGTAGTCGTTAAATGATGATGATGATTTCTGTATTATTGTTATTATCATTAATCATCATCATCATCATCATACTCCTCCTTTAACATCTATTTTTCATGCTGGCATGGGTTGGACAGTTTGACCAGTGCTGACAAGCCAGAGAGCTGCACCAGGTTCCAGTTTGATTTGGCTTGCTTTCTATGGCTGGATGCCCTTCCTAACACCAATCACTTTACAGTGTGTGCTGGGTGCTTTTAACATGGCACCGGCATGAGCACTTTTACACTGCACCACCAAAAGTACTTTTTACATGGCACCGGCTCAGGACTCTTGCAGGCCAATCCTCTTCACCAGGGGGAGCAGCCTTAACACTTCTGCTGTGAAGTATGGGTCTTCTTGAGTGCAGGTAGGCACCAGGTATCTTGGTCCTTTGTCATCTTGTCTAAAAAGTTCAGCATCCTGAGGTCATCCTATAACAATTTATTTAACATAAAAAGAAACACTAAAAACTAACTTATTGGATTGTAGTAGACCACCTACTTTTATAGCAGTTGTGCAACATTGTGCTATATATGGTATCATAGGTTCTTTTAAGACAATCATCATCATTATTTAGCATCCACTTTCCATGCTAGCATGGGTTGGACGTTTCAACTGGGGTCTGTGAAGCCAGAAGGCTGCATCAGGCCCAGTCTGATCTGGCAGTGTTTCTACGGCTGGATGCCCTTCCTAACGCCAACCACTCCGTGAGTGTAGTGGGTGTTTTTTACGTGCCACCCGCACAGGTGCCAGACGGAGCTGGCAAACGGCCACGGACGAATGGTGCTTTTTACGTGCCACCGGCACGGGGGCCAGGCGAGGCTGGCAACGGCCACGAACGGATGGTGCTTTTTACGTGCCACCGGCAATTTAAATCCAAAAGCTCATAATGCATATCATACATAATAGCATATTATACAGACGTTTATAGTAGTAAATAAAAAGGAGCCCCTTCAGTCATGAATGACCATGGGGTTGCACCTAGAAAGTTACCCTCCAAGACACAAGTCCAGGCAAGGTTGTTTATGGAAGAGCAGCAGTCACCCATGCATACCAGCCTCCTCTCTCCACACCACCTTTGAGACATCACAACTCAAAGGTGGTGTGAATGAACTGGATCAATGTAAAATAAAGTGTCTTGCTGAAGAACACAAAACAGCCAGGTACAGGAATTGAACTCACTACATCATGATTGTGTACCTGATGCTCTAACCACTGGGCCATGAGCCTTCACAGTAGTAAATAGAATAAGAATAAAGATAATAACTACAATTCATAATATTGGCCTTGTGTGGAGGGTGGGCTGAAACTAGGTGATATGAAAGCCTGTCTAAAACATTTTTGTAACATAAGTGAAATAACTTCAACCTGAAATTAAACTGGCTTGAAGAAGAATCATCCTGTATGTAGTATATCCCTTAGGTCTCTAAATTTCTGGAATATGTTGTTGTTGACATTATCATTATAATTTTTCAAATGATTAACCTCATCTTTAACCCTTTTGTGTTCAGATTACTCTGTTAAATGTAATGCTTTTTTATTTAAATTGTTTTGAATTAATCATGCATTACCTTATAGCTTTCAGGTTTCAATGATATGATTGTTTATTTTTAGAATGTCAATGTAGGTTAGGTGTGAGAGGCTAGATATGGCCAATTTGAATATAAAATATGTAGAATATATTGGGCCGGATTTGGCCAGTTTAAACACTAAAGGGTTAAAAATGAAATATTTTATATATACATCTACACTATATTTTAATCAGTTTCATTTCTGATTGTCACCAGGTGTTTTAATATTGGATTTTTCTGATTTTCTAGAAGTTTAAATAGACATATTCTTTTACTCTTTTACTTGTTTCAGTCATTTGACTGTGGCCATGCTCGAGCACCGCCTTTAGTCGAGCAACTTGACACCAGGACTTATTCTTTGGAAGCCTAGTACTTATTCTATCGGTCTCTTTTGCCGAACCGCTAAGTTACAGGGACATAAACACACCAGCATCGGTTGTCAAGCGATGTTGGAGGGACAAAAACACAGACACACAAACATATACACACACAAACATATATATATATATATATACACACATATATATGACAGGCTTCTTTTAGTTTCCGTCTACCAAATCCACTCACAAGGCTTTGGCCAGCCAAAGGCTATAGTACAAGACACTTGCCCAAGGTGCCACGCAGTGGGACTGAACCCAGAACCATGTGGTTGGTAAGCAAGCTACTTACCACACAGCCACTCCTGCGCCTATATGTGAAATATTTTTAAATGACAATGCATTGTAAGTACTTACCTGCCATACGTTCATCGACCTGTCTTTCGCCATCATCAGAGTATCGGGCAAAATCCAAGGAATCCAAAGTATGAACACTCGAAGTTCTTTCTAATGAAATAAAATGAAATAATTTATGCATTAGCCATGTAGGAAATAATTATTAATTAAATCAAATATTAATGTTCTGAATTCATTTGCATAGATGTCATTAAAAATGGAGGGAATGAAAAAGATAAAGACAAACATACACACAAGCACAGCTGAGGTACTTCAGTATAGAAAAAAATCAAATCAAGTATTTTGATTCCTATGCAATTTCAAAGCAGCTTCAGAGGTTACAGGAGGTTTATTTGATGTTAATACTCAAACAGAAATAACAAAAGAAGAAATAGAAAATGTGATCAAAGCTGAAAAAAAAACCTTATGTCCCTGAAATCTAAAAGCAGATGTGCACATAGCTGACATGTTACACCCAATATTCAACATAAACAGAAAAGGCTGGACCTATGTCATTATAACATACATATATATATATATATATATATATATATATATATATATATAATATATATATATATATATATATTATATATATATATATATATTATTAGTGAATTGAAGAAATGGAGTTGAACGAAGATTGAACAGAAATCCTTTTATTGCATTCTACACGTGTTTCGAAAGCCACAATTTACCAAATTCCGATTGAATAAGGAGACCATATTGTGTCTTTCTCTTCAGGAAGAAATATGAATTCCGTTGGCAGAACAAAAACAGAACAGAGGCGCAGCAAAACAAATCGATCGAGGAGGCTCCTAAGAGCCCATGGCCAAACTGTTTATCAATGTGTGTTGAAATCGGGTGGTGGGCACGTTGAAGATATTTACAGGTCAGGCAGCGGTCAATCCGGTGGGTGAGAGCATGGGGTGCGTAGATGTTCTTTGTGACCGAGACTTAGGTTCTGACTATTTTAAGAATATTAGGTGTATTATATGGGGCGAGGCAAAATCTACTTAGAAACATGTGTGTGTGAACTGTTCTATATGTGCGCGGCCGTAAGTTGGTAAAAAGCGCTACACAATGGTCACTGCTGAAAAATCCGTCAGGCGGCAGAAAATATTTTATGTGTTCGTGTGTTCGTATAATCGCGCGGCCGTAAGTTGGTAAAAAGCGCTACACAATGGTCACTGCTGAAAAATCTGTCAGGCGTCAGAAAATATTTTATGTGTTCGTGTGTTCGTCTAATCATGCTTTGTCAAAAAAAACCTCACGTCGTCAAAACAAAACACCATTCGCCTAATGGGAGTAATTCCCCTTGCAAGGGTTAATCATATCTCTCTTAAAAAGCTTTTTCAAAAAATTATTTCCAAGGGCTATTTTCACATAAGTAGGGTAACCGGGTGCAGGTATCATTTGTAAGCGTCATTTATAAGCAAGATAAGTAAAACGCCGCCAATGGAGGCATCGAAAAGCCGACTGCAAAAGTCTGTTTACCATCCGGTCTCTGGCGAACAATATATGGAAAAGCTCAGAGACACAAAGGTTGCACTTCCTTCTGCCCCTATCAAATGGGAGGGCCACCGACAAAATTGACCATTCCAGCCTGTAGCTTGAGCTCGTATTCTTCAATTGCCATATTAGCTTGCTAAGTCCCGTGGCCTGGTGTTTATTCACGTCGCGAAAAGTTGCGTAATGGTTGGAGATTCGTAAGGCCAATTTTGATGATGAGGCCCCGACATATGAGTAGACATCTGAGTCCGTGTAAACCTTGCATTGGTAAACGGCATTTCTGATCTTAGAGTTCCCCGACATGAACCTTATTCTATTAGGATTAATTTCTGAAATTAGAACTGCGTTGCTGTTACTATATTGATTGCGAGAAGTGCAGCCGCTTACTACTTTATTTTCCACTAAGTCACTATTAACTAACGGAATAACCCCTGATTCTTCACTATCACTCAGAGTGCTGTAATTGCTAGTGTCCGTGTTCCTGCTATTGCCGGAAACGATGCTGGAGTTGCTATTGGGAATCTCTACCCTAATGAGCCGAGTTGCGCTCACCTCACTACTGCCATTGTTATCATTAATGACATCACCCTTATTTATATCTATACGCCTAGTATATAATCCCTGGTTGGAGATGAGATTATCAGTCAATGTACTGGCTCTCATATCATTATTACTACTATTATTATTCCTACTGAGCGTTAAACCGGGAGCGGACGAAGCTGTGCCTCCGGACAAAGGTGATAGGGTCTTAATAAGCAGCCTATTATTATGGGAGGCGATTATCTGGGCGAGGTTTTTAGTGTTGGAGAAAGCTATCCTAACTTTATGCGAGTTAACCGTGGAGTAATATTTGGAATTTCTGGGGAAGTTATTGGCGATGGCTTGTCGAAACAGGAGGGGGAGGTTAGTTCTAATCTGCTTACCAAAGGGAATTACAAACCATATATGCTTATTCCTATTTATGTGATGGGTCGGGAAGCCAGCTCTCGCATTAGGGTGGGTGATTCTCGGATGAATAACGGGTTTTGGGTTAGTGTGAACTCCCCCGGACCGATAATTATCCTTGTTCGCTAAACTAAATGCTGAAGTGCCTGCCCCAGCACCCGCCGCGCTCCCGTCACTACTTAAATTATTTATGTTATTATAGACGGCCCTATCCTGATGACCGAATGATGGCATCGGAAGGGCCGGATCAATATAAATTACCTTCTGCCTATAACCGGCCTTGGATAGTGCGGCGTTATAAAATTCCGCTTTCTGCATAAAAATATTGGCACTAGCGGACAAGTTAGACAATCTTAGAGAGATGTTTTTAACCAAATTGTCTGTTACGGTTTTGGCATGATTGGAGAAGACACTGACATACTTCAAATTAGTGGAAGGCTTATGGTAAGGGCAGTATGAATCGCTATTAAGGTTAAGTGTAACGTCTAGGAAATTAGCCTTGGTGAGTTCATTATCAAAAACTATATTCATGCCCATTCTATTAAAAAACCTAGCTAACCTACTCTTAGTTTTCTGCACTATTCTGTTCGTGGTGTTTTGCAGGTAAAACAGACAATCGTCACGATACAGGCCGCCCGCGATCTCCGGGAATTGGTCGGACAATTCGTAGAGAATATAGATTCCGACCAAATCGGCTATCTGCGCACTATCCGAACTACCCATAGGCACATCAAATTCATTGGGAGTATCTTTACGGATCCACAACTTATTATCAAACTTAATAAACGATTTCCTGGCAACTAAAATGATATCTATTTCTTCTCTGGTGAGGCCTGCCTTGTTGTGAGCATGCCAAAGGGCCTTATTTAGTACACTAGGGTTAATCGAGGGGTAGAAGCTAGCGATATCAAACTGAATAAACCTAGTACGGTTCTTATTGGGGATGGAAGAGAACCACTTCACTACCTGCGATGAGTTGGCCCAGAGGCTGAGCTTCAGCTTATTTACTAAACTAGGGATATATTTATCTAAAATGTACTTACTGATTGCCCCGATATCAGAGCTAGCAGGGCATATGAGTCTTAACGCTGGGTTGGTGTAGAAATTCGGTTTATGGTCCTTCACTATAAATCTAGGTTGCTTAGGGCTAAGCGGCTGCGTTCTCATTTGAATTCTGTGTTTAAACATTATTTCCTTAATTTCCAAGTTTACTTTCCTCAAGGTACTCCAATTAGTTGTTCTATGATTTTTCTTGATCTCTTTTCCGAGTAAATCTAGGTACTGTTTAATGGGTAACTTGTATGTGTTCCTGGTCTTGTCGGACTGGACCAGGACTCCGTCCGTTCTATTAATGTTCTTGGTAATTTTATCTAGGTATCTGAGGTGAACATTTCTCCTGGGTGACTTCCTGAACTTAATCTTCCTAACGATGTCCCACAAGTCGTCCTCAAACTTCTTCAGTCTTGGGTTAGGTGGCGGCGTATCCATTGTTTTAAAAAGCCCGCCATATTCGGACGATGTTGTTGTCCGGTTCGATTTTAGTTCTTCGTTCTCGTGGAAGAAAACAAGCCATCTTATCCGGTTTATGAAAGCGTTGGTTTTACAAACCAATTCCTCGATCGATTTGTTTTGCTGCGCCTCTGTTCTGTTTTTGTTCTGCCAACGGAATTCATATTTCTTCCTGAAGAGAAAGACACAATATGGTCTCCTTATTCAATCGGAATTTGGTAAATTGTGGCTTTCGAAACACGTGTAGAATGCAATAAAAGGATTTCTGTTCAATCTTCGTTCAACTCCATTTCTTCAATTCACTAATAATATTAAAATTCAATTATCCACACCAACGCACGGTTGCAACACCATATGGTTGTACCTCCAACCGTGCTTTCTTCTGCTGTGATTTTTGCTACCAAGGTATCGGTTAAACTTTTGATTAATCTGCAACAAGATTATTCATCTTTCTATTTCACCAAATATATATATATTACTCTTTTACTCTTTTACTTGTTTCAGTCATTTGACTGTGGCCATGCTGGAGCACCGCCTTTTTTAATCGAGCAACTCGACCCCGGGACTTATTCTTTTGTAAGCCCAGTACTTATTCTATCGGTCTCTTTTGCTGAACCGCTAAGTAACGGGGACATAAACACACCAGTATCGGTTGTCAAGCAATGCTAGGGGGACAAACACAGACACACAAACACACACACGCATATATACATATATACGACGGGCTTCTTTCAGTTTCCGTTTACCAAATCCACTCAGAAGGCTTTGGTCGGCCCGAGGCTATAGTAGAAGACACTTGCCCAAGGTGCCACGCAGTGGGACTGAACCCGGAACCATGTGGTTGGTAAACAAGCTACTTACCACACAGCCACAAGGCAACAAGCAAAATTCCAAAAGTACAAGGTGATTATTGAAAAAAGTGTTCAGCAGAATTCTTTTTCAACAGAATGAAAAGTAAAACTAAAACGCAAGAGGTTAGTCAATTTGGTTTTAAACATAATAGAGGCTTAGTTGATAACAGTTTTGTAGCCAATTAGATTTTGGCGGATTTTTTACCAATTACTCAGAAAAGAGCAGCACCCATCATCCATTATTTTTACAGAGCTTTTGAAACCAGTGGGAGGAAGTTATTCTCAAACCTGGCCTGAGTACTCTGCAATAGAATGGACTTTGCTAAAGACACCCAAGGACCAAATGATGATATCAAAGTAAGCAACAGATTAAGAGTAGCAACAAAGAACTCAGAACACAAAAAGTTAGAAGAAATACTAGAAGACATCTCATCCAGCATTTTAACAAAGCTGCCAACCCATCACTCTGCAATGGTACTTTATTAAGGATGGAAGGTTGTGTTGACTTGAGAGGATTTCAATTCAGAGCTCAGAGAGCCAGAACAAGCACTACAATATGTTTTGTGCTATGATCTGCCAATTTAATGCCTTAGATGAAAAAACAAAAAAAGCATCAAGTACCCTTACTCTTCAGCTTCACTGACATAACCTGACGGAAGGCCCAGCAGAAGAGAATTACAGCAATAGGTGAAGACCCCCAAAATAGTGTGAATTATAAAAGTGCTATACAACACCAAGTGTGCCATAATCATGGGTAGTCAACTGGCAGATTAATTTGGAGTACGTGTCGATCAGAGACAGGTTGCATGTTATCCGCTACCCTTTTCAAATTCCTGGAATTTGTCATGAGAGACTGAAAAAAAACCTTAGATAAAAGTCTGGCACTCATTAACATTCTCTTCTCAGAGATAATATAGATAAGCTGATAACACAACCTTTACATCCACAATCTTTGACAAACTGAAAATATACACTAGACAGTTAGACAATACATATAGAAGATGGAATATAAAATGAAATGCACAAAGTACAAAATCCTAGTAAAAAAACAATTACACAGGATGTTCTGAGGTAGTGCTCATCACAGAATTTATGTTTTTCAGCACTGTTGAACCAAATAGATCAGATATGAAAAGATGGATCTCATTATCAGCTAAAGAGTTTGGATGACTAAAAAAACATGATTTGGAATACCAGCTAGCAACTCAAAGTTAAACTATACAAAATCCTTATTTTCTCAATTGCAACCTACACCTTGAGAACATGGACCCAAAACACAGATCGGAAGATTTTAGGGTGCAGTATTTTACTATCTATGTTAGGTATATTATCATGAGACCAGCATAAAAATACTTCCATAAGAAAAGTTCTTCACATAACATGTCATTACTGAAGCAATAAGAAATAAGAAACAGAAATAGCTCAGCCATGAAATAAAATGCAGGCATTCTCCCAAGACTTCCTAAGCCTATGACCTGACCACATAGCAGGTCACCTAATAGGTAGAACTCTTAGATTTGTGATGACAAAAAATTACTACTTGCAACAGCAGAAAGTAGAACATACAGTCAAAGAACGTGGTGCTAGTCCAGCTGGCAAGAGAGAGTGAGTGTCCAAAGAGGACTGTATCAGAGAGAAAAACCAAAAACTGTAAATAATTAAAAAAAAAAAACTTATTTGCATATGGAAACAAATTGCGAAAAATCATCCAAATAGTCATGAATAAGCATTACAAGAACAAGGTGCAGTTATACAAATATGAAGGCTACATCAACCAACAAGAGATCCTCTATATGACATCTAAACCTGCCAGAAGTAACAGCCAAACCTTCAAGTCTGACCCTATGGCCTTAACAAAGGATATCTATACTGGATATAATACACTGGAAAAAATGGGTTATTCATGATTGCAATGTTACTTTAATGAAAATCTGTCTTCATAATCATTTGGCTGATGACCTGCATGTCATTGGTTTGTTCAATCAGAGCTGATCTTAGGTTAGACAACAACATCATCATCACATGGAGGGAAGTACAGTTCACTGCATTCAGTAGCGGGGTCAATGTGCAATTGATAAGTGATTTGCTTTTGCTAGCAATATCAAACTTCAATTCTAAGAACCAGGAGATAACAGCAAGATATCAGACCAGTGAATCTGTTCAAGAATCATCATATGAAGATGAAGCTTTATCGTCACTCTAACAAGTCAGAGTTAAGGGACATTACGGAAAACTTATAGCTGAATGAAAAAAGAAAAAAGTCCTGAACATAATTATTGATTCCTTTTTCCTAGGCACAAAAACGGTTTTACACACACACACACACACAGACAAACATGTGTGTATATGTGTATGCAGGTATGTGAGTCTGAGTGTGTGTGCATACGTGTATGTATATATATATATATATATATATATATAAATTTTAACCTTTAAAGGTACTTTTTAATATGCTTCGAAAAAAAATTTATCCTAATTAGATATATATATATATATATATATATATATATATATATATCATCATTATTTAGCATCTGCTTTCCATGCTGGTATGGGTTAGATGGTTTGACTAAAACTGGTAAGATGGAGAGCTTCACCAGGTTCCAATCTAATCTGGCAAGGTTTCTACAGCTGGATGCCCTTCCTAAAGCCAACCACTCCAAGAGTGTAGTGGGTACTTTTTCTATGCTATCAGCACTGATGCCAGTTACATGATACTAGCATCAGCCACAACTACAATTTATCTTGGTTTGATGAGGACATCTGAAGCATGCCATACAGCCAAAGGTCTCTGTTACTTATCACCACTGTGAGGCCCAAGGTTCGAAAATCATGCTTCACCACCTCTTCCACAGGTTTCCTCCACAGTTAGAGACCAACACTTTTCTTACACAGCTGTCCTCATCCATATGCATCACATGACCATACCAATGCAATCGTCTCTCTTGCATACCACATCTGATGCCTCTTATGCCCAACTTTTCTCTCAAGATGCTTACATTCTGTCATACATGCACACTGACATTGCACATCCAGTGAAGCATACTAGCTTCATTTTTTCAAGCTTATGCATGTCCTCAGTGGTCACAGCCCATATTACACTGCCATGTAGCATGGCTATTTGCACTTAGGCATCATACTCTAAGGCGAGAGGCCCTTTGTTACCAACAGAGATATGAGCTCTCTGAACTTTGCTCAGCCTATTCATGTTCTAATAGTTACATCTCGGAGCATCCACCTCTGTTGCTGACTTGGTCACCTAGGTAACAGAAATTACCAACTACTTCTAGCTTTTCCCCCTGCCACTGGATGGAGTCTATTTTCTGTACATTTTTAGTGTTTATTGCACCTGTGCATTTTCCACACACAAAAACTATTTTCCCTGTTAACCTTCTTCTGATATTGCTGTACTTCTTAAGTGTCCAAAACTTACACCAGGTAAATCTTATGGAGTTTTTACATTGGCTTTCCCTGTCTTCTTATCATTAATTGTTCTACCTACAAGGTACTATCGATCCGGATAGCTGGTCCCTCAATTGGGTCAACATTTGGCAGACTCTCCTCCTCCCATCCATTCTCCATGTTCAGCAGTCTTTCATAATGGCATTTCCAAGCCTCTCTCTTTGCAGAAACTTTAAATGCAACTGCACCATTATCCATGCGGACACATTTCTCTCCTATGACATCACGGTATTCTCTCACACACTGTCTTGCAATCCAAAATGCTTCAAGTTTTTGGTCCTCACATCACTGGACATAGGCTAACTTCTTTTCTGCTTCTCCCCTGGCTAGATATACCTGTCTCCTAGCTTCCCTTCTGGCTATCAGATACAGTTCCTTGTTACCCCAACTCTTCCATGCCTGTTTCTTTGCTCTAATGGTGTTGTCTACAGTATTGTTCCACCACCACATCACCCTAGGTCTAGATGGAACTTTGCACTAGTCACAGATTTGGTCTGTGGCACTCAGCAAACTGTCCCACAGGCATTCCCAGTCCCCATTATGCCACAAGTCTGTAGTTCCTCCTCCCTCTCATCAAATTTCTCAATTAGGATGTCCCTAAATCTTTGACCATATGAAGGATCCAGTCAAATGAATATCATCAGGAAAATTGAGAAAAAAATGGCTTGCAGAGAACAATATTCTAAGTAAAATGACAACTGAAGTAAGATATAGTGAAATTCAAACAAAATATATTACTATGTCTAAAACAATCACCACAACCATAAGACCAAGTCAATAAAGGAGCCTCTATATGTTCATTCAACCTGCTAGAAATAGCAGTCAAATATTCCTCAAATCACACCCATGTCTTCTTTAAATAAAGACATTGACCATTGACCAGTGTAGACCTGGGTACATATGTCTGACAAAAAGACAAGATTATCATGATTTGATTTATCATGGCTAACATGGAGCTAAACAGCACTGACCATCATCTTCTCTCTATATATAAACGGCAGTTTGTCTGCCTGTGTGTCTGTGTGTCTGTCAGGTTGTACCCTCACCCTGACCACGGCTTTCAACCGATTCTGATGAAACTTGACACACACATAGCCTAATGTCATAATTCAAAACTAACGCAGCGAAAATTTTGAAAAGTTCCCCCAGTTCTGAAAAAAAATCGATAAATTTGACATGGGTCGAGAATCTAAGCTTTTTATATGCAACACATTTTCTACAGACTGTCTAGGGGACGCAACTCGACCTTTTTAACTCTCGGAACACGTGGGGTAAGTATCCCAAAATGTATAAAAATGTACAAAAACGGCAAAAAAGCGGGCAGCAATGTGAGTGACAACAACGAAAAAGTCAAAAGTGACCAAACTGAACAAACGAATGGAAAAGGTTTTTTGGTGCACACGACAAAAGCGTCCGAGGACCCTTAGGGTACATCAAAAATTTAAGGTAAAACGTTTGGGGTGGTAGTTATAAAGAAAGTGTAAACAAAAAAAGTATTCAAATAACTTGCGGCTGCAGCAGCTATTAGCAGAAGTTGCGGTGTTGGGGGTAATGTCTCAAATGTAATTTCTTCCTGGTAGGAATTGGTTGGGTTCAATTATCGATAGCTGTTTGATAGTTATTTGGGAGTGAAGAGAAGACATTGCAACCTACACATGCGCCTTCGTTCCCTAGAGGGAAAGGACTAGATTGGGATTAGTCGTTGCCTACTAGGGGCTCTTACATACCCGGGCAATGCCGGCTATGCTGCTAGTCCAATATAAAAGGAATAAATGCCAATAGTAGCAGTTAACTACAAGTTGACAACAAGTTGTCAAGAGATAAAAAATTTCCTTTATGCTTATGAAGGCAATTTTCTATAATTGAATATAATGCATGAACTAGATTTGGAAATTTTAATATTGTATGAAATGAATGAGGACATTCAAAATAAAAGACCTAAATATTAGGAAATACAATGGCAAAATATGATTTATAGACCATATGTAAGTGAGGAGACTGTACCAATAAAGACATGTGAAGTATATGAAGAATGCCTTGGATAAAAAGTACCAAGAAATCCAAACAGACAAAGCCTGCAGGATAAGACTGTGGAAGACATTGGTAAAAGTGGGGACATTTGAAATCAGGACACTGAGCCTCACAAAGGAAATGGCAATGGACTGCAACTATCTTTGCAGAATTCTAATACATAAGAAATAAGTATGGGCAACTGAAGACCTTTACTTGTTTATTTGATTTTTAAAATAAGATCCATCAACATCATCAAACATCCATTTTCCATACTGGCATGTGTTGGGTGGTTTGACAGGGGGTTGGCAAGGCAGAAGACTGCACCAGGCTTCATTGTCTGTTTTGGCAGAGGTTTTACGGCCTGATGTCCTTCCTAACACCAACCAACTTTGAGAGAAATGAGTGCCTTTTACATGACACCAACATTGATGAGGCCTGTTTTGATGTGGATTTTACAGCTGGATACCCTTCCAAATACCAACAATACAGAAATTGGCAAAGGCCAGGTTTAAAAGAATATGTGGAACCAAAGCAGATTTTTAAAATAATACAAATAAATATTTTAATTTCAGCTGCTTAGAAATTAAGAATGAGGTTAAAGGTATAATGAGTTATGCAATATGAATAAATAGCTAATCAGCAAAATAACATATGTGACCTACATATGTGGCTGTGTGGTAAATAGTTTGTTTACCAACCACATGGTTCCAGGTTCAGTCCCACTGCGTGGCATCTTGGGCAGGTGTCTTCTGCTATAGCCCCGGGCCGACCAATGCCTTGTGAGTGGATTTGGTAGACGGAAACTGAAAGAAGCCTGTCGTATATATGTATATATATATATATATGTATGTATGTATGTGTGTTTGTTTGTGTGTCTGTGTTTGTCCCCCTAGCATTGCTTGACAACCGATGCTGGTGTGTTTATGTCCCCGTTACTTAGCGGTTCGGCAAAAGAGGCCGACAGAATAAGTACTGGGCTTACAAAAAGAATAAGTCCCGGGGTCGAGTTGCTCGATTAAAGGCGGTGCTCCAGCATGGCCACAGTCAAATGACTGAGACAAGTAAAAGAGTAAAAGAGAAAAGAGTATCATCATCATCATCATCATCGTTTAATGTCCGCTTTCCATGCTAGCATGGGTTGGACGGTTCAACTGGGGCCTGGCAAGCCCGAAGGCTGCACCAGGCCAGTCAGATCTGGCAGTGTTTCTACGGCTGGATGCCCTTCCTAACGCCAACCACTCTGAGAGTGTAGTGGGTGATTTTATGTGCCACCAACACAGGTGCCAAACGAGGCTGGCAGACGGCCACGCTCGGATGGTGTTTTTTATGTGCTACCGACACAGGTGCCAGACGAGGCTGGCAGATGGCCACGCTCGGATGGTGTTTTTTATGTGCCACCGACACAGGTGCCAGACGAGGCTGGCAGACGGCCACGCTCGGATGGTGTTTGTTACGTGCCCTCAGCACGGAGGTCAGTCGATGTGGTACTGGCTACGGTCACGTTCGGATGGTTTTCTTGTGTGCCACCGGCACTGGTACCACAAGGATACAAATTCCATTGATGTTCATCTATTTTGGTTATATATATTTATGAATTAGAGATCCTCAACCTGCTGATTTTATGTAGTCTATAACATACAACATAAATATTTGTCAGAAGAGAGTTGCAGTAATGATGATGAGTTTCTCTGCCTACAAGACCTTAATCTTAGTTTTATAGTACAATTTGAAAACAGCTTTGTCATGTTTCTGGTAGTTAAGGTAATTTCTTATCTGGTGACTGAAAAGTTCAGTATTTCATTATTATTATAATATGTAATAACTACTATTAAACCAATGCAAAAAAATGTGAAAACAATTTTTCTTCAGTTGAAAGAAGGGGATAACACAATATTTCAGTTGGTCAACGGTTTGTACCATATTAATGACTGAAGGTTTGCCAATCAGCTGGATAGCACTTTCTGTTTTTTGGGGGTTTTTTTTCAGAATGTAATCTTGAATACATGTGTGTATAGTAGTACCTATTTCTTTACTACCCACAAGGGGCTAAACACAGAGAGGACAAACAAGGACAGACATAGGTATTAAGTCGATTACATCGACCCCAGTGCATAACTGGTTCTTAATTTATCTACCCCGAAAGGATGAAAGGCAAAGTTGACCTCGGCGGAATTTGAACTCAGAACATAAACACAGATGAAATACCTATTTCTTTATTACCCACAAGGGGCTAAACATAGAAGGGACAAACAAGGACAGACATAGGTATTAAGTCGATTACATCAACCCCAGTGTGTAACTGGTACTTAATTTATCGACCCCGAAAGGATGAAAGGCAAAGTTGACCTCGGCGGAATTTGAACTCAGAACGTAAACACAGATGAAATACCTATTTCTTTACTACCCACAAGGGGCTAAACACAGAGGGGACGAACAAGGATAGACAAACGGATTAAGTCGATTACATCGACCCCAGTGCGTAACTGTTACTTAATTTATCTACCCCGAAAGGATGAAAGGCAAAGTCGACCCCGGCGGAATTTGAACTCAGAACATAACAGCAGACGAAATACTGCTAAGCATTTCGCCCGGCGTGTTAACGTTTCTGCCAGCTCGCCGCCTGTGTATAGTAGTACCACCGTGTGTATAGTAGTACCACCATCCCTCACCACCCAGATGTGCGTTCAGGCAAGACAGAATGAGACAACTGGGTGCAGTTTGTTTAGCTGCGGGCAATTAGGCAAGGATGACTGGTTATTTAACCCTTTCGTTACCATATTCCTGTTGAGATGCTCTGTGTTTCTTTCAATTATTTTAAATATAACAAAGAATTTAGTAAAATAACTTAGTTATCATTAAGCTAGTGTTAGGAACATAAATTGTGACTAAGGATCAACATTGGTGGAAGATTTTAACTGGAAACTTATGAAAACAAGACATTTGTATTCAGAACCAGAGCCGGCAAGCTGGCAGAAACGTTAGCACGCCGGATGAAATGCTTAACGGTATTTCGTCTGTCGTTACGTTCTGAGTTCAAATTCCGCCAAGGTTGAATTTGCCTTTCATCCTTTCGGGGTCAATAAATTAAGTACCAGTTACGCACTGGGGTCGATGTAATCAACTTAATACCTATGTCTGTCCTTGTTTGTCCCCTCAGTGTTTAGCCCCTTGTGGGTAGTAAAGAAATAGGTATTTCGTCTGTCGTTACGCTGTGAGTTCAAATTCCGCCGAGGTTGACTTTGCCTTTCATCCTTTCGGGGTCAATAAATTAAGTACCAGTTACGCACTGGGGTCGATGTAATCAACTTAATACCTATGTCTGTCCTTGTTTGTCCCCTCAGTGTTTAGCCCCTTGTGGTAGTAAAGAAATAGGTATTTTGTCTGTCGTTACGCTGTGAGTTCAAATTCCGCGAGGTTGACTTTGCCTTTCATCCTTTCGGGGTCAATAAATTAGTACCAGTTACGCACTGGGGTCGATGTAATCGACTTAATACCTATGTCTGTCCTTGTTTGTCCCCTCAGTGTTTAGCCCCTTGTGGGTAGTAAAGAAATAGGTATTTCGTCTGTCGTTACGCTGTGAGTTCAAATTCCGCCGAGGTGACTTTGCCTTCATCCTTTCGGGGTCAATAATTAAGTACAGTTACGCACTGGGGTCGATGTAATCGACTTAATACTATGTCTGTCCTTGTTTATCCCCTCAGTGTTTAGCCCCTTGTGGGTAGTAAAGAAATAGGTATTTCGTCTGTCGTTACGCTGTGAGTTCAAATTCCGCCGAGGTTGACTTTGCCTTTCATCCTTTCGGGGTCGATAAATTAAGTACCAGTTACGCACTGGGGTCTATGTAATCGACTTAATACCTATGTCTGTCCTTGTTTATCCCTCTATGTTTAACCCCTTGTGGGTAGTAAAGAAATAGGTTTCAGCCGGGTTGGTAACGAAAGGGTGAACATGTTTTGGCAACAGTACTTTTATGCACTGGAAGCAAACACACAAATGCACAACACACAGAGAAATCTATATATATATATACAGACAGGATGGGTAAGAGAAAGAGAGAGGAAGGGGAGTGAGAGAGAGAGAGAGGGACAGGACAATTTATTAATTGAACATGACTGACATAAAACCCCTCCTATTCATCAAGAAATATGCTCACACACATAAACAGAGAGAGATAGAGGGAGAGAGAGAGAGAGGAAAAGAGAGAATGAGTGAAACAGTAAAACATCTGAAAGTCAGCATTGGATCAGTGTTACCGAAACAGCTGAGCCAAAATGTCCCATATCCTAGGTAGGACACCGGCTATGCAGAGTTGAAGTATTTTCTCATCCTGAAGAGAAAGCCTAGCTTTTCGGATGTTGTTTTGGCTATGTTATATATATGTAAGTTTACCGTACATACATAATACATAACATGTGCGATTATATGTGATTGTATGAGCTGGCATTTGTAAAGCATTTGTAAAGAATTTAGTCGTCAATTTTTCATGAGTAGAACATGTGAAGTGTTGTAAACGAGTTTATTGATGTGTAAAGACTTCCTCGGTGTTATTGAATAATAGAGACAGCCATGTCGCCAGTGGGCGGTTTTCTTCACTGATTTGTTCATAGAATAATGAATATCTAACAGAAAGTACTTTAGTTACATATAGATGAAAAGCTGTGTGCAAAAGGCTATCAAGGAGCAAAGGGTGGCATAATATATATTTCTTTACTACCCACAAGGGGCTAAACACAGAGGGGACAAACAAGGACAGATAAACGGATTAAGTCGATTATATTGACCCCAGTGTGTAACTGGTACTTAATTTATCGACCCCGAAAGGATGAAAGGTAAAGTCGACCTCGGCGAAATTTGAACCCAGAACGTAACGCCAGACGAAACACGGCTACGCATTTCTCCCGGCGTGCTAACGTTTCTGCCAGCTCGCCGCCTTATAATATACTTAGGTATGTGTATGTGGTTGAAATCTCTATATATATAAAACTGGAAATGTGTGTCTGTCTGTCTGTCTGTGTGTTTCCCTAAAACTTGAGAACTACACACTTCTATAGAAGAGGGAGGACTAGATACAATTGATCGAAATTGCAAGAGACGGGCTTACAATTCCAGTCTGTTATATATATTTTGAGTATTGTTATCACTAGCGATATCAAGATATAACTTTGTATTTTGTATTTTATGTGTAGATGTATATATATATATATAGATGTACATGTAATATGTACACATATATATATACACATATATACCTGCACTAGCACTATGACCCGGCAACAACGGGTCATAATGCTAGTACAGTAATAAAGATGTGCATGAAAATACCAACAATCAACAGAATATGTGTCAGATAGACTTTAACTAGAAACTTCCTGCTCCAAAAGATGAGAAATAGGAGAGGTCTATAGAAAAGCATTTTTATCAAAAGGTTTTGTTTTTTTTATGCCTGAAATGGTTAAAGGATAACTTTACATCCATCCAGTTAAAGGATAGTTTATGAGTGATGTCAGAGACTAAGTAAATTTGGCTTATTAGTTGCACACTAAAGAAAGGAAACACTAAGGCTGGTAGCTGGCAAGGTTAGAGAGATTTCACTTTCTAAATATATATATCATCATCATCATCATCGTCATTTAACGTCCATTTTCCATGCTAGCATGGGTTGGACGGTTCTACCGGGGTCTGGGAAGCCAGGAGGCTGCACCAGGCTCCAGTCTGATCTGGCAGTGTTTCTACAGTTGGATGCCCTTCCTAACGCCAACCACTCCGTGAGTGTAGTGGGTGCTTAAAATCTGTTCTGTCTGTCTGTGTGTGTGTGTGTGTCTTCTAGGATCTCAGGCATCCTCCATCCGATTGCACTCAAATTTGATATGTAGATACAGACGGTATCAGAGTGTGTATAAGTCTTGAAAAAATTACAAAAATCGATTCCAGGTGAGAATGCAATCGATAAAGCATTCTTTGGAATAGAAAAAATGTCTATCTTTATTTCTTCTTTTGCTGGTGTCTCAAATTTAGGTTAAATCAGTGTTTCTCAAAGGGGAGGCCTATGGGATGGTCAGACAAGTTGTTTTGAGAAAATTTGGTTTAAATGTTTGACAACTCAGCACTGTCCATTGGACAGTGGGAGGCATTTTGCTCGTGTGTGTGTGTGTGTATATATATATATATATATATATATATATATATAATATATATATATATACACACACGTTGATTCGCATCGATTCGATTCGATTCGTTTCGTTTCTTCTTCTCTAAGCTGGTTTTTATATATATATATATAGACAGAGACAGACAGAAAAAAACTGGTGAGAATGTGAACCAGCTTGGAAGCACACCATTACAAAGTAATAGTGGAATTACTGAAAGAACAAGATGCAGTTGTTGGGTAGCAGCAACTAGAGGGGGTTTTGTATTTGACAACTGAGTGCAAGTGCACATAGAGGGGATTTCAATAAGGGAAGGCAAGTGGAGGGTGGGGGGCTATTATTTTACTGCTTGTTTAAAAGAGCAAAAGCAGAAAGAGTAGCAAATACAGTCACTTAATTTGCAGAAGTACTTTTGAGAAGTGGGGAGGAGGATTCCTAAAAAAAAATAATAGCAACGATCCTCTCGACAGAGAACCAGAAAGTCCAGTTTTAATTTGTGCGCAAAGAAAGCTTGACAGCCATGTAATGCAATGAAGCTGTTCTGAGCTTTCCTTCAACATTGTGATATTTTATAGATGCTTCTTAATGATGAGATGTTGATTTTGTTTATCACTATAGTTACAGCAAAGCAGCATGTGGACTAATTAAAAGTTTTGGGCTTAAAGGTTGTAGACTTTAGCTCTATAAAGAAGAAGGGATATATTTAGGAGAATAGTTTCATTCAACTGCTTAAATTTAAGGCCATAAAGATGATTATGATATTCTTATGTAACATATTAAATATCATGTAGGACACATAAAATCTTTTTATGAATAAACACTAATTAATGGAAACATCTGATATGAATAAAGTGGTGAAAAGAATTACGCAGATACATGCTAGCACACAAACACACACAAACACACACACACACACACACACGTTATGATATGATATTATATGAACTAACCCAAAACTACCAGTTTTCTATAGTAAACTGACACTCACTAAGCAACAATGCAAATGTTTTCTCTTGGTTGGGTAAATAGGACAGTCAAAGCTGTTTCAAGAGTAAGCAAACAAGTGAAATTTCCTTCTTCTAAGATAAATACCTTTCACTTTTTTCTGAATATTAACATCTCCCACTGTAATTAAATTGAATAGTGTTTTTTTATAATTACAACCAATAATTAAAAACAAATTTTTTGTTAATTAATGATAAGCAAAATTAAGAGTAAATAAATTTTTCATAACTCATAAATTGAATTACTTCTATTTTGTCAATATACTTCAATGTTGCAGTTTTGTCACGTGAAATTTATGTACGATTTTGTTTTGTAAATTAGAATCTGAGATTAGTTTATGAATTCCAGTCAGCAATATTCTAAATACAGGAATCTACAGCATTAAGGGAGTAATGCATTCTTGAAAAACTTGATGTAGCATGAAATCCTGTAAAGCAAAATTAATTTTCCTATTGATTTCCATGTTATAAAGTGATAATATATTTCAACAAATTTTCTCAAACAAAAATAGAAAAACCTACCAGCAACACAACCACTTTTATGTACATAATTTCTAAATATACACAGGCGCAGGAGTGGCTGTGTGGTGTGTGGAAGCACTCCGTCGGTAACGACGATGAGGGTTCCGGTTGATCTGAAATTAACGTGTAAGTGGCTGAGCACACCACAGACACGTGTACCCTTAACGTAGTTCTCGGGGATATTCAGCGTGACACAGAGAGTGACAAGGCTGGCCCCTTGAAATACAGGTACAACAGAAACAGGAAGTAAGAGTGAGAGAAAGTTGTGGTGAAAGAGTATAGCAGGGATCAACACCATCCCCTACTGGAGCCTCATGGAGCTTTTAGGTGTTTTCGCTCAATAAACACTCACAACGCCCGGTCTGGTAATCGAAACTGCGATCCTATGCTCGCGAGTCCGCTGCCCTAACCACTGGGCCATTGCGCCTCCACGGCTGTGTGGTAAGTAGCTTGCTAACAAACCACATGGTTCCGGGTTCAGTCCCACTGCGTGGCACCTCAGGCAAGTGTCTTCTACTATAGCCTCGGGCCGACCAAAGCCTTGTGAGTGGATTTGGTAGACGGAAACTGTAAGAAGCCCGTCGTATATATGCATATATATGTATGCGTGTGTGTGTTTGTGTGTCTGTGTTTGTCCCCCTAGCATTGCTTGACAACCGATGCTGGTGTGTTTATGTCCCCGTCACTTGGCGGTTCAGCAAAAGAGACCGATAGAATAAGTACTGAGCTTACAAAGAATAAGTCCCGGGGACGATTTGCTCGATTAAAAGGCGGTGCTCCAGCATGGCCGCAGTCAAATGACTGAAACAAGTGAAAGAGTAAAGAGTAAAGAGTACAAAATGTTCACATAAAAACATTTGAAGAGAAACACATTAGGGAATAAATAAGAATTGTAATATTGTAATAGAGTAGATTTTTACCATAAAAAAAAAGGTGACTACTATTTGAGGGATGGTGATAGCAGAATGAAAGTTACTGGGAGGATAACAGCAGACACTATCTTTATCATTAACATGTAGTTGAGGGGTAAAACACATATTTGAAATTGTTGGATGTTTATGGGGAATTACCTCTTTGTACAGCTCAGTGTAGGAACTGAGCTTGTAAAATCCTCTTGTGATTTTTATTTTACATTCACAATAGACTCAGGAAAACTTGGGACGAGGGGACGAGGTGGTGAAGCACAACCTTCGAACTTTAGGTCTCACTGAGGAAATGACCAGCGACCGAGACCTTTGGAAATATGCTGTGCGTGAAAAGACCAGGCAGGACAAGTGAGTCCAGCCCACTTATGCATGCCTTTCCTCCCTTGGACACACAAAGACCTGTTGAGGCAAGCGAAGTCGATATCGAACCTCATCCGACGACAGGCACCTATGCCAACCCCCCTTTGCTTGCGAAGACCTGTTGGGGCAAGTGAAATCGAAATCGGAATCAAAATTGAACCAATCCTATGACTGGCACCCGGCAGATGCCAGGACCACTGGACTGGAGATACGTAAAAAGCACTATCCGAATCGTGGCCGATGCCAGTGCCGCCTCGACTGGCTTCCATGTCGGTGGCACGTAAAAAGCACCATCCGAATTGTAGCCAAAGCCAGTGCCGCCTTGACTGGCTTCCGTGCCGGTGGCACGTAAAATGCACCAATCCAACCATGGCCGTTGCCAGCCTCGCCTGGCACCCGTGCGGGTGGCACATAAAAAGCACCCACTACACTCACAGAGTGGTTGGCGTTAGGAAGGGCACCCAGCTGTAGAAACACTGCCAGATCAGACTGGGCCTGATGCAGCCTTCCGGCTTCGCAGTCCCCAGTTGAACCGTCCAACCCATGCTAGCATGGAAGGCGGACGCTAAATGATGATGATGATGATGATGATGAATGAGGGTTGTTATCAGCAAAAACATGCAGACTTCTCTTTGTACAGGGTGTTCAGACTAAATATGGTGATTCTTAATGCTTCCCTTTTACAGGAACAGCTTGTATTTGTGAAAGGTAAACAGTATTGGAGAACATTAACATTAAAAGTTGTAACTTAGAAAAAAGTTAGCTGACATGGAAGATTGGAAGCAATTTGAATATTGGGAAAAGAGTTACCTGTATCATGATGATTTGCACCAGATATCAAAATGCCAACACCATGGTTACAGCTCAATGCTGTGTAAACACCGTAAAGACTGTGAGATGTGATATGGACAGCTGCAACAGAGACTAAGAAACCATGACCATCACAAAGGGACACAACAGGTGTTCTGATTGTATCCACATGCTGGAATTTATCCAACAGCTGATGAACAGAGCCATATGCTCAATTCAGATGGCTCTGTGAAGCTGCTGGAGACTCTGGTCAATCCCTGGCTGGAGGTGGGGTTATTGTAGAAAGGTCATATGTGTGGCAGCAGGATTCGGCTCCTTGCCATCCCTCTGGAAAGAGTTAGAAGTAGCTGTCAAAGAATTTCTTCAACTTCCGCAACCCCAATTTCTGGCTTCCTAATCTCCCCAATTGTAATCCCATGGATTATCAAAAAGCACCATCCGAACATGGCCGATGCCAGCGCCGCCTCGACTGGCTTCTGTGCCGGTGGCACATAAAAAGCACCATCCGAACATGGCCGATACCAGCGCTGCCTCGACTGGCTTCTGTGCCGGTGGCACATAAAAAGCACCATCCGAACATGGCCGATGCCAGCGCTGCCTCGACTGGCTTCTGTGCCGGTGGCACATAAAAAGCACCATCCAAACGTGGCCGATGCCAGCGCCACCTTGACTGGCTTCCGTGCCGGTGGCACGGTAAAAGCACCAACCGATCGTGGCCGATGCCAGATTCCCCTGGCACCTGTGCCGGTGGCACGTAAAAAGCACCCACTACACCCGCGGAGTGGTTGGCGTTAGGAAGGGCATCCAGCTGTAGAAACACTGCCAGATCAGACTGGAGCCTGGTGCAGCCCCTGGCTTTCCAGACCCCGGTCGAACCGTCCAACCCATGCTAGCATGGAGAACGGACGTTAAACAATGATAATGATGATGATGATGATGATGAGGCATAGTTGAGAAAGACATCAACCACCCTGCCTGCAACACCGAGGCCCAGCTGATGGCCAAGATCAAGGAAATATTTGAAAATCTTTCCAGAAACACAGTTAGGAATGCATGCACTAATTTCCAGGGCTGTCTTGAAGCCATAGTGTAAGCTGAGGGTGACTACTTTCAGTAAACAATTACCTCCCAACCATAATCTAGCTGATAAAACTTTTTTCATTTTTTTAAAATACTTATTTAGCCCAAACACCCTGTAAAGCCAAACCTTTAACAATATATTTTTAGTGGATTCAAATGGAGTTGATGGAATTTCTATATTATCATCTGTATTATCAGCTAACTGTTGTTATTCTAAGAGCATCAGTTCCGCTTTAGAGCTATTTCTTCTATGGTACACTAGCAACCCAACCGCATTATCTGCTATGACTTTTTCAAGTCTTATATCATTTGCAAGTGTCACAATATCTTTTAAAATTTGATACAGACTTTCTGCTTGTGGAAAATTTGTTAAGTCACAGCTACAGTCTGACCATATATTTCTCTAAGCACCAAAGTTCAGAGTTTCACTTTATCCCTTAACTCAGATAATATGCCTTGGAGTTACCTATCACACCTAACTCTACTGGCTGTAGCAAAGAAGCTGTATTCTTATTTCTTTATTGCCCACAAGGGGCTAAACATAGAGGGAACAAACAAGGACAAACAAAGGGTTTAAGTCGATTACATCAACTCCAGTGCGTAACTGGTACTTAAAATTTATCGACCCCGAAAAGATGAAAAGCAAAGTCGACCTCGACGGAATTTGAACTCAAAACATAATGGCAGACGAAATACCGCTAAGAATTTCACCCAGCATGCTAACGTTTCTGCCAGCTCACTGCCTTAACCCTTTAGTGTTTAAACTGGCCATATCCGGCCCAAATATTCTAAAAGTTTTATATTCAAACTGGCTATATCTAGCCTCTCACACCTAACCTACAATGTCATGCTAAAAATAAACAATCACATCACTGAAACCTCAAAGCTACAAGATAATGCATGATTAATTCAAAACAATTTGAGTGAAAAAGTATTATATTTAACAGAGTAACCTGAACACTAAAGGGTTAAGAAGCTGTATTCTTGGTGATGTATTCTACTCTCACATTATCAGAAAGCCCATTTAAGTTCATTGGATGGATTTGTGTATAGTCCAAAATGAGCAATGTTTGGGGAGAAATATTATCTCTGAAACCTTTCTACATCAGGACAAAAAAATGCTTGCAAACCACTCTTCAAAAAGGTTCTTAGTCATTCAAGCCTTTTTATTTGAACACCAAATCAGAGGTAAATTAAACTTTGTGTAACCCAATGACATTTCTTCCCAGAAGTGCTAGACAAATTTTTGAAGCTTTAAATTCCAGTGTTGATTTTCCTTCTTGAGAAATAAAAGTTCTAGCAAGCCATGCAGTTTCGTCAACATTGTATACTTGCTCTGGTGTGTAGCCCCCTTTAGCAATAATTTTTTCTAGCAGCTCATGATAATTAGTAGCAGCCTCCGTGTCAGCAGTGGCAGCTCCACCCAAGTCATTTTCCTGTTCTCTGAATTTAAATGGTTCTTTAACCTTTCAAACTAGTCTTTACTAGCAAACAAAGGGTTTCCATTAAAAATTTCACCTCCCTTTTTCTACAATATAGGCGCAGGAGTGGCTGTGTGGTAAGTAGCTTGTTTACCAACCACATGGGCAAGTGTCTTCTACTATAGCCCCGGGCCGACCAAAGCCTTGTGAGTGGATTTGGTAGACGGAAACTGAAAGAAGCCCGTCGTATATATGTATATATATATATATATGCGTGTGTGTGTTTGTGTGTCTGTGTTTGTCCCCCTAGCATTGCTTGACAACCGATGCTGGTGTGTTTATGTCCCCGTTACTTAGCGGTTCGGCAAAAGTGACCGATAGAATAAGTACTAGGCTTACAAAGAATAAGTCCTGGAGTCGATTTGCTCGACTAAAGGCGGTGCTCCAGCATGGCCACAGTCA
This sequence comes from Octopus sinensis, assembly GCF_006345805.1. Lineage (NCBI taxonomy): Eukaryota > Metazoa > Mollusca > Cephalopoda > Octopoda > Octopodidae > Octopus > Octopus sinensis. The sequence goes on along the minus strand of NC_043000.1, from coordinate 150,562,531 downwards.
AAGGACTGAAACAAGTAAAAGAGTAAAAGAGTAAAGAGTAAAGGATCTTTTCTCTGCTGAACCATGTCAAAAGAAACCACAGAAAGTAAATTCAACTGAATATGTTAACTGAATATAGGCTTCAAATTTTGGAAGAAGGCCAGCAAGTTTTGGGGAGGGGTTAAGTCAATTACATCAACTCCAGTGATCAACTGGTACTTATTTTATCGACCCCATAAGGATGGAAGGCAAAGTCAACCTTGGTGGAATTTGAACTCAGAATATAAAGACGGATGAAATGCCACGAAGCAGTTTGCCCAGCATGTTAATGAATTAGCCAGCTCACCACCTTATGTTAACTGAATATAGAAGTGAGAATTAAATCTCAAGGTGATCCAGCTGTAACCATGGTTATCTGATACTACATCATCTAATGTCTTCCCCTACTGTCTTACAATAGGATGTAATTTGAATGAGAGTTGCTGCTATTTACGGAAGTTTAAGTGACCATATCAAGGCTCCCTGTTGACTTGTTATACTAAAGAAGTTGGTTTATCCTACTGAAGCTGATATGGTGTGTGGTTTATAAATGTAGCGTTCCCAGCTGTAGCTTTGCTAATCAAAAACAAAAAAACATGTAATACACTTTACAAAAGAGATAAAGACTTAACGAATTATGCTTTATATGGAGTTTAGGAATTAATATTTTTGGTTCGTTTATTATTTTCTGCAATATTGGTACATCTGTTGCTCTTTGGAAACGCTGACAACACATTCACAGCTAATACAAATCAAACCTTTTTATACACAAAGAAGGGGACATGATGTAAAGACAAGAAACTGCTACAAATATTGTTACATTATCCCATCTCATGCAAAGTACTGGATCCGCTAAGACTACTATCAGTTCAAACTGACCATATACTTGTACCTGGAGTGTTCCTCTCCAATGTCACAAGCCTGGGCAAGTTTATATATATATATATATATATATATATATATATATATATATACATATACAGGTGCAGGCATGGTTATGCAGTAAGAAGCTTGCTTTCCAATCACATGGTTCTGAGTTCAGTCCCACTGTGTGACACCTTTGGCAAGTGTCTTCTACTATAGCCTCTGGCCGACCAAAGCCTTGTGAATGGATTTGGTAGACAGAAACTGAAAGAAGCCCAGTGTGTGGGTGTGTATGTCTTTGTGTATTTGTTTGTCCCCCACCACAACTTGACAACCAATGTTCATGTATTTACATCCCCATAACTTAGCGGTTTGGCAAAGAGACTGATAGAATAAGTACCAGGATTAAAGAAAAAGAAAACATAAGTACTGGGTTCAGTTCTTTGGGCTAAAATTCTTCAAAGTGGTGCCCCAGCATGGCCACAATCTAATAACTGAAACAAGGAAAAGATAAAAGATATATAATACTAGCAATTTCGCATGCAGCACATCTTCCTTCTTCCTCCGCATCAGCAATGTTTCCAAAGAAAAGGAAAAGTCCCATACAGCTTGATACTAGTGTCACTATTTTTCAAATTATGTAAACCAGGTGCTGCAGAATTTCGTCAGACTTTAAGTGAAGTAAGAGAATAAGTCCTGCAATTCTGTGTTGTGCCAAATTTCAATCTCAATCTTCTTTGACCTGCCTCTACAACATGTAACATCCAACACCAACCTTACAGTTCCTTTCCACTCAATGTACACTATCCTTACATTTTAATGTTCACTCAGAACAAATTCATAGATTAAATAAAAGATATATGGATTACAGTCAGTTTCAACAATGGGAGTACCAGATGTTTGATCAACTGAACTGCCAAATGGATTCTCCGAGATTCTATAGTGTAAATGGTAGAGTATTCTACAGACATTTGTCCTTTGACATAATTGTCAAGTAGAATCAACAATATACAGTGTGACAAGGCTGTTCCTTTGAATTACAGGTACAGCTTATTCAAGAGTCCTCCACAGTTTCTATCAATCCAATTCCACTCACATGGCTTGGGCCAGCCAAAATCTAAAATAAAAGACACTTGTTCAAAATGCCATGTACTAAGATTGAACCTGAGACCTTAGGATTGCAAAGTGAACTTAACTATTCAGCCATACCTTTATCCACAGAGTAAACAAACACACACACACAAATTCACACACTTTTAGTTGGTTTCTTTATTTACTTAACCATAGTGGTTTTCTTTTCATTCCTATTTTTTATGCATTACTTTTACTGTTGACTTAGTCTATCAGTCATTCTCAGCAATTTTTATTTAATCAACATCTACATTCAATCTACAATGCTTGAGATATGGGTCATGGTCATGGAAACATCTTTACACTTATCAGACTCTAAACACTAATTGCTCACATCAACTAAATACATACATATTAACAGGATGATATATCATAAATGCCATCTTCCTCATGTGATAACTATAGATGTTCTTAGCTAAGACCAAGCTATTATACCTAGCACTCATTGACTTGGAGAAGGTTTTTGACAAGGAACCATGCTCTATGATCTGATGTTCCCAAAGTAAAATAGGTGAGAGACATGCAAGTTGTTGATGCCATCAGCAAAGAGTGAGAAATTCTATGTGCAATTTCATGTTTGTCAGGATTCAGTTCTCAACCCCATCTTGTTTATTATAGTGCTGCAGGCCATAACAGAAGAGCTTGCCAGCTGTCAACCACTTGTACACCAATGACCTACTTCTCATAGCTGAAGCTGACGAATGAGAGAAATTGCAAATATGGAAGAAAAAAAAACTAGGATCGAGAGAACTCAAAGTAAACCTAGCAAAGACAAAAGATTTTGATTACAGGATCCTACTGTCATCAGGGATACTCTTTTACTTGTTTCCATCATTTGACTGTGGCCATGCTGGAGCACTGCCTTTAGTTGATTGAGCAAATCGACCCCAGGACTTATTCTTTGTAAGACTAGTACTTATTCTATCTATCTCTTTTGCCGAACTGCTAAGTTACGGGGACGTAAACACACCAGCATTGGTTGTCAAATGATGTGGGACGGGGACACACACACACACAACACACACACACACACACACACACACACACACACACACACATACATATATACGACAGGCTTCTTTCAGTTTCCGTCTACCAAATCCACTCACAAGGCTTTGGTCGGCCCGAGGCTATAGTAGAAGACACTTGCCCAAGGTGCCACGCAGTGGGACTGAACCCAGAACCATGTGGTTTGTAAGCAAGCTACTTACCACACAGCCACTCCTTCTCATATTCAGAGAAGTAGCAAGACCTTTGTACTATATACCAAGTATGTTATTGTAAATGAACAAGAGATATAGTGGAACCACAGCCAGGCCAATAGAGAAGACTTGCATATGTAGTAGAGTTGATGAACAGTAGTTAACAGTAAAGGTAACAAATAAAATATGTTCTTTCAAAATATTTAATGTTAGGCATGTGCCATCAGTAATTACTCAGGGTAGGCAGTTGGTGACTTATGAAGTAAAACATACAAAAAAATAAGAAAACTACAGGTGCACGACTGAGTTGAAGCCAGATTTAATTTTGCCTTTATAGCCCATGAAGAAAACGTTGTAGGAGTGTCCGTAACACATGTACTACAGCATTACTATGCGTAGCTTAAATACTGAGATTGAGAGGCAGGGGTGAATTATGCCTGCCTAATCTACCAAAAAATAAAATATTTTATATTCTATGCACAGTAATCAGAGTAACCTTCATAATTTTATTGAATTAGGTGCATATTTTGCCATAAAAGGAAAATGATGCTATCGATCTATTTTATTCAAGGTAGGAACTACCTACCTTGCCTATCTAGGCAGCACATCCCTGTTTAATATACAGCTAGCTCCTGGGGAGAGGGAATTGTTACATTTTTATAATATGTTTATGAACATCTTTATATATAAAAGAGAGGTTGTGTGTTGTCTGTCTCCTACGATTTAGATTCCTAACTACTCCCACATTTTGCGGTGCAGTTTAACCAAAACCGGGTATCTTGTAGTCGTGATTCATATTGAGCCCTTCTGGGTATTAGCGCGCGTCTACGATGAGTCTACGATTTAAAAAAAAATTTACCATCAATTTTTCCCATTTTTAATGCATTTTTGGCATATATAAGGGAAGTAACTCTCTAAAAATTTATTAAATCTCAGAACGTAAAAAGCTATAGTAACACCCCCCCCTTTGTGGTTAACCATATTGAGATGGCTATTATACTTTACATCTCTAAAAATGCTTATATAGTTGTTTCCCTTACAAACCCAAGCAACGCCGGGCGATGCTGCTAGTTTTGCCATAAAAGGAAAATGATGCTATTGATCTATTTTATTCAAGGTAGGAACTACCTACCTTGCCTACCTAGGTGGCACATCCCTGTTTAATATACAGCTAGATCCTGACTAAGATGCTGGGGAGAGGGAATTGTTACATTTTTATAATACGCTTATGAACATTTGGGTATATAATATGTTTTTGCATTGTTATTAGAGTGCATAAGAACATATGAGGATTAAAGTTGAAGAAAAAAGGGGAAAAAAATGAAAAGCAGTGAGGAATATTAAAAATCAAAAGAAATAAGAAAACCACAAAAACACCCACATCTTCTTAATCTTCATACCCACATACCAAACTAACTCCACATATACATTTGTTTATATGGGCATATGCTCAATGAGTAAGCTAACACATGTTTAAATGCAACACTTGGATAGAAAGATGCATATTTAAAAATATGCAAGAATAGATATGTTATGCATTAAAGCAACGATGGAATAAATTGAGCTGTATGGGTGAGGATTAACCCTTTCATTACTGTATTTATTTTGAGATGCTCTGTGTTTCTTTCAATTATTTTAAATATAAAAAAGAATTTAGTAAAATAACTTAGTTATTATTAAGCTAGTGTTAGGAATGTAAATTGTGACTAAAGCTTGGTGGAAGATTTTAATTAAAACTTAGGAAAACAAGACATTTTACCACATAGCCAGAGCCGGTTTTGGCCGGGTTAGTAACAAAAGGGTTAAAGAATAAATCGTAAAAGATAATAAAAGCTAAAAGGCAATATAAATGATGAAAAATCTATTTTCTTTATCTAATGAAAAAAATGTATGAAATAAAAATGTGATAAAAAAATTAAAGATATATAAGAATCATAAAGTAAGATTGATTAAAAAATTGACTGGAAATAAGATTGATTAGAAAAGGTGAAGGTAAAATAAAGCAAAATAGATTGAAAATGAATCTAAAATGACCTAAGGTGAAACTAAGTGAATTAAAATAAGAGTAAAAATGAACTGGCACTAACAGAGCATTGATCTGGTAACCAAAACAGTACAAAGTAAAGGAGGTGTTGCTTGGATGGCCATGCAGAGTAACCAAAAAATCACAAGACTTCTTCAGAAAAGTTTACAATAGGTGCAGGAGTGGCTGTGTGGTAAGTAGCTTGCCTACCAACCACATGGTTCCGGGTTCAGTCCCACTGCATGGCACCTTGGGCAAGTGTCTTCTACTATAGCCTCGGGCTGACCAAAGCCTTGTGAGTGGATTTGGTAGACGGAAACTGAAAGAAGCCCATCATATATATATATATATATGTATGTATGTGTGCATGTATGTTTGTGTGTCGGTGTCTGTCCCCCTAGCATTGCTTGACAACCGATGCTGGTGTGTTTACGTCCCCGTCACTTAGCGGTTCGGCAAAAAGAGACTGATAGAATAAGTACTGGGCTTACAAAGAATAAGTCCCGGGGTCGAGTTGCTCAACTAAAGGCGGTGCTCCAGCATGGCCGCAGTCAAATGACTGAAACGAGTAAAAGAGTAATATAAAGATGGTCATAAAGCTCCACAGTGTTTTGTTTGGTGTTTTTAATCTATTTTTACTCTTATCAGACTCTAAACTTAGATTGTTTTAATCAGCTGGATACATGTCTACAGAATGGGATACCATAAATATTATCTTCCTTAAGTGATAACTATTGATGTTCTTAGCTAAGACCAAGCTGTCATACCTAGCATTCAATGACTTGGAGAAGGCTTTTGACAAGGTACTATGCTTCCTAGGGAAAATAGCTGAGAGATGTGCTCATATTATGTATTAAAGTGATTTATAGCAGGACATCAGTGTGTGTGTGTATGTGCGTGCGTGCGTGTGTGTGTAAGTGGGGATGTTTGCAAGAATTATATTACTCTGGCCTGAGATTTAAGCTGGAAAAAATTTTGTGACAAGATCTGCATTTTCTCAATTAGGCAAAACAATGAAATCTATAAGTGAAACTTCCATGGTGATATGGCTGTGAATACCATATTTTGTTTTTTGTTTTTTCTTTTATATGCTTGGTTTGAAGGAAGGTATAGTGCCAAACATGGCGCCTAGAGGCCCTCTGAGATTAGTAAGATTTATGGCATTAATGTTCCTCATGAACAATTGCAAAATAACACCTACAGGAAAAACATGAGTAAAGAGGAAGTTCCAGAGAGCTGATGATTTTGGAAGGAATAACTGAGTTCAGTGGTTAGATACCAGCAGAGTGATGAGGAGGAGGTAAAACGAGTGAGAAAATAATGTATGAATGGAGGTGATATGAACCCAGTTACCTGTGAGGAGCAGAGGCCATTATAGTAGTAGTAAAAAAGGCAGAGACGGGAGGTAGTACACCTATAGGCCGAAACTTGAGCATTTCTGAGAGTGGTCAAGTTTTCTGAACAGGTGGTGAGTTGTTCCTCTAATACAGTGCTTTTCAAACTTTTTGCTGGAGTGGAATCCCAAGGAAACATTCCACTGGCTCGAGGAACCCCTGTGCAATAACTTAATTGTCTTATGCACACATATCTGCACAGGAGAATTTAAAATTACTGCCGATTTTAGCAGTTTTGTAACTTCTTGCAGAACCCCTGGACTGTACTGGTGGAACCCTAAGGTTCCACGGAACCCTGGTTGAAAATCACTGCTCTAATAAACCAGATATACTTTGAGAAAGCAGCCACAGTGTCTTTGACAGCTATGCAAATACAAGAATACGACTCCCCAGTAACCAATCAAAATCCATAATTATATTTAAGCATTTTCAGGGAATGGATATGAAGAAAGCTACTATATTCATTGAAACATTCATTGCTAGCCAAAAATCAGAAATGAGAAACTCAGAGTAATGTTAAGTGAGGTCTCCAGCTTACAATAACAGGATAAAACTCTTACAAAAGTACTCTTTTTCTTGTTTGTGTAATTCTTTGTACCAGAACATACGTTGTGTTTTTTATACCAGCACAAGGTAAACAAAATTGGGACATTCAAATAGAAACACTTCATAATATTTAATCTGATGTCATCATCATTGTTCGACCGTGGTCGAGACAATGGAATTTACCATGCTACGCCAGACTTCACGGTCCATCATAGCATTACGGAGGTCCTGTTGCTGGATGCCTGTATCCCTGGAGATTACATCAGGGTAGGAGAGTGTGCGCCCTCTGGCATTGCGAGTAGATGGCTTCCAGAGGAGAAGAGTAGAAATTGCCTCGTTTTCAGCTCTACAACAATGTCCAGCAAACTGGACTCTCTTACCTTTCACAAGAGATGACACAGGTGGTAGTTTCCCATATATTTGCATTTTGGTTGGATGGCGCTTCCACGAGAGATTTTAAGCTCTCATAAGGAGGCGAGTGTAGGTTCCATCCAACCGCCTCTCAAGCTTCTTTGATAACGTCCAGGTTTCTGAGCCATATAGTAGAATTGGTTCGACTGTGGCTTTGAAGACATATCAAAACATATCAAGTACTCTTTTTCTTGTTTGTGTAATTCTTTGTGCCAGAACATATGTTTTTTTTTTATACCAGCACAAGGTAAACAAAAGTGGGACATTTGAATAGAAACACCTCATAATATTTAATCTGATGTAGTGATTTTCACTTATTCCAGTATCCACTTTGCAATTTGAATCTCTCAAGATTAATGAAATAAGAGTCGGAATATGAAACCTAGTATTGATGAAAATAACTGAAACCCTTGACAACAATGCCCCAGTATTGCTGCAGTCCAATGATTGAAACCAATATAATAATAAATGAATATAATACCCAATGGCAACTGTCCATTGTATATATGCATTATACAACATGAAAACCAAACCTACCAGAATATAAAGACACAATCAAAGCTTACTATATTAATATTAGAAACTTGCATATCAAAGATTCTATCCTAATAAAGTGCTTAAAATTGTATAACAACCAACAACTATGGTTTGTTTAGTAGTTACCAGTTAGATATAGCTACATTTTAATATAACATTCTCTTTTACTTGTTTCAGTCATTTGACTGCGGCCATGCTGGAGCACCGCCTTTAATCAAGCAACTCGACCCCGGGACTTATTCTTTTGTAAGCCCAGTACTTATTCTATCGGCCTCTTTTGCCGAACCGCTAAGTAACGGGGACATAAGCACACCAGCATCGGTTGTCAAGCAATGCTAGGGGGACAAACACAGACACACAATCATATACGCACACAGATACACACACATATATATATACATATATACGACGGGCTTCTTTCAGTTTCCATCTACCAAATCCACTCACAAGGCTTTGGTCGGCCCGGTGCTATAGCAGAAGACACTTGCCCAAGGTGCCATGCAGTGGGACTGAAACAAGAACCATGTGGTTGGTAAACAAGCTACTTACCACACAGCCACTCCTGCGCCTATTGAAAAATATTTTATTTATAAAAGTGAATTTATTCCTTCAAAGACAGAAGGTAAAATATTTTGATTCTGTATTCTTTTAGTATAGCTGAATTTTACATTTTATCTCTGTGTGTGTGTGTGTGTGTGTGTATGCACCTGAATAAATTTGCTTATATGCATTTTATAAGTCAAAATATAATTCATTTTTTAGTAGTTTTTATTTATGTTTTATCTAAGCTTTTGATCTTTTAAGAGTAACTGGTTAAATATCAGACAAAACCCACTAATCTAGAATTCCACTATATTTCTCTCTCTCTCTCTCCCTCTCTCTCTCTCTCTCTTTCTCACTCACATACACACACTCTCTCTCTCTCTCTCCTATAAATCCTTACATCCACATTGTTTCCATATCTTACTAACCAAGTGAAAATATACCAATATTTCTATGAATAAAAACTTATCCCTATCTGTTCAGTCACTATTGTTACTATGTATACTAACATGTGCTATGTCTATATTTCACATGTAAGCTCATTGTACTTTATAATCTAACTATTTATATCTTTCTCTTACATTCTGAAACCAAATGTTATAGCAATTACAGATTATAGTCAAACATTATCTTATTTAATTTTTCTATAAATATCATATCTGATTACCTGGTTTGAACTTTCGTGTCTTTCTGTAAACTGAAGTCCTAGAGGAGTTTTATTATACTTCTGCTCATCATTACAAGACAAAATGTACCTTCACCAAAATTCCAGCACATAGGTAATCAATTTATGCTATTTTCAAGTCATCGCTAGTTTTCAATGATTTCAGTGATGAATTCAGCATGTGAATAGGGGTCCATTAAGATTCATAATAATCTTACAGGCCATCAACAGGGGAGTTTAATACTGACTAACCATGGAAACTCCTATATGCTGATGACCTAGTTCTCATAACTGAATCTGTAGAGGAATTAGAGGGAAAATTCCAAGCATGGAAGCTACACCTAGAACCAAGAGGTCTTAAAGTAAACTTAGCAAAGATGGAGGTTTTAGTATTTAGGTAAGAAGAGAGAACCCCGGTAACCTCTTGGATATGGCCATGCTTAATATGCAGAAAAGAAGCTGGTATGAACTGCACCAAATGAAAATTATGGACATGCAAGAGACGTAGTGGATTCACAGACAGATTAACAGAGAACATAAGCTTCATATGTGATAGATGCACTGGATTAGTACTTTTAGCCACATGAGTAGGAGTCACTAGACCTAAATGTAAGGTGTTCTCTTTTTATGACCCTGAGGATTTCAAGATCTGGGCAGTATGGTGATTCATTAAGCTGTAATACTTGTATAATTATTTGGACATGTGCAAGAGCCCTCTGCCTTTAGGCAAATATCTACACAACAAACCTTCTTTCCAGATGCAATCCACTTGCTTTTCCACAAACTTAGAATTGATATCCTAAAACAACCTTGGTAACGCTTACCTCCGACCTCTCCACTCTGTCAACCTTCTCCCAACCCACATATATTTCATCCCCTAACATCCACCACTTCTCTCCCCTGAGGCCAGAATATGCACATATCACATCCCCTGGCTTTCTCAGTTCCTGTTCCTCCCCCACTTACTATCGCCACCAATCATCTCCTTTCTGCACCTTCTCTCCATCATCATCACCTCCCTTCCTGCTTTCCCTCACACATCTACTGCAACCCCTGCTTCCAAGCCTCTACTATATTTCTCCCATCATTTCCTACAGTTACCTCATCCTGCCCACTCATCCAGTCCAAGCCTGTATGTCACCAAACCTATGCCCACCAGCCCCAAAGTCATTCAAGGGCATGTCCCCACACATCTTCACCATCATCTCTCTCACTATCGCTTTCTTTATCTTACTCTCTAATTCACTCACCTTTGTTATCCAACATGGGTATCCTTTTATCTACTCTACAGCAAGACACATATCTGTTCCTTCTATACCCTAAATCTCTCGACTGGCACAAAGCTACACCCCCTCAATGCTACTCTCCACTCCTAGTTGAAGAGTTTTTGTCTTGTAGGCACTTGGTGACTCTGTTGGTGCCATGTAAAAAGCACTGATGCTGGTGTGACATAAAAAGCACCCAGTACACTCTGTAATATGGTTAGCATTGAGAAGGGCATCCAGCTTTAGAAACCATGCCAAAACAGACAGTGGCACAGGAGTGGTTGTGATAGGCGCAGGAGTGGTTGTGTGGTAAGTAGCTTGCTAACCAACCACATGGTTCCGGGTTCAGTCCCACTGCGTGGCATCTTGGGCAAGTGTCTTCTGCTATAGCCCCGGGCCGACCAACGCCTTGTGAGTAGATTTGGAAGACGGAAACTGAAAGAAGCCTGTCGTATATATGTATATATATATATATATATATATATATATATGTGTGTGTGTGTGTGTGTTTGTGTTTGTCCCCCAAGCATTGCTTGACAACCGATGCTGGTGTGTTTACGTCCCCGTCACTTAGCGGTTCGGCAAAAGAGGCCGATAGAATAAGTACTGGGCTTACAAAGAATAAGTCCCGGGGTCGATTTGCTCGACTAAAGGCGGTGCTCCAGCATGGCCGCAGTCAAATGACTGAAACAAGTAATAGAGTAATAGACAGTGAAACCTGGTGTGGTTCCCAGCCTCGCCAGCTCCTGCCAAACCATCCAAACTATGTTGGCATGGAAAACAGGCATTAGATGCCCCGTGCCATTGGCACATAAAAGCACCATCCGCTCGTGTCCATTGCCAGCCTCGACTGGTCCCCGTGCCGGTAGCACGTAAAAGCACCATCTGTTCGTGTCCGTTGCCAGCCTCGCCTGGCCCCCGTGCTGTTGGCACATAAAAGCACCATCCGCTCGTGTCCGTTGCCAGCCTCGCCTGGCCCCCGTGCCGGTAGCACATAAAAGCACCAACCGTTCGTGTCCGTTGCCAGCCTCGCCTGGCCCCCGTGCCGTTGGCACATAAAAGCACCATCCCCTCATGTCCGTTGCCAGCCTCGACTGGCCCCCATGCTGGTAACACGTAAAAACACCATCCGTTCGTGTCCGTTGCCAGCCTCGACTGGCCCCCGTGCCGGTAGCACATAAAAGCACCATCCGTTCGTGTCCGTTGCCAGCCTCGCCTGGCCCCCGTGCCAGTAGCACATAAAAGCAGCATCCATTCGTGTCCGTTGCCAGTCTCGACTGGCCCCCGTGCCGGTAACACGTAAAAGCACCATCCGTCCATGTCCGTTGCCAGCCTCGCCTGGCCCCCGTGCCAGTAGCACGTAAAAGCACCCACTACACTCACGGAGTGGTTGGCGTTAGGAAGGGCATCCAGGCGTAGAAACACTGCCAAATCTGACTGGGCCTGATGAAGCCTTCCGGCTTCACAGACCCCACTTAAACCGTCCAACCCATGCTAGCATGGAAAACGGACGCTAAATGATGATGATGATGATGATGATATACATTATATGTGGCATGGTTGTGTGGTTAAGAAGTTTGTTTCCCAATTGCATAATCCTGGGTTCAGTTCCACTGAGTGGCACCTTGGGCAAGTGTCTTCTACTATAGCTTGTGAGTGGATTTGGTAGATGAAAACTGAAAAATAAAACTTACACTCTATGTATGTGTGTGTGTGTGTGTGCGCGCGCGTGCGCATGCATGCAAGAGGCTCCTTGTTTTGGCATCACATTGATAGTTGTAAGCAAGTGTCACTGACATTCAGACTGTCTTTCACTTTCAATCACCTGTGCAAACATGTCCAACCACAGAAAATCTCCTGAGCAAACATAACCAGCCACAGGCAATCTATCTCAACAAGTTCCATCTGACCCTTGCACCAAGTAAAAGTAGATGTTAAAACGGTGATGGCAAGGATGATATAGGTTAGATATTCACAGCTACAAGAGAACCACTATTCAAAGAAGTATGCAAAACACTTTCTGATGTACAGTTGATTTATTTATTTGGAGCTAACTTGGCAAAGAGATTGTCTGTTTTCAATAATAATGCAATTTTACAATTATGAGCAATTGTTATAGATTACATGAGTATTTTAAAAGGACAAGCTGTCTCTAAGATTAACTCAAAAAACAATAAATATACACACATACACACAATATATACTCTTTTACTCTTTTACTTGTTTCAGTCATTTGACTGCGGCCATGCTGGAGCACCGCCTTTAATCGAGCAACTCGACCCCGGGACTTATTCTTTTGTAAGCCCAGTACTTATTCTATCGGTCTCTTTTGCCGAACCGCTAAGTAACGGGGACATAAACACATAAACACAGACACACAAACACACACACGCATATATATATGTATACATATATACGACGGGCTTCTTTCAGTTTCCATCTACCAAATCCACTCACAAGGCAGTGGTCGGCCCGGGGCTATAGCAGAAGACACTTGCCCAAGATGCCATGCAGTGGGACTGAACCCGGAACCATGTGGTTGGTTAGCAAGCTACTTACCACACAGCCACTATAATTTTTATTCCTTTTATTTGTTACTTGTTTCAGTCATTGGACTGCATCCATACTGGGACACTGCCTTCCAGGGTTCTAGTCAAATAAATTCACCCCAGTACTTATCTTTTAAACCAGGTAATTATTCTATCAGTCTCTTTACCAAACCACTAAGTTACAGGAATGTAAACAAACTAACAACCGTTATCAAGTACTGGTAGGGGACAAACACAAACAAAAAGACACACACACACAGATAGATATATACATATGACTACAACTGACTTCTTTCAGTTTCTGTCTACCAAATTCATTAACAAGGTTTTGGTCGACCCAGAGCTATAGTAGATCACACTTGCTCAAGGTACCTCAGAGTGGGATTGAACCCAAGACCACATGACTGGGAAACAAGCTTCATAACCATACAGCCATACCTACACACGCACACATATGTGTGTGCATATTCTGTTGCTATCATAAAAATTCAATATGTAGCAAAATAAATTACAAATGTTTCAACTTTTTTTTTATATTGTTGATACTGAAAGAAAGATGACTTTTCTTATTAATAATAGAAAGGGTTTAACAAATACCAAAGGTAGATTAAACATTCTTTCTAAAGCTACTAATGTAACCATAAAAATGAGAGTGGCACCTTTTGTCAATTACCCTAAGTAATAAATATTTTGTTTAGAAGTGTACACAATGCCACCCTCAGGATTTATATCAAGACATTTGGATCAGTAATTCAGTCCTCATGTCTAATCAACAAAATAACTGATTAATAACCATTGATAGAATTTTATAAAGCAAACCAAATGATTTAGGAAACAATGAAATATTTTTAAAGATTAAATAAAAAATCCCCGTTTAAATGCTGCTTTATTTATGAATAATATAATTAGAGATCTAGGTCTGCAGACATAAAAAAATGGGAAATGAAGATTGTCCCAGCTGGAATACCACTGACCCACTGACCATAGCTCTACATGACCAAGGCTGACCTGAGGTTAAGCAACATCTAAAGTAACTAATCATATTATTGAGGGTTAGGATTGATGAGTCTTTTTTTCTTTTCCTTTCTTTATTTTTTAAATAAAACTAGCAGTATCGCCCGGCGTTGCTCGGGTCTGTAAGGGAAATAACTATATAAGCATTTTTAGAGAGTTATAGCCAAAAAATAGCAAAAAAATGCATTAAAAATGGAAAAAAAATGATGGTAATTTTTTTTTAAATCGTTGACTCATCGTAGACATTTTTAGAGAGTTACTTCCCTTATATAATAGCGAAAAAATGCATTAAAATGGAAAAAAATGATGGTAAATTATTTTTTAAATCGTAGACTCATCGTAGACGCGCGCTAATACCCAGAAGGGCTCGATATGAATCACGACTATAAGATACCTGCTTTTGGTTACACTGCACCGCAAAATGTGGGAGTAGTTAGGAATCTAAATCGTAGGAGACCGACACGCAACTTGACTTTTATATATAAAGATATCTAAAACTATGTGTTTGGTTAAATATGTAAGAAAATAACTTTTCTCATTTATAGAAATTATCAATACATTCTGTAGTGAAATTAGAATTAATACACCACATCCTACCAACTACAACATGGAAAGGGAACTTTGTATGTAGCCACCCTGCTAAAAATCACAGCTAAATACCTTGAGTCTGACTAACACAGCAGATCAAAGCTACTTAACCAGATCTATAACAGAAACTTGAAATAAGCTAAATTCCTTCAAACCACAGCTTACCATCTTGAAAAATCTGGAGGGACAACATTACCCTACATATAACAAAAAGGACATGATAGTGATGATGGGAGGGCTTTGGCTGTAGGTACAGACAGTCATAACTGACCTATGGCTAAGCAACAACTAAAACCCACTGAATAGCAGAGGAAGCAACTAAATCCTATGCATATGAGGGTGGGATGAAAAGATCACAGGCTGACTATGAAGGAATGATGCTAGACTTGTGAAATCTTGCATGCATTAATTTCAACCCTTCTTATTGATAAGAGCATTGTTTTTTCCCAGGTAAACAACATATGAAAATGGACAAAATTCGGTATTGTGGTGTTATCAAGGGTCTGCAGAAAAAAAGGTTTTGCCTCCAAGGACATTCATGCTGACCTGGTTAATACAGTAGGGGATGACAATCCAACTTTATCAACAGTGCAAAAGTAGGCAGCTGAAATTTAGGAGGAGAAGGGAGAGTCTTGAAGATGACCCAAGGTCTGGACGATCTGCAACTGCCACCGCTGGCAAAAACATTGACCATGTCCATCAGATGGTGATGGATGACGGACGACTGACCATAAATCAAATACCCAATGCTACTAGCATATCCCTCGAGAGAGAGTTGAAAATATTCTGCACAATGAATCTGGCATGATGAAGGCTTTTGCTGGGTGGGTGCCACTTCTGATACCTGATGATCAAAAGTGCATCAGGCTGATCCCATCACAGGAAAATCTGTTCAATGTCTGTCTGCTTTGGCATAGTTTCTACAGCTGGATGCAAGTCTTGATGCCAACCACTTTACTGAGTGTAGTGAGTTCTTTTCCATAGTGCCAGCACTAGTGAAGACTGATCACCTTTATAACTTGTAAGACTAAGAGCATAAAGTGATCCTTATAACTAAGGGAGAATAGAAGATAGAGGGTACAATGATTCTGGGTGGAATAATAAGGGAAGCTAAGTAAGATGAGTGGAGCAGATTTATAGTTGCAACAGAATGGTAGTGGAGGGATTAGCTGATTAAATAATAATTGGAGAAGAGAGTATGGCAGGAAAACAGATGAAGAGAAGGGATTAATATCAAAGATTGTTGAGAAAAGTAGGAACAGTGGAAAGGTGACAGAAAGGGTTATGTAGAGAGGGTTTTAGGACTATTCTACATTATTAGGGAAAATATGGATAGAAGGTGTGAGGAATAGAGATGAAAAAGGAAGCAACAGACTAGGACAGTGAGGAATCTTGAGAGAATCACTGAAAGAAAAAGAGGTGTGGAAGGTTGTGGAGGGGTAAGCTAGAGGGAGAAGGGAAAGATAAGAGGCGGGTGTTGAGGAGGCAATGAAGCTGTGGGGAGAGGACAATGAGAAAAAATATGGCACAAAGTTGGGGAGCAGTGACTGGGGGCAATGAGAACAATGAAGGAAAGAGAACCTGAAGGGTATTGTCGAAGTTGAGGGGGAAAGAAAGTGCAGTGTGAATAAATCAGTGAAAGCAACTGTAGAGAGAGGATGAGAAAATAGAGTAGTGGAGAGTGCAGTGGGTGGGTGGGTGGGTGCAGTGGGTGGGTGGGTGAGAGAAAGAAAAGCTAGAGGGTACCTAAAGGTGTAAAGATGGATAGTGAGGTAAAGGTAACGAGATGAGTTGGATGACAATAAAGGTAACCCAAATGTAACATCAGAACAAATCATCACCATCATCATCATTTAATGTCCGTTGTCCATGCTGCCATGGGTTGGATGGTTTGACCAGGGTTGGCAAGCTGGAAGGCTGCACCAGACCCCAGTCTGATTTGGCATGGTTTCTGCAGCTGGATGCCCTTCCTAATGCCAACCACTCCAAAAGTGTAATGGGTGCTTTTACATGCCACCAGCATGGGTGCCATTTGTGTGACACCAGTATCTGCTACAACTACGATTTTACTTGGCTTGATGGGTCTTCTTCTTAAGCACGGTATAATACCAAAGGTCTCGGTCATTCACCATTGCCTCTGGAGGCACAACACTCGAAAGGTGCTTCTCACATGCCACCAGCATCGGCCACCTTCCCTCTGTGAGGCCCAACACTTGAAAGGTGCTTTTTACATGCCACAGGCACAGGTGCCAGTTGTGTGACACCAGCATTGGCCATGACTACGATTTCATTTGACAGGTCTTCTCAAGCACAGCATATCACCAAAGGCCTCAGTCACTAGTCATTGCCTCTGTGAGATTTAAAGTTCGAAAGTCATGCTTCACCATCTCGTTCCATTTCTTCCTGGGTCTACCTCTACCACAGGTTCCCTCCATAGTTAGAGATCGGCACTTTACACAGTTGTCCTCGTCCAAATGCATCACATGACCATTACAGCACAATCGTCTCTCTTGCACACCACACCTGATGCCTCTTACACCCATCTTTTGTCTCAAGATGCTTACACTCTGTCATACATGCACATCCAGTGAAGCATCCACTGAAGCCTACACATGTCCTCAGCTGCCGCAGCCCATGTTTCACTGCCATGTAGCATAGTTGTTCGCACACAGGTACCAAAATAGATATGAGGCTATAGTAATTAAGAGATGGAAACTGAGGAGAGAGGTGAGTGCAAAGATACAGAATGAAATGGGGAGAACCAATACACAACATTAAACAAATGACAACTCCCCTCAAGACATTAACCATTTACCCAATTAAAACCCAATAAGGAAAGCCTACAGACAGTTATTTGACTTGCAGGAAGCGGCAGCAAATCTCCCTCAAATTGTACCATTTTTAAAAAGGTTGGATGTTTCCTTTTGAGCATCATAGACCTGTTCTCTTAAAGCTGACTTACGAATAAAGAGCAACAACAAAACCAACTGTGAACCAAAGCAAGAGCTGCTACACGGTTACTTGACCTGCTGCAAATAGCAGCCATTTCTCCTTCAAATCATACTACAGTCTTAAAAAATAGGCAGATATTAGAGAATAAGCTTGCGGAAAAAAAAGCAGGTGATCATAGCTGCAAGAACCAATGATTCTAGGTCTGCTGTATTAGTATTAACTTATGGCTAAACAATAAGTAAAGCAACTACCCACTACAAAATATGATCAACTCATTAAGTTTCTTTGTAGACTTTCTAGGTATATATTTGATTAAACATACATGAATGAAGAGCTAATGGTTCCAGGTTCAGTCCCACTGCATGCGACCTTGAACTAGTGCCTTCTACTATAGCCTCAGACTAACCAAAGCCTTGTGAGTGCATTTGGTATGTGGCCGTTGCCAGCCTCGTCTGGCACCTGTGCAGGTGGCACGTAAAAAGCACCCACTACACTCACAGAGTGGTTGGTGTTAGGAAGGGCATCCAGCTGTAGAAACACTGCCAGATCAGACTGGAGCCTGGTGCAGCCTTCTGGCTTCCCAGACCCTGTTCGAACCGTCCAACCCATGCTAGCATGGAAAGCGGACGTTAAACGATGATGATGATGAAACTGAATGAAATAAGCCCATTGCACATATATCTATGTGTATGTGCCCTTGTTTGTCTCCCCCCACCACTTGACAACAAAGACCAACAGAATAAATACTAGGCTTTAAAAAAAGTCCTGTGTTCGATTCATTTGGCTAAAATTCAAGGTGATGCTCTGGCATGGCCAAAATCTAATGACTGAAGATAACAGATATATATATATATATGCCAAAACAGACAGCGAAGCATGGTGCAGTCTTCTGCCTAGCTAGCTCCTGTCAAAACATCCAATCCATGCCACCATGGTATGTGAACATTAAGTGATGATGATGACAATGATATAACACCATCTTCTTTATATTCTACATGACTACATACCTGAACTACATTACCTACATTCAATGCAAGATGTTGTAAAAGCAATTTTGGTGAACATACATGCATGAAAAGAATATTTAACACAAGTCATAACACAATAAAATATACTAAACAATCAAAATCAACAAACTCACATACCACACATCACTAACAACCTTACCAGGCAGTAACTTTTGCTCAACAAACCCAGCCAATTCCTTCACATGAAAAACAATTCTTCAGATTTTATTCCCCACCTACTCATTACATTTCAACATACTAATACAACAATACCAGCAAAAGCGCATTTCTAAACTATAAAGTAACTCTCAATGGGACGATATTCAGAAAGAAACCAGATCTAAATTTACACTTACTCTACACAACAGATCTAAAATTACCTGTTGACAAGCAAGGACACACATGCAGTAAAGCAGTTCAGAAGCTACTTGAGAAAAAGAAAATTTGGTGATAACCTCACAGACTACAAAAATATATACAATTACAGAGAAAACTAAATAAAGAAATACATAAAAAACATTATCAAACCCAGGAAAGTAAGCCTAAGTGACAGCACAATCAGTGTGTGGCAAATTATAGTAATTAGTAGAATCAGCAAATTTGACGATAAATGTTTCACATGCGACAATAGTAATTCCCAACATCATTCCCACACACTAAAAAACTGCTGAACTCCCTAATAAAACATCAAACAGCAAAAACATGAAACACTGCATAAACATTTCCCATCAAGATTACTACCAACCATCCTTTACTCCAAAACACAATATCACTTGGAAGCACTCCGTCGGTTACGACGACGAGGGTTCCGGTTGATCCGAATCAACGGAACAGCCTGCTCGTGAAATTAACGTGTAAGTGGCTGAGCACTCCACAGACACGTGCACCCTTAACGTAGTTCTCGGGGATATTCAGCGTGACACAGAGAGTGACAAGGCCGGCCCTTTGAAATACAGGTACAACAGAAACAGGAAGTAAGAGTGAGAGAAAGTTGTGGTGAAAGAGTACAGCAGGGATCACCACCATCCCCTACCGAAGCCTCGTGGAGCTTTTAGGTGTTTTCGCTCAATAAACACTCACAACGCCCGGTCTGGGAATCGAAACCGTGATCCTATGACCGCGAGTCCGCTGCCCTAACCACTGGGCCATTGCACCTCCACACAATATCACTTGTCAACTATAACACATGGCAGTACATTTTACATATACCTAAAACAACTAAGACCAGCATCCAAACAGATCTATTCCTCTTCTATGAGCAATTTCAAAGGTGCTAAAGAAATTAATCCTTGACTTTCACAGGCAACACATATATACCAACCACATGGTTCCGGGTTCAGTCCCACTGCGTGGCACCTTGGGCAAGTGTCTTCTACTATAGCCTCGGGCCGACCAAAGCCTTGTGAGTGGATTTGGTAGACGGAAACTCAAAGAAGCCCATCGTATATATGTATATATATATGCATGGGTGTGTTTGTGTGTCTGTGTTTGTCCCCCTAGCATTGCTTGACAACCGATGCTGGTGTGTTTACGTCCCCGTCAGTTAGCGGTTCGGCAAAAGAGACTGATAGAATAAGTACTGGGCTTACAAAAGAATAAGTCCCGGGGTCGAGTTGCTCGATTAAAAAAGGCAGTGCTCCAGCATGGCCGCAGTCAAATGACTGAAACAAGTAAAAAGAGTATATGTCAAGACAGATACCCTTAAATCCATATTGCATTGAGTTAATAAATGTCTCCAGTAAATCTCGCAGGAAGGTATTCAGCATCTGAGTTTACTTTGCTTGTCTCTGCGGCAGCCAGCAATGCTAGATTGGCTACCTCCTACATTGAGTCTGACTAAACAGATCAAAGCTACTTAACCAGATCTATAACAGAAACTTGAAACCTGAGAGAATCGAAGAGATCAATGATGAATAAGACTGAATTAAAATGTTAAGAGCATTTAAGAAAATTAGATAATCTGTTATTAAGACTAGCATATCAACACTGATGGAGGTCAATGACTTGAGTGAAATCTCAGTATTTATTTTAAAGAAAAAATGGTTTAGAAAGTTTCTGCCTTGGCTATTCATTAAAAAATCCAAAAGAATATTAT
The DNA here is from genome assembly GCF_006345805.1 of Octopus sinensis. NCBI lineage: Eukaryota > Metazoa > Mollusca > Cephalopoda > Octopoda > Octopodidae > Octopus > Octopus sinensis. The sequence continues at coordinate 150,541,728 of NC_043000.1, read as the reverse complement.
CGTATACATTAGGAATAATATAGTAAAACCAAAATCAGAACAATAAAGAGAAAATTGTACAAAATAGATTTTTGGAATTGATAGGTTTAAGCAAAATCTGACAAAATCAAAACATCAGAGGGTGCTTATCATCATCATCATCATCATCAACATTTGACATCCATTTTCCAATCTGGCGTGGGTTGGACAGCTTGACAGGAACTGGCAAGGCCAGGGGCCCACACCAGGCTCCAAGTCTGTTTTGGCATGGTTTCTACAGCTGGGTGCCCTTACTAGTGCCAACCATTCTACAGAGTGTACTGGGTGTTTTTTAACGTGGCCCCTTGGTTTTAGGATATCGAGAGAAATGCTTAAGACAGCTGAAATTCAAAAGCCCCATACAGCTTATACTCTCTTTTTACTCTCTTTTACTTGTTTCAGTCATTTGACTCCGGCCATGCTGGAGCACCACCTTTTTGTCGAGCAAATCAACCCCGGGACTTATTCTTTGTAAGCCCAGTACTTATTCTATCAGTCTCTTTTGCCGAACCGCTAAGTGACGGGGACGTAAACACACCAGCATCGGTTGTCAAGCAATGCTAGGGGGACAAACACAGACACACAAACATACACACACACATTTATATATATATATATATACATATATACGACAGGCTTCTTTGAGTTTCCGTCTACCAAATCCACTCACAAGGCATTGGTCGGCCCGGGGCTATAGCAGAAGACACTTGCCCAAGATGCCACGCAGTGGGACTGAACCCGGAACCATGTGGTTGGTTAGCAAGCTACTTACCACACAGCCACTCCTGTGCCTTATCTGCAAATTTACATTCAGTTTTATTTTGACACCCATGCAATTTGTTATTGGTAGCTTTATAAGTGAGTCAGAAAAATTAAGTTTCCCATACAAGAGTACAGAACTTTAAAACCATCACACAGCATACTAATCATCAGATAGTTTATAATAATACGCTAACACTGAATCATTACACCACCTGTCAGAGTTTTTCTCCCCAAACTTCTGATACTGTTAGTCCATGAGGATTTACATTTCAGAGAGATTATCAAAGTGGAACAGCCAGAAAAACAACTCAGCTGTTGGTATAAGCCAAATACCACTCTGAGGTATTTGTGAAAGTGTCACTTTTGATACAGTGACAATCAGATTGGTGCTCCAGCATGGCCTTAGCTGTGGCGGCCAAAACAAAGTAAAAAGCAGATTTAGATTAAAGAAAACTTGCTTACTATATATATAATGCTGGAGAGGGGGAAAGTATAAAGAATCTCTCTTTTTCTCTTTTTTTTCTTCTCTTTTTACTTGTTTCAGTCATTTTGACTGCGGCCATGCTGGAGCATCGCCTTTAATCGAGCAACTCGACCCCGGGACTTATTCTTTGTAAGCCCAGTACTTATTCTATCGGTCTCTTTTGCCGAACCGCTAAGTGACGGGGACATAAACACACCAGCATCGGTTGTCAAGCAATGCTAGGGGGACAAACACAGACACACAAACACATACATATATATACATATATACGACGGGCTTCTTTCAGTTTCCATCTACCAAATCCACTGTCCACTTCATGTTAGAATGTAACGATATAACAGAAAAGGATGAATGGGGGCGAAAACCTTCAGACCACGTATTTAATATATTTCAAATATAGTCTAAATAACTATTGTTTAAGAAATGTGTGATAGTATTTTGTTCAGTCTACAGACGGTGAAGTATAAGGCTGGTGGTTGTTTCAGAACCATAGACGAAAACATTTTGAAACCTAATCTAAAACAATGAAATTCTATATCGACACATGATTTTCCTTGAAAATATTACAGGAATTTTTTTTAATGTGAAAACAGCCTTAGAACCTAAAAGCTTTAACAGATAGTTAAATATGCATAAAAAAAAATCTCGTGCATATAATGGATGGAACGAAAGACAAGAATTATGCGCTGTATGTATGTATGTATATATATATATATATATATATATATATATATATAATACGATGCCGAGAATTAGAAGATAGAAAATGTTTTTAAAAAAGCCTCTCCCTTTCGTTGGTAACTAAAAGGGGTGGGTTTGTTGCATCTTCAATGAAATCTGGCGAGTCAGAGTTCGCATGGCTAAAATTTTAATGAGTGTGACTAAATAGTAAAATAAAATTCATTTGATAATCTGAAGACGAGCAGTAAGAGAAAGAGATGCAATAACAGAAATCTGTCAAACCAATAAATACCAACGACGGATATTATTATTGTGCTGACAAATTCATACCTAAACAAAATATAGCTGAATGAAGTGCATCCATTCATTGACCACAGAATTAGTTACAAATCAATTTACTTGTTGTATCGAACGACAACGAATCTTTAAAAAGACCTTTTTATGTTGTTTACCCCACAAAAGAGAAGACCCATGATCAAGGTGTTCCTGTCGTAACCATTCCACCTCCGTCCCTTGTTTAGATATTGTATCTACAACCACCTTAACCAATGTCTCTTTTTTATTATTTTATTGAGACGAAAGGGTGATTTAAGGAAGTATTAGCTGCCATTTCTAGCAGATCGAGCGACCACAAAGAGGCCTGTCTCTTGGCACACGACAATTATTGTTCCTCTTCATGTGATGAAGACCAGCCTTGACCACTGTACTTTAAGGAACATCTCTAACTGCATTACCTAATGTGTCCTTCACCTTTTTTTCTTTTTAAATGGAGACGGGGAATGGTAATTTGAGGGATATTTGGCTAACTGTAGCACGTTGAACGACCACAAACAATCTTCATAAGATCGAAGAATTGTTATATCGCAAAGAGATGGTGCTTCGGAACCGGTATGGAGCGGAGCAAATTAGATTCTCTGAGAGTTTAGCATTGTAAAGTTTAAAGAAACGGCAAAACTATAAACCAAAGAAATTAGAAATATAATCAATTGTTGCAAGTCGGTTATAGCATTTTTTTGGTCTTGCATGCCAGCATGTTTTATATAAAAATGATTTAATTTCGTTATGATATTGAAACGATCTATCGTCTAAAGAATGAAAGAACAAACTATTGTTTAAAAGAATCCTAAAAGATAAGAAAAATTCTAAATTATGTTGTCATTGTAAATCTATTTTCTTATACTTTAGCGATCTAATCTTAGGGTGAAATCCGCTTTATTAGTGGTCAGATTGAACCAGCATGTGAAGTGGCAGAAGGATAATAGACACGTAAAAGAGCCCGAAATATTCCGCCGAGGTCGACTTTGCCTTTCATCCTTTCGGGGTCGATAAATTAAGTACCAGTTACGCACTGGGGTCGATGTAATCGACTTAATACCTATGTCTGTCCTTGCTTGTCCCCTCTATGTTTAGTCCCTTGTGGGTAATAAAGAAATAGGTATCTAGTTAGGTGCCTCGTTATTCAGAATTTAAATTTCATAAACCTTGAACTACCTATGTAGCTTTACAGTTTAATAATAAAGAAATACCAGTAATATATTGTATCTATAAATGCCCCCACATCCTCTTTGTAAACAGTGAAAGATCTGTCATCAAAAGAAATCGTTTTTCTTTTTAAGAGTTAATTGTTTGGTCTTTAAATTTATCAACATTGACAACTGCTATCTTGAGGGTAAATATCAAACTATATAACTGCTTGTTGAATAAGGAAGGACTTCTTGTTTTCTTCCGAATTTAAGATTACATAATGAATTGGTAATCAGTATTATGTTTAAAAACCTCATTAAGTCTCTCTCTCTCTCAATTTATACGAACGACATGTGTTCATTTTCACTTCTCCCAGCAGATTTAACTCATTGGAATTTAATTTTCTTTTACATACTTTTATCAATAAATTACGTTTGGAACATATCGATTACTTCTAAAGTTAAAAAAAATTTTTTTAATAAGAACAGAAAGAGAGATGATGAAAAAGATGAAGAAAAAGACTGCATCTTAACGAGGCGAAAACAAACATTCCAACATCCCAGGTGATAAACATTCTATTCAGCATCTGCGATAAGTCGTCAGTTTGGTTGTCAATAGCAACACACAACGACTCTACTCTTTCAAAATAAATAACTTAAGACGACGAAATGAGTATAAAACAGTCAACATATTATGCGATATTAAGCTTTTACTGCAAGAAGCTGTGCATTTAATTGTATATAAACACGAAATATGAAGCGCATAGCATCATCGGAACACTTAATTTAATCACACAGGTGTTGGAGAGATTGTTTACGCCCCCTAACTATTCAGGTAAAGCAGTCAGGTAAACGGAAATCGAAAGTACTTATATATACAGAAAGCCACGGATATATAAAATATTGCATGTTAAATTACATACGTAGTGTCGGGGATGATGTCTCGACTTTTGTTCGTTCAAAATTTCCCGGATTCGAAAAATAATCTCGCAATCTGGGTAGTTCACGTCCGGATTCAACCAGCTCAGTGTGTAACTCCAGAGCAGTAAGAACAAAATTATCGCGTAAGAGCTTCACGGCAATATTATCCCAAGAAATATCTGTACAGTCCGAACTAGGAGACTTTTCTGAAGCCTTTTCTTCAAGCTCATTCTCAATAAAATCTCCATCGTCCTCAACGAACGGATTAGAATTAGAACCATCCGCCATTTTGAGTTATGATTTATGCAATGCAATTTTGCTTATATTTTGTTTCGGATTTTGTAAATTCAAAGTTATTTACTAACGGAACCGTTTATTAATTTGCTTTTAAATATTTATAGTTATTGATAAAAGTTTAAACGACAGCTATATAAATTCGTGTTTATTTCCAATTCTACTCGTTTTGCGTCACGTGATCAAAGCGCGGGAAAAATTATTGTTAGATCTTCTCGTTGAATGAGTTTTGTGTTATTTCCCTGTTGACCATGGAAGCGAAACAATCGACTCTCACGAACTACTACAACGCTCGAAAGAAAAACAGTCAGACGAAATTAGTTCAAGATAAATCTGTGAATGAAAATGCTGTGGCGATAAAGCTAACCAAAGAGAGTAGTAGTAAATTAAGTCCTGTTCAATCGAAAAATATATCTCGATCTAAAAGATACAACCCGACTCGAACGTCTGTCGTCGAATTACTCGATACTTGCAACGAACAAAGCACTAAATTGGAATCACCGAAAAGTAAGAATCAAATAAAACCCGAGACACCACCTTTCTGTCATAAGACCCAAGACAATCGACTCATTTGTTCCCCGTCCAAAAGAAAACACACAGAAACCTTGCCCGACCAAAATACAAGGACCCCTGAATCAAATAATGAATTTACAATTATCAAACCTACGAAATCGGCTCGGAAGCGGTTACCTTTATTTGACGAAAAAGATAAGGAAACGGAGCCAAATGAATTACCAGAAGAAAAAACCAAAGATATCGAATCTGTACAGTATTTCTTGTTTTTTTCTTTCTTTTGTTTTAAACTCTGTAGCATAGATTTACCTATTTATTGTATCACACCTTGACTTTTTGTAAGTTATCCATGTACTTCTGAATGATTAAGAAATAATGGTTATAATTGCAACAGAAATTGATTTTTGATTATTATTGATTTCATAACAAAACTCTATCACTTGAAACATTTTTAAGGGAGAATTCTATGACAATTTATTTACATTTTTTTTTTCAGAATCATCACCTTATTTAGATTTGGTATTAAAACCTTAAGAACTACCTATTATAAATTATATATATTTCATTCATTTTCACTGAATATTGAAATCACAGCCTTATGACTAGTGAAGATAAACTGTTATTTATTTACATTGTGGAGTTGTGTGTGAAAAGATGCACAACACAGCAGTGACTTCCTTTGTGTTGAGGTCATTAGAGTTCTAATTGGGGTGTCTTGAAGTAGAATTAATCAAGATTGAATGTGTAATGCAGAACCTGTTGAAACTTAGTTTGTGCTTTCAGTCCTGATTGCAACTTTTAACCAAAAGTTGAAAATGGTCAGAACTACTCAGTCAATTCTAATACATACATTCCATGGTTGGCATTCTTTCGTTTTATGATCACACATTGAAAGTGGGAAATGATTGCAAATAACCAGCATTGAAATTTTGAAAGAAAAGAAATTCAAAACTCTTATCTGTAATTTTAAATATGGATTTAAGGAAAAAAATTGGGAATAAAATTTAATATTTTGTAGAGATTTTTTTTTTTTTTTTTTGGTAAAATTGTAAATTTTGTTGTTAAAAGCAGAAATCCGAAGAAACGTAGGGGGGAAAAAATCTTTTTTAGGGTTGGTGTGTGTATTGACACGTCTGCCTGGACATTTCGGGTTAGTGTCTATTTATACACTTTCATTGTAATCACAAATCAAAAGAATCTGTGGTAGGGTCATAGTTCACCAAGACTAACCATTGTACCTTTTCACCAAGACTAACCTTTGTACCTTCATCATTTTCTATGAAGATATTACAAAGGTTTTTCAGGCATCTATAAGAACACTTTGTAAATAAATGTTCTCATTGCTGACTTTATGTTAGACCAAAATTTCGGACACTTCCTATTTCATATTACCAAAACATTTTTTTAGATAAAATGCCCTTATTCTCATAAAACCCAAAGGCACTCTATGAACGAGCAATGTTCACATGCATCTTTCAGACTACAGCCAAACATGTCATTACTGGTTAAGTATACTTTGATCACCAATTTTCTACTAATACTAGTTTCCTCTACCTACTATTAACAGCCTATATTCCTACAAATGATGAAAATAACTTGATTAACTGAGGCTAAATCAATATATCTTAGTCTATGAAAGGTACAACTCAGAACTATCATTGTTTAAATGACTTTGATAGTCACAAAGAACAAATTGTTTAATTGGAATCACCAAAAGAGTTGACTTATACCTGAAACACCACAAAGTTAATCTACGGATTAGTTTTCCATCCAAGAGAAAGCAAACATGCTTTGACTGGCTAAAGTATAAGGACTTTTAAATGCAACAATGAATTTAAAGATATCTATCTGGTTAAGTCAGAATGGAAATGTTTACCACTATTTGATGAAAAACACAGGATTTTAATTCATAAGATGCATGAAGAATGTATTTGTTTTCCATATTTTTTTTACTTGTTTCAGTCATTTGACTGCGGCCATGCTGGAGCACCGCCTTTAGTCGAGCAAATCGAACCCGGGACTTATTCTTTGTAAGCCCAGTACTTATTCTATCGGTCTCTTTTGCCGAACCGCTAAGTTACGGGGGACGTAAACACACCAGCATCGGTTGTCAAACACACACATACATATATACGACAGGCTTCTTTCAGTTTCCGTCTACCAAATCCACTCACAAGGCATTGGTCGGCCCGGGGCTATAGCAGAAGACACTTGCCCAAGATGCCACGCAGTGGGACTGAACCCGGAACCATGTGGTTTGTTAGCAAGCTACTTACCACACAGCCACTCCTGTATGTTCATAATACACTCAATTCACCAGTATAAAGGGACTTTGAGACACTCCATTCTCCTTATTGTGTTTCCTCAGCCAAAGCAGTTTCGCATATCACTAGACCAATGAGTCTAAGAAGAGTATATGGTCTTGTTTATTGTAATCCACAAACAGATTATTTGCTGATGTCTACCAATAATTCATGGGGTGCATGTAGACCATTGAGAATCCAAACAGTAAAATATCCATTCTTAATACACCAGGCAGATTCGAACAGGAATCTCTGATCATTGTTGTTTTTCGTTATCAGAGAATACCGCTTCCTTTTAGACAATGTATGTTTATAACACGTGTTTCACCAGTGTGAGACGCAACAGTTTGACTTCATTGTATGTTTCCTCAATCAAAAAGATGAGTCATATGATTTACCTGAAGAAAATGGTAACAAAAGCATCTATATCATAACTAAACTCACTTGTAGCATTTCTACATTTCCCTTGATTCTATACCATATACTATTCCAACTTCATAATAAATACTGGCATTTACGGTATGCTATAGTTATGTTTTCTCCAACTTAGCAGTTTTGATACCAAAACAACTCCTGCTACTATGGCACAAAACTTGGTTTAAAGTGATCTAAATTGAAACCTCTGGTCAAAATTTCGTGCTTATTTGTCCCAAACACCAGCTTAATGATGAGAAAAGTTATTTAACTAAATTCTCCATTATTTTTCCAAATTAATTGAAACAAGCTGGTGCCACAAACATGTGATTGTGCAGTACCATGTAAAAACACCAAGCACACTCTGTAAAGTGTTGGTATTAGGAAGGACATCCATCCATAGGAACCATGCCAGCATGGACAATGGATATTAAATGATGGTGAAGAGGATGAGGATGAAACGCAGTGTGTATCAATAGAAATATAGTAACAAAGGGCTTAAAACTAAAAAAATTTAATATTGATTTTAAATTTTAACATGAAGCCAGCATGTTTAGAGGAGGAAGCTTGTCGATTTTATCACTCAGAACTCAACTGGTACTTATTTTGTCAACTCCTTAACCCTTTCATTACCGTATTTATTTTGAGATGCTCTGCGTTTCTTTCAATTATAACAAAGAATTTAGTAAAATAACTTTGTTATCATTAAGCTAATGTTGGGAACATAAATTGGGACTAAGGTTTGGTGGAAGATTTTAATTCAAAACTTATAAAAACAAGACATTTGTACTACAGAGCCAGTTTCAGCCGGGTTGGTAATGAAAGGGTTAAAGAATGAAGGAGTTAGCCTCAGCAGAATTAAATATTAATGATATATAATACCCAATCTTTCAACTATAATAGTTTGAAAGGAACATAGAAAAGAATTACTTGGCACATATGTAATATGAATTTGATACTTAGTTCACAAGAAATATTAGTTCAGATAGATATATGTAGCATATTTAAATTTATTTCAGTTAGATGGTATCAAACGTTTAGGCATTGTACTGAGTTAAAAGGATGGAATTTTAGGCTTCATGAATAAGATGTGGACTAACCCTTTTGATACCAACCCACCTGAAAGAAAGTGCCTTTCATTGTATGTTAGAAATTTCCTGTTTTAAATCTATCATCATCATCATGGTTTAGCATTTGCTTTCCATGCTGCCATGGGTGGATAGTTTGAAAGGAGCTAGCCAGGCAGAAGCTTGCACCAGACTTCTGTGATTTTTTGGCAGGATTTTTACAGCTGGATGCCCTTCCTAACACCAGCCACCCACCAGAGTGGACTTAGTGCTTTATATGTGTCACAAACAGAGGCGAGATCAGTTTTGGCAATATTTTACAGCTGTATGCTCTTCCAAACACCATCCACTTTACAGTGTGAGCTGGTTGCTTTTTAAGTGGCACCTGCACTGACAGGGTCACCAAGTAACTTGCAAGATAAAAATCTTTTTGAGAGGGGATGGGGACATTGGAGGAAGTGACCTTGTGTCAGATGATGCAAAGTTATAGCGAGGCAGAGACAAACACGTGTCTTGCTGTAGAGGAGGTACAAGGTTACCTGACTGGAGAGACAGAGTGGGGGACATCAGGATAGAAATGGTGGAAAAGTGCCGGACATTCTCAGAAGAGACGGGATCATAATATAAATGGGATGGTTGAGTAAAATTCCATATACTACCTAATAATGAAAAAGTTATTTTACTAAATTCTTTTATTTTTAAAATTGAAACAAAAGTTGTGTTTTTTACCAGAAATATAGTAACCAAAATGGTGAACATTGTTAGACACATTTTGGGGCAAATGTAGCCTAGCCATCCCAATAAGGGACAGCAGTAATGTCATGTGATATAAAGCAGTTGGGGATATTTTAGCTGTTAACCCTTTTGTTACCAACCTGGCCGAAACCGGCTCTGGCTCTGTAGTACAAATATCTTGTTTTCATAAGTTCTGAATTAAAACCTTAGTCACAATTTTTGTTCTTAACAGTAGCTAAATGATAACTAAGTTATTTTACTAAATTCTTTGTTGCCAGTGCCGCCTCGACTGGCTTCCGTGCCGGTGGCACGTAAAATGCACCAATCCGACCATGGCCGTTGCCAACCTCGACTGGCACCTGTGCCAGTGGCACGTAAAAAGCACCAACTGATCATGGTCACTGCCAGACTCCCCTGGCACGTAAAAAGCACCCACTACACTCACGGAGTGGTTGGCGTTAGGAAGGGCATCCAGCTGTAGAAACACTGCCAGATAAGACTGGAGCCTGGTGCAGCCTTCTGGCTTCCCAGACCCCAGTCGAACCGTCCAACTGATGCTAGCATGGAGAACGGACGTTAAACGATGATGATGATGATTTTAAAATTGATTGAAAGAAACACAGAGCATCTCGAAATAAATACGGTAACGGAAGGGTTAAAGTTTCTACATTGCCTGCTACTGCATTGTCACTCAGCATGTTAGAAATAGCACCTGGTCTCCCTTGAATCAGTTCCTATTGTTTTTAAGAAGACAGAATATACTGGATGTAGTTTTGGGTGTCACATTATCATTTAGCATCTATGTGCCATGCTGGCATGGTTTGGGATGGCTCAATAGGATCCAACAGGTCAGAGGATTGTGTCAAACTCCAGTGTTCGTTTTGGCATGGTTTTTTAAAGCCGGGTGCCATTCTCAGCACCAACCATTTTACAGAATGTACTGGGTGCTTCTTCATATCACCATCACTGGTGAGGTTGCCAAGTAGCTCACAAAAAAATGATCCTTTTGATTGAGGGAAGTGAGTTGTACCAGATGTTGATAGGCAAGGAGTATGATCGAAAGATATAAACAGATGTCCTACCTCTAGAGAAGACACCATAGCTGATGAAGGAAAGATGGTGATAAGGTGTTAGGACATAGCCTTAAGTTATAGAGGGTAAATGTGAGGAGGTAAGGATAGATGAAAAACCTGGAATGCCTCTAATCATGCAACTGCTTGAATGGAGGCTAACCTAGTTCACTGATTTTTCATACATATATACATATAGGATGTGTTATAATACTATTTCACAGCCATACCAACAATCCAACATACCTCCATCATCGTACATATAATGCTGAAGTTGTCTGTGTGTGGCAGGTTTGGTAGCCTTCAACTAACACTATCTCCTCCGAGACCCTGCAACGCAAGCTGACCAAAATTGAAAGTATGATAGAAGAAGGCTTGCTCTTCATTCCGTAGAAGAAAAAATTCAAATTGGACCATGTTAAGACCAAAAATTATTTACATCAAAAACGTGCTTTTTTTCTATGAAAATCCCTGTTTTTTACGGTTTTTTGACTGCTGTGTTGCCATTTCTCGGTGTATTTCAACCAGAAAAATTTTCACTTAAAGCTACATAATGCAAAATTTTTACTTTTCAAAAAAGATTGAAACTATGTCAAAACTTTGTTAACGCGACATCAAAGTCTGCCGTTTTAAGCGCAACTAAAACACAAACCCGAGCAATGCTGGGCTATACTGCTATTATATATGTATTTCCAACTCAACCTCAATTACTCCTACCTGTCCTAATATAATGCAGAATGGCTATGTACCTCCTCAACAACAACAAATTTGTTCCTGTCCCTTCAATCATATTTTAACCTCTTAAAACTAAGCATGAATTAACCTACCCCTCTACTATATTCCCACTCAATTGAGGATGCTCTATAAGTCTTGCATGTTATTACATGACAATCTCACTAGCGCTAATGCCATGGAAAGAAACACCAAATACATTATGTAAAGTTTGGCATAAGGGGAAGGAAATCCAGCTGTAGAAACCATGAAGCATTGGTGCAAAATGGTCCTCTGATCCACTGGATCATGTTGAACCTTCCAACATGGAAAGCAGACATTAAATATCATATAAATATTACTTATGCTTATGGTTGGCTATGAGTATGTGCCCTTGATGAGGCCCAACAAAGTTGAAATGCATCTGGTTTCTTGCTGACCATTGCAGGAATGATTTTGGTTTCCCTACAATGTATGTATAGTGTTTTTAAATGCAGCAAATCCATAAGAGATGTTATCTCTAGACGAATACTACAGTAAATTTGCCTTTTAATGATGTATTTACATTAACCCTTTCGTTACCAACCCAGCTGAAACCGGCTCTGAATCTTTAGTACAAATGTCTTGTTTTCATAAGTTTTGCATTAAAATCTTCCACCAAACCTCAGTCACAGTTTATGTTCCTAACACTAGCTCAATGATAACTAAGTTAGTTATTTTACTAAATTCTTTGATATATCTAAAGTAATTGAAAGAAACACAGAGTATCTCAAAATAAATACAGTAACAAAAGGGTTAAGTATGATACACAGATCCATACACACACATACGCATGTGTGTGTGTGTGTGTATATATGTATACATGCAAAGTTTCTCTCTCAAATTTATTGTTGACAACTAAATGTAGGATGGTGTGAATTTTTTTATGAACTGGTGTTGCCATCAGTGGTTACATTCTTTTACAGTTCTGCAGCAAGTAAACATTAAAATGTTTTGAAGAAATATTACAAGCTTTGTATAGTAATAAAAATTGTTGCTTTACCATAAATATATATGTACACATACATGTAACAGTTTCTTCATTATTCCCAGAACCTCATGCACAATTGTCTTTGGTAATTTGTGTCAATCAATATACGTGTAGGTAAGACGGCAAGCTGGCTGAAACACTAGCATGCTGGGCGAAATGCTTAGCGGTATTTCATCTGTGTTTACGTTCTGAGTTCAAATTCCGCCGAGGTCAACTTTGCCTTTCGTCCTTTCAGGGTCAATAAATTAAAAGTACCAGCTGCATACTGGGATCAATCTAATCGACTGCCCCCCCCCCTCCCCAAAAATTTCATGCCTTGTGACTAGAGTAGAAAAGAATATGTGTGTGTGTAGGTGTTTGTTGTTAGGAAGGGCATCCAACCATAAAAATCATGCCGATGCAGATACTGGAGCTTGGCACCGTCCTCTGGTTTGCCAGCAACTGTTTGACCTATGCCAGTATGGAAGACAGACATTAAATGGTGATAGTGATATATATATACTCTTTTACTTGTTTCAGTCATTTGACTGCGGCCATGCTGGAGCACCACCTTTAATCGAGCAACTCGACCCCGGGACTTATTCTTTTGTAAGCCCAGTACTTATTCTATCGGTCTCTTTTGCCGAACCGCTAAGTGACGGGGACGCAAACACACCAGCATCGGTTGTCAAGCAATGCTAGAGGGACAAACACAGACACACAAACACACACACGCATATATATACATATATACGACGGGCTTCTTTCAGTTTCCGTCTACCAAATCCACTCACAAGGCATTGGTCGGCCCGAGGCTATAGTAGAAGACACTTGCCCAACGTGCCACGCAGTGGGACTGAACCCGGAACCATGTGGTTGGTAAACAAGCTACTTACCACACAAAATACCCATTCTACCCAGCACTTGTAACATCCAACATATATTTTTATTTTTATTCTTTTATTTCCATTTATACTTCCTATATCTCTCCCTTTCCAAACTAATTTCTTATATTTAACTCTCTTGTATTGTCTCTGTTGAAGGGATATCCTTCATATCTCTGAAACAGCTGTAAGGCTACCTTTCTCTTTATAAATGTTTCGAGAAATTTCACACTGCCTTGACTTTGTTTGTCTCATTTATACATGCTCACACACAACCCACATTAGACTCCTCACTCACACTATTATCAAACCAGAAGTCTAACTACAGTCCTTCTGCAGCACTTACATCGCCTTACCTGCATTTTGGGTCTTCTGGATACCAAAACCTCTTATATGTAGATAGACAGACAGACAGACATTGGTTTGTGTACTTAGTAGTCTGTTTGCATATGTATGTATAAGTATTTACATAAATGCCTATGTGAATGTGCATGGCTCTGGGTTCAGTTCTACTGCATGGTGTTTTGAGCAAATCTCTTTTACAGCTCCCAGGTCTACCAAGGCCTTATGAGTGGATTTGGTAGGCAGAAACTGAAGGAAGCTAGTTGAGGGTTGGTAATAGGAAAGGCATCCAGCCATAGAAAATCTGCATGTTTATTTACATTTATGTTGTTTGTATAAGTATATATTCTTACATCCCAGGCAATCTATATACTTGTTTGAATCTAAGAGCTTTGCGTGGATTCTGGCAATAGTGATTTTGCCCAAAAGTTCAGTAAAGTCAGCCTGGTGTCAATCAATTTACAGTGTATTGTTTGGTGCCAAGCTGACTTAAATTACCAAAGATGATTGTGCTGGCTTTTTAGGAATATGTTAAGAAATGGGAAAAATCTTTATATATAAAAGTGAAGTTGTGTGTCTGTCTCCTACGATTTAGATTCCTAACTACTCCATTTTGCGGTGCAGTGTAATCAAAAGCAGGTATCTTATAGTCGTGATTCATATCAAGCCCTTCTGGGTATTAGCGCGCGTCTACGATTTAAAAATAAATTTACCATCATTTTTTCCCCGTTTTTAATGCATTTTTTTGCTATTATATAAGGGAAGTAACTCTCTAAAAATGTATTATTAAATCTCAGAACATAAAAAGCTACAGTAACACCCCCACTTAGTGGTTAGCCATATTGAGATGGCTATTATACTTTACATCTCTAAAAATGCTTATATAGTTATTTCCCTTACAAACCCGAGCAACGCCGGGCGATACTGCTAGTTATAAATAACAGGTTTAACTAATATTATTTATGTTTGTCTTTATTGTTTTGAAATACAATTCTATATTTCTATGAGGAATTTAGATATGTTATTATTTGGAGTAGTGTCTTCATCTTGATTGTTGCTTTCACTACATTTCAGGTGTGTATGCTTCACCTTAGTGACTCACAACGCACCTGAAGAAGGTTGAAGCGTACACTGCTGAAAAAGTGAAAGCAACAATCAACATGGTTTGTCACATCAAATAAAAAATATTTCATATTGATTAAATTTATCATTTATTTATCTCAACAGAATATTGAGGAGGAAAAAGAACTTGAAGACAGTAATTTCTGGGAGTTAGAATTTCCTTTAGTGAGCAATATACCTAGGCCCATTTCTCCTTTGCCTGAAACTCCTCAAAAGTTACGAAGAATGCGGTCACAACAGATGTCCGTACACAGCCAGACTACAGAATCTGGTTCAAATGACAGCAAAGAACTTCAAAAAGCAACAGATCCTGTAAAAACTACTACAGTCAGACAGGTAGAGTTATGATTCCCCTGAATATTGATATTTAGTGTATTTATTACTGAAAATTATACATTGTACCTTGGCTTAATTGTGATACATTCTAGAATTAAGAAATAAGGTACTGCTTTACCTCAACTATTGTGAAATTTCACCAGGGCTCAAAATCTGCATTTAATCTTTATAAAATTAGCCCAGCGTCACGAGATGCTGCTAATCAAGAAACCAGATAGACTTGAACTGGTTACTGTCAATGAAACAATTATCACTACGTTGTCTGACTGACTATGCAAAATTTTATGAATTTATGTGCATTGTGAGTTCAAATATAATTTCAGTGGACATATATGGTCATATATTGCTGTGATTTTTAGGACAACCACAACTAAATCTGACCACATATGTTTAGTGATTTTTGTTTTTGTTGCTGCTTTCCAATTACTATGCACTTAAAATTGTAAAATTTTTGCAATCAAAATTTAATTCATTTAGCAACAGAATATACAGTTAAAGTTGAAGATATATTAATTGTTTTTTTATTATTTTTATAGTAATATCCTATCTGTTCTATATTAGAATAAGTGACATCTAAATAATTTATATCTAATACAATTTACAATTTTCTGCAATAATCCACCTGAGAAACCCAGATTTGTGTATTGTAATAAGATTATGATAAATGAAAAGGAAGTTATTTTCTAAAAACTAAAGGTCACAGTAACTTATGAGCCATGGCTAATAGGTTTGAAAAATAGAAAATTTGTACTATTTTCTTAGTTTCTTTAATCCATCATAATTTAGGGTAAGATTGCAGTAATGTTCTTAAAAGCTGAATGCTGTGGGTTCTTTCTCATCACCCTTGTTGAAAATTAACAAACTCTTTTGTATAATATGATTCTAGTGTAAATAAACTTGTAAGAAAAGGATTGAAATTCTTATTTCCTATAACATTCCTGCATTTTATCTTCAGGTTGATTAATTACAATTATCTTCTTAATGGAGCTAAGTTGCAGAACAATGTTTTTACACAAGAGACTCTGAACCTTAAGAACAAATTATAGGACATAATAAATACAATTCAAAAGCTTATGATATTGTAATTTTCTTGCAAAAAAGAAAAAATTCTTGTGTTGAAGTTCATCTAAAGATTTGGATTTCATATCCAGTTTATTCAAGCATTATTCCAATGTCTGCAATAAACTAGTCTATATTTCTATATTGAAGTAATGGTTTCTTTCAAAAATAACCAACATTTATTTGAATTCTTTCAGCTAAATTTAACACCAGAAAAAGTCAAAATTGATCTCATGAAATGTAGTAAAGTGGAAGAACTGAAGAAGCAATTACTGTTAATTAAGGAACTCAAAGCTGCAACAAAATCCAAAGAAAAACCTAAAAGCTCATCCTGTAAGACTCAACCTGAATTTGAAAAAGAGAAGTCTGACTCAGTTAACAAGTAAGTAAAAATTTTTGCTTAGTCTTAGGGCCGCTCTGAAGAATCAGACCATTACACACCTTTTTTTTTTTGTTTTATGTCACAAGCTATCTAGGATTATATAAACCAATGTGACTTGTTGCACTTTGTGAATTGGAAGGTGAGGGTGATTGACTATTGTTTCTGTTGTTTAACTCCCTGCCAACCTTGATAAAGCAGGACTCGATCAAACGTGTTCCAGCCATGACTGTCCTGTTCTTTTTATATAGGACTACAAGGACTACATTATCCAATGCATCCTCCTTTTTAATGACAGTAGTGAATGATTTGAGAAAGATCTGACTTCTATTTCTAGCAGTTTGAGTGATTACATAGGTTTCCTCATTGGCTAAGAATCAGTTTAAGCTTGTTAATTATCTGGCAGTGTGGCTAAGAGGTTTGCTTCACAATCATGTGGTTCCTGGTTCAGTCTCCCTGCACAGCACTTTCAGGAAGTGTCTACTATTGCCTCTGAGTTGATTATTGAATTTGGTACAAAGCTCTTCATATACATGACACCCATGTTAGCAACATGTAAAAGATGGCCAGTACACTCTGTGAAGTGATTGGCATTAGGAGAGGCATCCAGCTGTAGAAACAAAACCAGGCTGGAGCTCTCTAGCTTACCAGTTCCAGTCAAGCCTTCCAATCCATGCCAGCATGGAAAAGGGTTGCTAAATGATGATACTCTTTACTCTTTTACTTGTTTCAGTCATTTTGACTGTGGCCATGCTGGAGCACCGCCTTTAGTCGAGCAAATCGACCCCGGGACTTATTCTTTGTAAGCCCAGTACTTATTCTATCGGTCTCTTTTTGCCGAACCGCTAAGTGACGGGGACGTAAACACACCAGCATCGGTTGTCAAGCAATGCTAGGGGGACAAACACAGACACACAAACACACACATACATATACATATATACGACAGGCTTCTTTCAGTTTCCGTCTACCAAATCCACTCACAAGGCATTGGTCGGCCCGGGGCTATAGCAGAAGACACTTGCCCAAGATGCCACGCAGTGGGACTGAACCCGGAACCATGTGGTTGGTTAACAAGCTACTTACCACACAGCCACTCCTGCACCTATGATGTGTATGTCTATGAGAATGTTTACTTACTGTGATCATATAAGCTATAGTCATTGTTGTCATTCCTCTGTTAACAAGTTGTCTGGCAGCTCTGTGCTTTGAAGCTGAATGGAAGGAAATTTTCCTTCACTTGAAAAGTAGGTGAGAGTTAGCAGCAAGAAGGGCAGCTACAAAACAATGTCGATTCATCTAATTCATGCTAACATGGATAAAAAAATAGTTTCATTTAAATCTTCATCATCGTTTAACGTCCGCTTTCCATGCTAGCATGGGTTGGACGGTTCAACTGGGGTGTGTGAAGCCAGAAGGCTGCGCCAGGCCCAGTCTGATCTGGCAGTGTTTCTATGGCTGGATGCCCTTCCTAACGCCAACCACTCCGTGAGTGTAGTGGGTGCTTTTTATGTGCCACCCGCACAGGTGCCAGACAGAGCTGGCAAACGGCCACGAAACGGATGGTGCTTTTACGTGTCACTGATAGAAAAAATAGTTTCATTTAAATCCTCGTTTGCTTCAAAATTTCTGTTTTTAATTAACTTTTTTGGAAACATATTTAAAAAGAACAAACAACAAAAAGAAAAGGGTTTTGGGGGGATGGAGGATAGCAAATATTAAACTATAAACAATTTATATAGGCGCAGGAGTGGCCGTGTGGTAAGTAGCTTGCTAACCAACCACATGGTTCCTGGTTCAGTCCCACTGTGTGGCACCTTGGGCAAGTGTCTTCTACTATAGCCTCGGGCCGACCAAAGCCTTGTGAGTGGATTTGGTAGACGGAAACTGAAAGAAGCCCGTCGTATATATGTATATATGTATATATATATATATATGTGTGTGCGTGTATGTTTGTATGTCTGTGTTTGTCCCCCTGGCATTGCTTGACAACCAATGCTAGTGTGTTTACGTCCCCGTCACTTGGCGGTTCAGCAAAAGAGACCGATAGAATAAGTACTGGGCTTACAAAAGAATAAGTCCCGGGGTCGAGTTGCTCGATTAAAGGCGGTGCTCCAGCATGGCCGCAGTCAAATGACTGAAACAAGTAAAAGAGAGAAAAAAAAGAGAGAGAGAGAGAGAGATACCTAAAATATGACAACTTTGTTTTCTGTATTTGTAATTCTTTTTAATTGAATAATATTTATCAAAATTTTAACATAATCTTCTTTTCCTTCTCATGTCCCACAAAATATATTTTGATTATATTTCTTATCCTTGCTAAATTGTCATGTCTCTGTTTCAGGACTCCTGCTTATAAACGGTTCCAGCATCTTATTTTGCCAATACCATCTACACTCACCCTCCCTTATTCCTATACAGTCTTAGAGGAATTCTTTCAAAGAGTAGATGATGTTGTCCGCATGTTACACAACCGCTTAGAAGTTTGCACTTTTTCCAAGCTCAAAGATGCTGTTGAAAAAAGTCTCAAAAGGTGAATTTATTAAAATTAGTTTTATTTTAAATTCTGTAATAAATGTATTTTGGTTGTCATATTTCTTTCAGCTCCATTCTGAGGTCAAATCCCACCAAGGGATTTCAGGGGTTGATAAAATATAGAGCCAAGTCAAGTGCTGGGTTAATGCAATCTGCTTACTCTCTACCCTCAAAATTGCTAATCTTGTGCTAAAATTAGAATTATTATTATTAAGGTAGTAAGCTGGAAGAATCATTAGTGTCTTGGACAAAATGCATAGCAGCATTTCTGCCAAATCCAACTTGGCTTTTCATCCCTCCAAGGTTGACAGTATAACTACTGGCCAAGTACTGAGGGTCAGTGTTATGGACTTCCCCTCCACCTAAAACTGTTGGCCTTGTCCCAAAACTTGAAGCAATTTATTGTTATTCAATAAAAAGTATGCTTATTACCTCTGAACTACCAAAAGAGGGAGGTATTGTTTTCAGTTGCATTTGTTTGTCCTTGGACAAGATATCTCAAGAACCACTGGATGGATTCAGATGAAACTTTCAGGGAGGTTTGACCTTGTGACTGGCATGAATTGATTAGATTTTGGGATCGATCCAGTACTGGACAAGGATTCTGGATTATTTTTCCTGTTTTTTTTCACTTAATTTTTGAGAGCGGTCGGGTTCATTTTTAGTATTCTCATTTGTGAAAGCAGTCAAGTTTATTTCAGATATTCTCATTTTAAAAATCATCTCTGGCTAATCGTTGAGAGGACGTTGATGTTGCCTTGGCGGAGGTTTGCACACTCTGAGTGCTCTTGTTTATGTATCTTTACTGGCATATAATACATTTTTGTGTAATATATTTCAAGAATCTGAATAGTGTATATTTTACACTGAAAAAAAAAATACTCTTCAGAAATGTATTTCATCTTATTCTATATTAGATTCAATATCAATTAAAACAAACCTTTTGTATGTTTTTCTCTTTGTATTTCCAGAGATTTTAAGCAAGAGGTTCTTGGTCAAATAAAAACTGTATACCCTAATGCATATGACTTCAAACAAGAAAAAGGTCTTCCAAAACTTGGTTACAAATATCAGGGCTACCAACTGACTATCACCCCCCAATTAGAAGAATCCAATATGGAGAACAGCAGTAAGCATAAATGACTATCCTCTTCTATCTTTTACTCGTTTCAGTCATTAGATTGCAGCCATGCTGGAGCACTGCCTTCAAGAATTTTTAGTCAAATCAATAACCTTAGTACATTGTTTTTCCCTTTTTTTTTTTTTTTTTTTTTATAGCTTAGTACTTATTCCATTGATCTCTTTTGCCAAACTGCTTAGTTACAGGGACATAAACACACCATCGCCAGTTGTCAAGCAGTGGTGGGAACAAACACTAAGAAGCACACACTTTCGTACATACATATATATTCTTGTTTTTGTTTCAGTCATTTGACTGCAGCCATGCTGGAGCACCGCCTTTAGTCGAGCAAATTGACCCCAGGACTTATTCTTTGTAAGAGTAGTATTTATTCTGTTGGTCTCTTTTGCCGAACTGCTAAGTTACAGAGGTCACAAACACACCAGCATCAGTTGTCAAGCGATGTTGCAGGGACAAACACAGAAGTGCACAAACACACACACACACACACACATATATATGTGTATATATATATATATATATACACACACACATACATACACGATGGGCTTCGTTCAGTTTCCCTCTGCCAATCCACTCAAGGCTTTGGTCAGCCCGAGGCTATAGTAGAAGATACTTACCCAAGGCAGCGAGCTGGCAGAAACATTAGCACGCTGGGCGAAATGCCTGGCGGTATTTCATGTGCCGTTACGTTTGGAGTTCAAATTCTGCCGAGGTCGATTTTGCCTTTCATTTTTCGGGGTCGATAAATTAAGTACCAGTTATGCACTGGGGTCGATGTAATCGGCTTAATCCCTTTGTCTGTCCTTGTTTGTCCCCTCTATGTTTAGCCCCTTGTGAGCAATAAAGAAATAAGAAGATATTTACCCAAGGTGCCACAGAGTTGGACTGAACCCGGAAGCATGTGGTTGGTAAGTAAGCTGCTTACCACACAGCCACTCCTGCGCCTATGGATGTTTTTTAGAAGACTGTTCATTGTGTTAATTTGTCTATTATTATTATTCATCTCTCTCACAGTTGCCCTCCAAGCATCCACTCATATTTCTCACTGTTTGCATTCCCCTCTGTCCCTATCCATCTGCCACTCTCACAAACATACCCACTCACTTACCCTGTCCAATCCTCTCTACCACTTATATTCACTTTCCTGCAACCCGAGGGTACATCCTGATGGATTTTCATCCTCTTCTGTCTTTTCCAGCTGGGGTCATCATCATCATCATCATCATCATCATTTAGCGTCCGCTTTCCATGCTAGCATGGGTTGGACGGTTCAACTGGGGTCTGTGAAGCCGGAAGGGTAGCCATGCATATTCTCTGCAGCAAGATCCCTGTTTCTATCCCTTTGTCATATTCTTCATCACTTGACACAAAGCCACATCTCTCGATACTGCACTCGCTTGGTTTCAGGTTCAGTCCCACTGTACAGCACCTTTGACAAATGTCTTGTGCTATAACCTCAGGCCAACTAATACATTTAAGTGAATTTGGTAGGTAGAAACTGTGTGGAAGCCTCTGTGTGTGTGTGTGTGCATGCGCGTGCACATGCAGGTAAAGATACACACCATAGAAAGATAGGATGTACTGAATAGGACAGGGGGAGACACATGGGATGCAGAGTTGCTGAAGAGGTCACCAGATGTGTGGCAAACGATTTCAGATGAAGGATACTAAAATAAGAAAAATGATAAAGCTGAAATGAAGAACTAGTATATAGTGCATGTGTTTATTTGGCAAAATATTACCATAACGATATATATATATATAACCATAATGATATATATGTGTGTTTGTGTGCAGGTGGCACGTAAAAAGCACCCACTACACTCACGGAGTGGTTGGCGTTAGGAAGGGCATCCAGCTGTAGAAACACTGCCAGATCAGACTGGGCCTGGTGCAGCCTTCTGGCTTCCCAGACCCCAGTTGAACCGTCCAACCCATGCTAGCATGGAAAACGGACGTTAAACGATGATGATGAAGACGATGATATATATATATATATACACACACACACACACATATACATACATATACACATAGATAGATAAATAATGTGTGTGTCTGTGTTTCCCCTCCAGCACTACTTGACAAACAGTGTTGGTTTGTTTACATTCCCATAACTTAGTCTTATCAGTTTCTTTTTACCAATCCACTAGGTGCCATGGTCAATTTGATAGCCTAAACCCTTCAAGACAATACCATGGTATAATAATAATAATAATAATAATAATAATTGTGTACAGTGCTCAGGTGCACTACAACTCATCTAAAGTGTATATATAATCAGGTGTAGTTTCGGCGGATTTCGGAAAGCATGAGGGCCTTAAAAGATGCAGTGTCATGGCAGTCAACAACTGACGCAGGCAGTTTATTCCATGCTTCAGCAACTCTGAGCGTGAAAAAATGTTTCCGAAGTCTGCAGTTCAATGACTGAAACAAATCGTGAGAGATATGATATACACAGTACATTAAGCTAAATTTATACAATTTGTCTTGAAACGGTGACGATTTCCTTTTTCTTTTCTTCTCCTCTTCAGATCCTGAAAATGGCAACCCGCATCTTACAGCCACTCATTTCATTGCCAGAAAGAAAATGTTCCATGCCAATTTGGTGAAGAGCGTCATGACGTTGCATAAAGTAAGTTTTTTTCTCAATTTTTTAAAAATAGTTCGTTCTTGTGTGTTTGATTAGTAACAAATAATGAAGCTTGTAAGTTACGTTTTAATGATGTAATTTGGTTGGAGAAAATCCCTGGAGAAGGACATCATTCTCGGAATGGTCAGTGGCAGGAGAGGAAGAGGCCCGACCAAGAACCCGCTGGCTTGACACCATCAAGAGGGATACCGGAATGGACATAGCCAATCTGAGGGAAGCGGCCCAGGATAGAACTGACTGGAGGACACTGATCCAACGAGTGACCGAGAGTCGACTTTGACTGAGCGGATAGATAGATAGAATTTGGTTTATATATCATCATCAGCTAATGTCCGTTTTCCATGCTGGCATGGGTTGGATGGTTTGACCAAAGCTGGTACGGCCGGGGGCCACACCAGACTCCATTGTCTGTTCTGGCATGGTTTCCACATCATAGTCTCTACCACTCTCTTTGGTAACATGAAAATCATATTATTGAAAATCATATACTATGCTTTTACATTAAATTCTTTTCTATAATAGGCGCAGGAGTGGCTGTGTGGTAAGTAGCTTGCTTACCAACCACATGGTTCTGGGTTCAGTCCCACTGCGTGGCATCTTGGGCAAGTGTCTTCTGCTATAGCCTCGGGCCGACCAAAGCCTTGTGAGTGGATTTGGTAGACGGAAACTGAAAGAAGCCTGTCGTATATGCGTGGGTGTGTTTGTGTGTCTGTGTTTGTCCCCCTAGCATTGCTTGACAACCGATGCTGATGTGTTTATGTCCCCCGTTACATAGCGGTTCGGCAAAAGAGACCGATAGAATAAGTACTGGGCTTACAAAAGAATAAGTCTCGGGGTCGAGTTGCTCGATTAAGGGCGGTGCTCCAGCATGGCCGCAGTCAAATGACTGAAACAAGTAAAAGAGTAATACAAAAAAGATAGTGCAGATGTTAAACGAGGATTTTTATCTTGCTTGGTTCAAGGTACATAACTCTGTATAATTGCAAAACCATGTTCTATACTTTTGAGAGGTTAGCGGTAAAAGAGAATCTCTTTTTTTTTTTTTTTTTCTAGCGGTGTCATATGAAATTGTCACCCATAATTATGACCCTAGTATCGATCTATTGCATTTCAATCTGTTTTAGGGTTAGGGGAGGGGGGTATCCTTTTTTCTTCACAAATGTAAATAAACCCAATCTGTTTCTTAAACGAGGAACATATTCATACGGCACATAATGTTTTTTACCTCAGTAGACATAATTGATTGGTTTAAATTGCAGAAATTGAAGAAAAAACAACAACAAATGTCTTACAAACGATAGAATTTTCTCAATAAAGCCAAGAGAAAAAGATGTTATATAAACACATTCTACCAGTATACGAAGTTTAAAATATTTTAGTTTCCTAGAAATGTTAAAAAACTGCCGTTCAAACCGAAAAGATCCTTTTTTTTTTTTTTTTTTCTGTTCGTAATAAACGAAAGAGAGAATGATATCAAAATCCTTTTTATTGTAGGAATTCCTGAAAAGCCTACCAAAGCCTATGACAGTTTCTGATGACAGACTTATTCGTTGGCATCCTAAGTTCCGATTAGACCAAGTACCTGACATTCAACCTTCTCCTTTACCCCAGCCTCCGTATGTCAAGGTTTATCAAACTGCTCATGAGGTTTTAAATGCAACAAGGGGGAAACTACACCCTAAGGTAAGTTTCAGTTTTTCTTTTCGTCTTGAGGTCAGTAATAGGTTCTTCCTCTTCCTATGACTGTTGTATTTTGGGTATGGTGTGTCGGTTAAAACTTGTTTCAGAAAAAAATTTAGATATAGACTAGGAGGTCACAACCTAAGAGAAAGCACTTGAGCAATTTTAGCTATTTAATGAAGATGTACAAACTAATAATTTTAAGACACATGGTTGATTTTCCAACTCCTGTTGTGCCCATTCTTGTTGATGTGACTAGATGCTGTGGGGAGGTTGAATGGAATCTTCAGTAAATATTTAACTTTATATCATAGGCGCAGGAGTGGCTGTGTGGTAAGTAGCTTGCTAACTAACCATGCGGTTCCGGGTTCAGTCCCACTGCGTGGCATCTTGGGCAAGTGTCTTCTGCTATAGCTCTGGGCCAGCCAATGCCTTGTGAGTGGATTTGGTAGACGGAAACTGAAAGAAGCCTGTCCTATATATGTATATATATATGTGTGTGTGTGTCTGTGTTTGTCCCCCTAGCATTGCTTGACAACCGATGCTGGTGTGTTTACGTCCCCGTCACTTAGCGGTTCGGCAAAAGAGACTGATAGAATAAGTACTGGGCTTACAAAAGAATAAGTCCCGGGGTCGAGTTACTCGATTAAAGGCGGTGCTCCAGCATGGCCGCAGTCATATGACTGAAACAAGTAAAAAGAGAGTATCCATCTGGTAAAAAAAAAAAAACCCCAGATCAAAACGTTTGTGAAAATTATATTTTCCCTAACTCTTAGAAAGTTTATGTTCTGCACACTTCAAAGTCTTTCGCTGAACAGTTAAAAACGGCACTGCATGCTTTTATCTAGCAATGCCTTATTAAATACCAAAAAAAAAATTCCAAAAGGGAAACAACTCTTTCAATTACGCAGATTTCCTGTGACTGAAAGAAAATTGTTGTTTTCTCATTTTCTTTATGAAGCTTTTTGAACCTTTGTGAGGCATTTTGTGATTGAAGCTTGCAAAGTCTAACAGAGTTTGAAAGACATTCGTTCTTGACAGAAATATCATTGCTAAGACAAATATTTGTAAATCAAGTCTCAGTAACTGTCAGCATCATTCAGTACATTAAATTTTCTTTGATATATGGCCATGCAAACGCAAACTGCCTTTTGCCTGTGAATTCGAGATAATTGTAACTGTGACACTAACGATTCTTACTCTAGTTCAAATGAAGATATGAAGTGATAAAGAAACTGAAATTCCAGTTTCTAAATGACAATGGATAGAAACTCTGACAGTTCCACATACTGGGGGAAAAAACTGCCCATCATCAAGATTTGGGTGTACATCATCAAGGATTCCCCTGGTTTTGACTGGTTGTAATGAACCTGAATGGATTGATGTTTCAATGGGCATTGCAGCACAAAATTTGCTCTACATTTTAAGTATCTGACTTTATGGCCGCAGTCAAATGACTGAAACAAAAGAGTAAAAGAGAGTATATGCTGTTTGCATTTCCTCACAAAATAAATTTTCTACATGCACATCATTTGCCATAGACATACAATATCACTAACAAGTATACCTTTCTTTTATTGTTTTCTGAAACTGCAGAGTTGGAAAATTTTCAGTCTAAAAAATTTTTTTTTATTTCGTTAGGTGGAAAGTGCTTTGATAAATGTTTCAAAGGCTAATAGCTCACCCAATAAACCATCTACACCAAAAGTTGATACATCAATCAAAGGAATCCCCTCTGGGTTACTTGAAAGAGTAAGTATTATTTACTATTTATCTTCATGTATTGACTAATACCTTTAATATTCAACCACTTTCTCAGCCGTCCAAGAATTTGGACCTGGAGATCTCCATTTCCAGCGACTTCAAGGGCCACCTCCCAGTAGTGTCAGGCATCAACAAAGAGCCCTCGACTACAACAAGACGACCAAATTTTTTTTTTTTTTTCCAAGGTCTGGGGTCCCCTGCCCCTAAGCCCTAGGCCATCACCTAATCACCCTTACCTGTCTTGTTGCTTAATAACAACAACAACCACTTTCTCACCTTGCTTATTCTATCTGCTATACATGATGTTAATTTTTCCCATACCAGTATGAGTCTCTTTCAGTAAATTTGATATATATTATCCGAGACAAATTTCACAATATTTAAAATGTAATGATGGAATTTTACATTGTAATTTATATAGTTGTATCCCTTCTATGTAGTTCTTGGTATTTGTATATTTTATGATATACCTTTTACCATCTGTATTCTATTATTTCTATATCGACTTTATTCCATTTTTGACATCCCATAATTTTACCCTAATTAGCTTTTAATGCAATGCACTTTTGGATTTTATAATTCAACTATCCTAACACGTTTTAAATTGTTTTCAATTGCTACTTATACATTAAACTTGCTTATCTTAAACCATATTTAAATTTTATCAAACATGTTTCTTTGTAATATAAAAGTAAAATTCTCTGAAATATTTTGACTTCACAAACGCATGGTTTGGGGTTCAGTTCCACTGCATTGCATCTTGGGCAAGTGTCTCCTATTATAGCCCTGGGCCAAGTGAATTTGAGTGATGCGAACTTTAGAAAGTGTGTCGCATACATGTATATCTGTGAATGTTAACATTCCATGACTTCACTTGAGTAAGCATTTTTTGTTGTCATAACGACCACGAGCTCCATATTTTCGAAAACATTCTTGTTCTCAAAAAATGGGTAATGGTTGGTAACAGGGGCAACATCCAGTCATAAGACCCTACCTCAAATACATTCTACTCCTAGCATGGAAAGACCAAAGTCAAACAAATAAAAGTGTTTCTTTGCCAGCCCTAGGATTTTCTTTTTTGGAGATGGGGACTTAATGATCTGAATTATCCCAAGTTTCCTTCTCTTCTCAAGAGATAAAATGTAAAAATTTCTTCTGACAGTATTTGGATTCTGGACAAATGACAACACATTTAGAAGAACAAAAACTAAAGATTACTCAGTGAAGTATTTCAGTCGTTATCTACTGCATTGAACAACTGAATATGTACTTATATCATTTATACCAATACAAAGTATATAAATTTTATATTCTTTAAAATATACTGGCGCAGGAGTGGCTGTGTGGTAAGTAGCTTGCCTACCAACCACATGGTTCCGGTTTCAGTCCCACTGCGTGGCATCTTGGGCAAGTGTCTTCTGCTATAGCCCCGGGCCGACCAATGCCTTGTGAGTGGATTTGGTAGACGGAAACTGAAAGAAGCCTGTCGTATATATGTATGTATGTGTGTCTGTGTTTGTCCCTCTAGCATTGCTTGACAACCGATGCTGGTGTGTTTGCGTCCCCGTCACTTAGCGGTTCGGCAAAAGAGACCGATAGAATAAGTACTGGGCTTACAAAGAATAAGTCCCGGGGTCGATTTGCTCGACTAAAGGCAGTGCTCCAGCATGGCCGCAGTCAAATGACTGAAACAAGTAAAAGAGTAAGAGTATATACAGTAATAGTAAAGAGAACATTTGCATGTTGTTAGTGTTATTTCTCTACCACAAATTTTTTTTTTTTTGTTAATTACAATGTAAAATTGTTTCTGGTTTTAAACATTTCAGATCCGGGCAAAGGAAACAAAACGCTTAGAAGAAACCATTACTCAAACTCCTTTAAAAGCTCAGAGAGAAGCAATGCTGAAACGACTGCCTACTATTTATCGTATTATGCGAACGTATCCTTAAAATTCTGCATCAATGTATCTTCGGAGATAATCAGTTTGAATTCTTATTTTATAATTCAGTTGACAGCTTTTCATAGTTTGTTGTGATATGTAAAAAAGTTTTGGTGATAGAACCACATAAAAAATTTTAAAAACACTTAGTGCCTGGCCTCCGTGCCGGTGGCACATAAAAAACACCATCCGAGCGTGGCCGTTCGCCAGCCTCGTCTGGCACCTGTGTCGGTGGCACATAAAAAACACCATCCGAGCGTGGTCGTTCGCCAGCCTCGTCTGGCACCTGTGTCGGTGGCACATAAAAAACACCATCCGAGCGTGGCCGTTCGCCAGACTCGTCTGGCACCTGTGTCGGTGGCACATAAAAAACACCATCCGAGCGTGGCCGTTCGCCAGACTCGTCTGGCACCTGTGTCGGTGGCACATAAAAAACACCATCCGAGCGTGGTCGTTCGCCAGCCTCGTCTGGCACCTGTGTCGGTGGCACATAAAAAACACCATCCGAGCGTGGCCGTTCGCCAGACTCGTCTGGCACCTGTGTCCGTGGCACATAAAAAAAACACCATCCGAGCATGGCCGTTCGCCAGCCTCGTCTGGCACCTGTGTCGGTGGCACATAAAAAACACCATCCGAGCGTGGCCGTCTGCCAGACTCGTCTGGCACCTGTGTTGGTGGCACATAAAAAACACCATCCGAGCGTGGCCGTTCGCCAGCCTCGTCTGACACCTGTGTTGGTGGCACATAAAAACACCCTCTACACTCACGGAGTGGTTGGCGTTAGGAAGGGCATCCAGCCGTAGAAACATTGCCAGATCAGACTGGGCCTGGTGCAGCCTTCGGGCTTCCCAGACCCCAGTTGAACCGTCCAACCCATGCTAGCATGGAAAGCGGACGCTAAACGATGATGATGATGATGACACTCTGTAAAGTTATTGGCATTAGGAAAGGCATCCAAAACAGACTATGGAACCTGGGTTGGTGCCTGGTCTTGCCAGTTCCTGTCGAGCCATCCAACCAATGGCAGCATGGAAAACCGACATTAACCGATGATGTGTTTGACCTCTTTCTGAATCGGTACAGGCACTGCTATGTACAAATCATCAGTCTTTTGTCTCCTTGATTGAAGGAATATGGTATCTAAGATATTACAAAGTGTGTGAGTAGTTGCATCAAAAAAGAATGATGATGATGAATTATATAGAGGCATTGGTGATGGAAATAAGATAATTAGTTCCATAAATATCTTGAGTTCCCTGCAGTGTAGTTTCTAACTGTATGGTTAAGAAGTTTGCTTCCTAACTGCATGGTTTGGGCTGTGACACCTTAGGCTATTGCCTTTTACTATGCACTCAGGCCAACCAAGGCTTTGCAAATAGATTTGGTGGACAGAAACTGGAAAAAAGCTTGTGTGTGCATGCAAACGCATCCTTGTTTTGACTATCCCATGATAGTTATAAATATGCATCACTGTCATACAAACTGTCACACATTCCCAGTTTTCTGAGAAATTATTATCTTGCTTAGGCATGGCTGTGTGGTAAGAAACTTTCTTCCCAACCACATGGTTCTGGGTTCAGTCCCACATGGCACCTTGAACAAGTATCTTCTGCTGTAGCCTCAAGCCAAGCTACGCTTTGTGAGTGGTTTTGGTAGATGGAAGCTGAAAGAAGCCCATTGTATATATGTTTGTGTGGATGTGTCTATTCCTCCATCACTGCATGACAGCTGGTGTGAGTGTTTTTACTTCCCAGTAACCTAGCAGTTCAGCAAAGGAGACTGATAGAACAAGTACCAGGTTTAACAAAATTAAGTACATTCAGCTAAAAATTCTTCAAAGCGGTGCCCCAGCATGGCCACAGTCTAATGACTGAAACAAGTAAAAGATAAAAGATTGCTTGGAAACATGTGCGGATTGGTGACAGCAAGAGCATCCAGCCATAGGAAATCTGCTTCAGTGAATTCCATCCAACCCATGTGAGCGTAGAAAAGTAAGCATTAAAATGATAATGATACTATACTTGATAAGAATCCATTCTGTATTGGCTCTAGGATTAAGAGGTTTGCTTCTCAATGACATGGATTTGGGTTCGGTCCCACTGCATGGTACCTTGAACAAGTGCATTTTACTGTAGCCACAGGCCAGCTAAAGCATTGTGAGTGGATTTGATAGGCAAAAAGCTAAAAGATGCCAGCTGTGTATATGTACATTTGCTTTACATTTGCACTTTTCCAAAAGTTGCTGAGCTACAAGTGATGACATTGTTCTTTCCCCTGTCACCAGAGTGTCTATTGTATTTGCTCCTTGGAAAGTGTGTGAAATAACAGATCCCATACATGAAAAATAGGTCAGGTTTAGCAACAAGAAGTGCATCCGGCAATAAAACAATACCTCAATAACAAATTCAGTTGTCTCATACTAGTATAGAAAAACTGACTTGATGACAAATGAAGAGTTTTTATCTTTATTCAATTTTCCATTAATGCAAAATAAATTATATCTTCCAAAATTTTTTTCCTTAACTGTATCCAAGTTATTTTATTACAGAGAGAAAAACTACTCTTCTTTTTAATGTAGTTGTTGAAAAGATTTGTGAAAGTTATACATCCTCAATTTCTAAAGGTATTTATTTCTTTATTTGATATAAAGGTATTACCAATTTTGGAGTTCTCTGGCACTCTGTGTTCTAAAGTTGAAGCAATTTCGTGATTACATAAATTAATAAATAAAACCAGCTCCATAGTGACATGGAAACATAGCGTATTCTGTGTAACTAGTTAATATCTAATGATTTTTCATTGCTAACTTAACCCCAACTGTCAACTTTTGGTACATTAGATAGACTCTATTTGTTTGCTTTACTTGCTTAGATAGCTACCAACTCCCCTTAAATCACACTTAAAGATACTACAGATAATGTATTTCTTGATATACTAAATGGCTAAACAACTTTAAGCTGCTCAATCAAGACTAACTTCACACTAAACAACAATTACCACTTCTAGCATTTTTCATCCAGGAAGTAGCAGTCACTTGTCACCTTGCCTATTTCACCACAATATTTCCTCACCATCTGGCTTGAGCTCTGTTCCAGCTATAAAAATATGATTCAAAAGTTTTATTAAGATAGGCATCTGTTCAAAAATGTACCTCAATTAATGTAAGCAGAAAGATCTGATAAAACTAATGATGGCCTGCTTTTACAGTTTTTTTTTTTTTTTTTTTTTTTTGCCCTTTTCAAGCCTACCCAGGCTAATGGGCCCGGTTTCTTGGTTTCTGTGGCGTATGTGTTCCCCCCAGCTGGACGGGACGCCAGTCCATCGCTGCGTTACTCAAGAAACAAGAAGAGAGAGTGCGAGAAAGTTGTGGCGAAAGAGTACAACAGGGGTCGCCACCACACCCTACCGGAGCCTCATGGAGCTTTTAGGTGTTTTCACTCAATAAGCACACACAACGCCCGGTCTGGAATTGAAACCGCAATCCTCCGATCACGAGTCCGCTGCCCTAACCACTGAGCCATTGCGCCTCCACGCAGTATAAATAGTTCAAAAATAGAATAAATTGATTTACTGTGAATAAGAGGAAATGTTTCATGTCATAGTTTACTTCAGAAATTATCTTGATTTCAGGGGTTATATCAACACATCTGACTACAATGAAATTACCTTATTTTTATTTCATTTCATATTTTTTTCAGTTGATGCTGAAAAGCATTTGGAACTATTGCTAGAAGTAGCACCAAGCTGGATTTCCATGGCCACCACACAGAATGGCAAATACCTAAAACTAAATCGAACAGTTAAACTGCAAGATGTCCAGGAGAAAATAAATTTGTGCTGTAAAAAATTAACACAGTGAACATTTCACACAGTTTTCTGTTTTCTGAAGCTATTTTAAACTGCTGCATTTGATTTTAATTAGACTTTCAATGTTTCCTTTGAAAACAGTAAATAATGAATATATTTAGTAATCTCACTGATTATTTTAAACTTGACTCCTGAAAAATCAAGAAATACTTTAACATGCCAATAATGTTCACACATATTGATTATAATTTTAAAACATCAAATCAAGATTATTTTTCATTTTAAATTCAATGTTCATCCCATCATTTGTAGAAACTCTTTCATAATTTAAAAATTTTATTTTTGTTGAAATATAAAATTTTCTAAAAATATTTTGAAACGCTGCATTTTATTTTGATTATACTGTCAACATTTCCCTTTGAATAAAGCCATTTAATGGCAGCTATGTAAATATATGTATATTTAGTAATATTAAAAATAATTCTAAGGTGGTGGGCTGACAGAAATGTTAGCACGCTGGGCGAAATGCTTAGCAGTGTTTCGTTTGTCTTTAAGGTTCTGAGTTCAAATTCCGCCAAGGTTGACTTTGCTTTCATCCTTTCAGGGTCGATAAATTAAGTACCAGTTGTATACTGGGGTCGATCTGATCAACTGGCCCCCTCCTGCCAAAGAAAATTTCAGGCCTTTTGCCTAGAGTAGAAAAGAATATTAAAAATTTTGATTCTCTTAAATTTGAATCCTGGAGAATCAGTACCTTTATAATCTCAGTAATGTTCACACAATTTATCTTGCTTATAATCTTAAAATATCAAATTAAAATGATTTTTCATTTTAATTTCAGTTTTCACATATTTGTACAGAAGCTCTTTCATGATTTAAAAATTAAATCAGTTCTGTTTTTAAAATTAAACATTGTACATCTAAACTTATATTCATATTGTTATTTGGTTCTAACATAACCGTCATGTTAAATGATAATGGCTGTTATTTTTTTATAAGCTTTAGTAATTTTACTGGCTTCAATCATTGGTCTGGCTTTTAGGATACTTCTTTCAAGGCTTTTAAAATCTCGTGGAAGCGCCATCCAACCAAAATGCAAATATATGGGAAACTACCACCTGTGACATCTCTTGTGAAAGGTAAGAGAGTCCAGTTTGCTGGACATTGTTGTAGAGCTGAAAAAGAGGTAATTTCTACTCTTCTTCTCTGGAAGCCATCTACTCGCAATACCAGAGGGCGCACACTCTCCTACCCTGATGTAATCTCCAGGGATACAGGCATCCAGCAACAGGACCTCCGTAATGCCATGATGGACCGTGAAGTCTGGCGTAGCATGGTAAATTCCATTGTCTCGACCATGGTTGAACAACAATGATGATGATGAAGGCTTTTAGTAATTTATACCTCACTATTTCAGCTGCTATTTATCAAATGGGCAGAGAACCTATTTTATACAGAGTGCCTCCTTTTGTATCTGACATACTTTTTAAGATAATTTAATTACTGTGTACAAATATACACCCATGTATACACTTCATGACAAACTTCATATTTGTGAGCAAACTACCAAATTTCACTTAGAGAAAATTGGTCAGCATGAGGCTGTTATATACAATAAGAGCCAACCTAATTGGTACAGTCATTCAGAGACGTATTACTCTAATCTTTTGAGGAAATAGAGGGGGATATAACATCACATGATGTGGAAGACAACTGGAGGCTTCTACGGGACAACCTGCTGAAGGCCAAGGACCAGATCTGTGGATGCTGCAAAGTCCCCTCTCGACCCAAGATAACATGGTGGTGGAACAATGTTGTTGACAGGGCCATTAGGGAAAAGAAACGGGCATGGAAGGACTGGAAGAACGGTGGTAGCAGGGAATGGTACCAGACTGCCAAAGGGGAAGCTAGGAGACAGGTTTATTTAGCCAGCGGGGAAGCAGATAAGAAAAAATTTGTCAATGTTCTGTCATGAGAACCAAAGACTTGAGGTATTTCCTGTTGCAAGACAGTGTGTGAGAGAGAAATATGTCCACATGGATGATGGTTCACTTGTATTAAATGAGGCTGCAAAGAGAGAGGTATGGAGATGCCACTATGAAAGGTTGCTAAGTAAAGATAGTGAATGGAAGGAAGAGAGCCTGCCGAATGCCAGCCCAACAGAGGGACCAGCTATCTAAATTGAGAGTGCCTTGATAGATAAAGCAATTAAGGGTATGAATATAGGGAAAGCCCCGGGCCCATCAGGAATCACCTCAGAGATGCTCAAAATATCTGGCAGTGTCGGCTACAGCCTAATCAACCAGGTGATACATGAAGGAATCATACCCAATGACTGGTGTAGCAGCACTATAGTCAACTGCTACGAAGGTAAAGGTGATGCATTAGATACAAATAATTACAGGATCAGGTAATGAAAGTCACGGGGACTTTCATTAGCCCAACTAATTAGGGAGAAGGTCAGTCTAGATGAGATGCAGTTTGGGTTTGTGCCAGGGAAAAGCACCACTAATGCTATGTTTCTGGTAAAACAGTTGCAGGAGAAATACCTAGCCAAAGATAAATCCCTGAGCCTGGCTTTCGTTGACATGGAGAAAGCCTTCAACAGGGTCCCCTGATCCTTTATCTAGTGGTCAATGAGGAAACTAGGGATAGATGAATGGTTAGTGAGAGCTGTGCAAGAGATGCTGTCAGTAAGGTGAGGGTTGGCAATGAGTACAGTGAAGAATTCTGTGTAGAGGTAGGGGTCCACCAGGTTCAGTCCTCAACCCCCTCCTATTTATCACTCCTCCAGGCAATAACAGAGGAATTCAAGATAGAATGTCCCTGGGAGCTCCTCTATGCTGATGACCTTGCTTTAATTGCTGAGTCACTATCAGAACTGGAGATGAAGTTTAGGGTGTGAAAAGTTTCAGGTGAGGAAGCAAGGATTAGAATCGAAGGGCCTTAGAGTCAACGTAGCTAAAACCAAAGTCTTAATAAGTAGGAAGGCAATATAAGATGTACCCAGTGTAAGCTATGGATACAGGTGCAGCAATATCAAAGGAAGGCTAAATGGGAAGATAGTTTTTGTATGTGGCAGATGCTCGGGAGCAATAAATAACTGAAAATATGCAGAAAACAACTGCCACATTCCAGGGGGAAAAACTAGAAGCAGTTGACAGCTTCCGTTACCTAGGTGATCAAGTCAGTAGCTGCTAGAATAAGAATAGCCTGGGAAAAGTTCAGAGAGCTCCTACCTCTGCAGGTGACAAAGGGCCTCTCGCTCAGAGTAAAAGGCAGACTGTATGACGCATGTGTACGAACAGCCATGCTACATGGCAGTGAAACATGGGCTGTGACTGCTGAGGACATGCGTAAGTTTGCAAGGAATGAAGCCAGTATACTCCGCTGGATGTGTAATATCAGTGCATATACGACAGAGTGTAAGTTCCTTGAGAGAAAAGTTGGACCTAAGAAGCATCAAATGTAGTGTGCAAGAGAGACGTTTGCGCTGGTATGGCCATGGAGGAGGATAGCTGTGTGAAAAAGTGTCACACCCAAATGGTTAAAGGAACATGTGGAAGAGATAGACTTGGGATGAGGTGGTGAAGCACGACCTTCGAACATTAGTCCTCACCAAGACAACAACTAGTGACAGACCTTTGGAAATATGCTGTGCTTGAGAAAACCTGGCAAACCAAGTGAGACCATAACCAGTGGTGCCACCAGCCCACTTTCTTTCATTTGACACTAAACTCTGCTTGTGAAGACCTGTTGAGGCAAGTGAAATTGAAATCACATTCACTGACGTGGCTGATGACAGCACCACCTGACTGGCATCTGTGCTAGTGGAACGTTAAGAGCACCATCCAAGTGTGATAGTTGCCAGTGGCACGTAAAAGGCACCATTCAAGCATTATCGTTACCAGCACATGAAAAACAACATTCGAGCAAGATCCTTGCCAGTGCAAGTGGCACATAAAAAATACCATTCGAGCGTGGCCATTGCCAGTACCGCCTGACTGGCCCTTGTACTGGTGGCATGTAAAAAGCACCCACTTCACACTCGGAGTTGTTAGTGTTAGGAAGGGCATCCAGCTTTAGAAACTCTGCCAGATCAGATTGGAGCCTGGTGCAGCTATCTGGCTCACCAGTCCTCAGTCAAACCATCCAACCCATGACAGCATGGAAAGTGTACGTTAAATGATGATGATGATGATGATGGCTATGTGGTTCAGAAGTTTACTTTGTATCCACATAGTTTCAGTCCCATGGAGGCGCAATGGCCCAGTGGTTAGGGCAGCGGACTCGCGGTCAAAGGATCGCCGTTTCGATTCCCAGACCGGGCGTTGTGAGTGTTTATTGAGCGAAAACACCTAAAGCTCCACGAGGCTCCAGCAGGGATGGTGGTGATCCCTGCTGTACTCTTTCACCACAACTTTCTCTCACTCTTACTTCCTGTTTCTGTTGTACCTGTATTTCAAAGGGCCGGCCTTGTCACTCTCTGTGTCACGCTGAATATCCCCGAGAACTACGTTAAGGGTACACGTGTCTGTGGAGTGCTCAGCCACTTACACGTTAATTTCATGAGCAGGCTGTTCCGTTGATCGGATCAACCGGAACCCTCGTCGTCGTAACCGACGGAGTGCTTCCCAGTTTCAGTCCCACTGTATGGCACCTTGAGCAAGTGTCGTCTAACCCTAGGCAGACCAGTCTTGTGAGTTGATTTGGTTGACAGAAACTAAGAGGCTCATCAGGTGTTCATCTTGACAATTGTGCAGTAGTTGTAAATGAGTGTTATCATCATACTAGCATGACATTTATTTCTAATCTTCCTTTTAACCCTTTAGTATTTAAACCGGCCATATCCCGTCAAAATATTTAATCTGCTTTATGTTCAAACTGACCAGATCCAGGCTCTCACACCTACCCTACAATGTTATTCTACATTAAGTAATTACACCATCAAGATCTTGAATATATGAGATAATGCATGATTAATTCAAATCAATGTGAATCAATAAGCATTATGTTTGATAGAATAATCAGAATACTAAAGGGTTAAACATGTCCAGACATGAGAATTAAGACTGAACTTGGAAACAAGTAAGTGTTGGGGACAAGAAGGGTGTCCGAACAAAAAGATCATCTTCGATTCTGTCCAACCCAAACAAGGAAAAGTGGACAATAAAATGATAATGATGAAAAATGATTGACACATAAACATCAGTTCAATATCTTTGAATTTAAACTAGCACAAATATATTCTGTTTAATGTTAAAAGTGGTTTGATCTAGCTTCTCACACTTACGCTACAATATAATTCTAAAAATAAATGATTACATCATCAAAACCTCAATGCTATAGGATAAAGCCTGATTAACTGGAAACTGTGAATAAATATTACATTTGAAGGAGTAATCTGAAAGCTAAAGGATTAAACATTGGTAAAGTATAGTTCTAGTGGAACCTAGCAACTATGTTGGTGTTCCAGAGGGTATAAAGTGAGCTGACAAAATGGTTTAATTAATAAAGCATCAAATATTGCGAAGATACTAATAATTACAGAAATATTTCCCAAGTTGTCTCCCATATTTAATGGGGAGAATTGTAAATAGCTTCTTCGTGCAAGTGCTTTCAATCAAAAAAGCTCTGCTGAATGGATGCCAGTTGGTTTCAGGTGTAGAGAGAACTCATTATTTCAAGGCCTTTCTCATTGATGAGAGACCCCCACCGACTGGACTGGATCTGGTCGGGAGGAGAGGAGTGTAACGATTCCCATTTTTTATTTTATGCCGCCTCGACTGGCTTCCGTGCAGTTGGCACGTAAAATGCACCAATCCGACCGTGGCCGATGCCAGCCTCGCCTGGCTCCAGGGCAGGTGGCACGTAAAAAGCACCCACTACACTCACGGAGTGGTTGGCGTTAGGAAGGGCATCCAGCTGTAGAAACATTGCCAGATAAGACCGGAGCCTGGGGCAGTCTTCTGGCTTCCCAGATCCCCGGTCAAACCGTCCAACCCATGCTAGCATGGAGAACGGACGTTAAACGATGATGATGATGATGATGTTAGCACTAATTTGACTATATTTCACATTTACTCATAGTAATTTCTCAATTTACATTAAAGGTTCAGGATATTAGAAAAGAAGGCATATACAAAGACGTTTTTTTTTAATGGTCACTAAAAATTCAAAGATGATTTTTAAGTCACTGTGTAATATCATTGTTTACATTTTTTTTCCTCTGAACGTTAATTTTGCTTTGAAATTAAACCTAAAAAGGAACAGAATCAGAGGTTGGACAAAATGTTCTTTTACCTTCTTAGTTCAAATCTGGTCCACTTCAGAAGTTACCAAAGTACTGAGATTAGTCTAATTGAATATGCGCAGCGATATGGTGTTCCAAATAGTCAAAATAAAACCCAAGTTTAATTTTGCCATTAACCTCTACTTGATAATTTGAGGCTGTGCATCACCTTGGGCAAGTGTCTTCCATTATAGCTTCAGGCTGACAAAGCCTTCGGTGTATTTGGTTGATGGAAACTAAAAGAAGCCTGCTGTGCGTGTGTGGAGACGCAATGGCCCAGTGGTTAGGGTAGCGGACTCGCGGTCATAGGATTGCAGTTTCGATTCCCAGACCAAGTGTTGTGAGTGTTTATTGAGCAAAAACACCTAAAGCTCCACGAGGCTCCAGCAGGGGGTGGTGGCGATCCCTGCTGTACTTTTTCGCCACAACTTTCTTCTGTTGGCCTGCTCACTTAGCCAGCAGGGTGGCGTCATTTGAAGGCTAAATCAATGCGAAGCGCATTGTGACCAGCGATGTGTAGCAACATCTGATAGCCTGGTCGGTCATGGTGGTGGTGATATATATATATATACATACACACATGTATTGCTGTTTACTTGCCTTGACATCATGTAAGTGGTGTTCATCGTTTCCAATCTCTCATGGAAACACATCTGGTCATAGGAAATATTTACCTTACTTGGAAACAGGTGAGAGTTGGCAATAGGAAGGGCATCTGACATAGAAGATCCACCTCAACAAATTTTGTTCAACCCATGGGGAAGCAGATGGTAAACAATGATGGTGAAAAACATTATTACTAGACAATGATAAATCTCAGAGCGAGTTATAAACAATAGCAGCAACACATATCAGTGTCAATCAATACTGGAAAAAGTATATGTATTTGTGAAGGGAACCTTACTTCTTGTCGACAACTATGATTGTCACACGCCGATGACGGGTCAATACCCTGAAACTCGAGTCTGTGTGTATCATAAGTTGAAAACGGGAAGGATGGCTTCCCTTTGCAAATACTGATAGAGCACAGAAAGTGTGTCTATAGCCAGCTGGATGAGGTGTCCTCCTGGGGCTACAAACTACAGTAGCATCCACCCTTAGGGGTTAGCCATATTCAAATGGCAAATATACGTCACAATTATTACTAGATTTTTCTTCAAAAGTTTAATAAGAAAATTGAAAATATTAATTCAGAATAAAACATCCCATTTTCTCTCTCAAACTTTTTAATAAATAAAGACCAGTAGTCATTCCAGTAGAAGCTTTTTATTTAAAGGGATGTTGATTTTAAAGGTTATTTTGTTTTGCTAGTTATTGAAGATGTAACAATGTTCCGACTTCATTGTTCCTTATGAATTCACTGTGCTTGGCGCTTGCTGAGCAGCCAGTTGAGCTTGAACTTTCATCTGTAATAATTCCATGACAACTAAAAAGACAAAAAAAACATTCAAGATTCATTTATAGAATTTTTTTTTTTTTGCAGTATAAATTTGTTTTTCTTTTTGTTAATGTAATTGTCCATTAAGGTTATGTGTAAATTGTCATTTGCCATAAGGATTACGTCTCTCTTTCTTTCTTTACATGCTGTGCTTGTTTTACAGGCATTAGCAGAGACCTTCATGCCAAATTCTGAAGATTCACGAGTGGTTTCTTGTGAAATATACAGAACTGGTTCCCCATGGCCTTCCAGCAGTTTATTTGTAGTTTTCTATGCTCCTCTCCTGCTTACCATTGAAGCACAAGTCTCGTTTAAGCTTCAGACAGGAAAACAAATCCACCTGTCCTTGGTGCATGTCCACTAACCATAGCCAGAGAAATGTTCAGCTTGCAATGGTGATACATTCAATGCATAGCCTTAAAAAAAGAAGTAAGGCATTGGGTAATGCAGTCTTAGATACACTCTGCCTCAAATGAAAGAAGGAATGGTCATGGCTGAACAGCCTTTGATCATATTTCTGCACAATCAGGATTGAACTGGGGTTAAACAACATTTATGTTCCACTGCTATACTGTGTCCTGTTCTCACTCAATGGACTCTCAATATGCTAACTGAACATCACAGAGTAATGTTCAATTAACATAGAAACAACACGGTATTTTGCAGTGGTTAGGACTTCCTTCACAGATGGATTTCTACGTGCCGGTGGCATGTAAAAAGCACCATCCGATCGTGACCGTTTGCCAGCCTCGCCTGGCCTCCGTGCCGGCGGCACATAAAAAGCACCATCCGACCGTGGCCGTTTGCCAGCCTCGTCTGGCACGTAAAAAGCACCATCCGATCGTGGCCGTGTGCCAGCCTCGCCTGGCCTCCGTGCCGGTGGCACGTAAAAAGCACCATCCGATCGTGGCCGTTTGCCAGCCTCGTCTGGCCTCCATGCTGGTGGCACATAAAAAACACTATCCGATCGGGGCCGTTTGCCAGCCTCGTCTGGCACATAAAAAGCATCCACAACACTCATGGAGTGGTTGGCGTTAGGAAGGGCATCCAGCCGTAGAAACATTGCCAGATCAGACTGGGCCTGGTGCAGCCTTCTGGCTTCCCAGACCCCAGTTGCACAGTCCAACCCATGCCAGCATGGAAAGTGGATGCTAAACGATGATGATGATGATTCTACCAGGTAACTTCAAGGATCTTCTGTAGGCATTGCTAATGCAATACATCCAGCTTTTTGATGACTTTCACCAACACTTTCCTAATTTCACTTCCATAGGGAACCAACTGCAGAACTATTACACTATACGAATGAACCTTCATGTCAACACTGATGACTCTTATTGCCCAGATGTGGCACATTTGTTGGATGGCCGTTGCTTTGCCAAATCTGCTGGTCACATTGCCCAAATAGTAGAAATTGTCTGTATGTTCCACAACCTGCTGGACACCAGAACAAAGACCAGACAAGAATCACCATTCCAGAAAGACCTCAAATGCATGAGAATCAGTTGGAGAAGAATGGAAAGAACAGCATCAGATCAACTACACCAGAGAAAGCTGACAACCTTATGCATCTCAGAATGTGAGAGGACTTAAGTGTGTGTATGTATGTATGTATGTATGTATCCAACCCATGCTAGCATGGAAAGCGGACGTTAAATGATGATGATGATGATGTATATATATATATATATATATATATATATTATATATATATATATATCTTATATATAGAAGAAGGTTATTCTATAGCCAATACACTGATTTATCCACTTATAATCCACTTGTTACAGGAAAACTGAACTGAAAGCGGGCAACTAACCTTTAGAAAATTTAAATTTCGTTATCTCTATATTGAATCAATTTCGGAATTAATCCCTATAAAGGATACATTCTTCTTCAGTAGAGCTTACGAGGGAATATAAATAAAATACACACATGTGATCATGGAAAAAGCAGAAGCTAAAAACACAACCACATTTAAGTACATCATTTATTATAAGTGGATAAATCAGTGTATTGGCTTTAGAATAACCTTCTTTAGCCCTTAATTATAAGATGTTTATACTTCAACTGTCATGGTTTTTTTAATATACTGCCACGCTTTTTGATGGAATCCCTTTCTGTAGAGAAAGGGACTTCATCCTATATTGTTAGTAGTATATATATATATATGTTACAGGGAGCTTACCTTGTTTCATCCTGTATTTATCTTGTAAAAGTGGCTGCATCTTTTCTATTTGTTTGGTGATATAATCTACTTTCCTCTTGAAAAACTTTTTGCTTGAATCTACTGTCTGAAATATTAGTTAGAAAAATTATTTTAGTTCATTATCATTTAATCCTTTTTTTATATATAACAACAGTAACATTTCGTGTAATTAATATATTATGGAACAGCAAGATTATGTGTAATTAAACATAAAAATTATGCTTCGTTACCAGAAGATGCAGATTGAATGAAGAGGATGGGTTAAGATTATTGTATGCATATTAGTAATAAGATTATTAGATACTATCCACTTCTGCTTTCATGATACAATCTTTTAAACTTTTACTTGTTTTAGTCATTGGACTGCATCCATGCTGGGAAACCACCCTGAAGGCTCTATTTTTTTTTTGGTATTTATTCTTTCAGTCTCTTTTGTCATACTGCTAAGTTACAAGGACATAAACAAACCAACACTGGCTGTCATGCAGCGGTGAGGGGGAGGGCATACACAAAGATACAAACTGACCCCAGTACTAAATTTTAAGTTTGGTAATTATTCTATCAGTTAATTTTTGCCAAGTTATGGAGATACAACCAAACCAGCACCAGTTGTCAAGCAGTGCTGAGAGGACAAACATGAAAATAAACGCGTGTTTCTTCCAGTTTTCATTTACTGATCCGTGGAACAAGCTGCCAGACGAGATGGTAAAGATGCCGACGACCGCTTTGTTCAAAGCCTCCCTGGACCTCAAGTGGCCTGAACTCTTTACATGAACACCACCCTGTACTTAACTCCATGTCCCCCTACATGGCCTTGCTATTTGCTTTTGAGCCAAATTAACTAACTAACTAACTAACTTACTTACAAGGCTTTGGTCAGCCCAGGGCTATAGCAGAAGACACACCCAAAATGCCATGCAATGGGACTAAACCCAGGACCATGTGGTTGAGAAGCTAACTTCTTACACCTACACTAAAATTTATTAATCTTTATATATAAAAGTGAAGTTGTGTGCTGTCTGTCTCCTACGATTTAGATTCCTAACTACTCCCACATTTTGCGGTGCAGTTTAACCAAAACCGGGTATCTTATAGTCATCATTCATATCGAGCCCTTCTGGGTATTAGCGCGCGTTTACGATGAGTCTACGATTTTTAAAGGATTTACCATCATTTTTTCCCATTTTTAATGCATTTTTTTGCTATTATATAAGGGAAGTAACTCTCTAAAAATCTATTATTAAATCTCAGAACGTAAAAAGCTACAGTAACATCCCCCCCCTTTGTGGTTAGCCATATTGAAATGGCTATTATACTTTACATCGCTAAAAATGCTTATATAGTTATTTCCCTTACAAACCCGAGCAACGCCGGGCGATACTGCTAGTAAGCTATAATTGTCAACAGAGATTCAATGAAATTTTGAATGCCAGTGCAACTATTTGTGTCATGTTCATCTCATTTAACATGTCTTTCTACGTTTACCACAATTATATATAACTACAGCTGTCAGAAAAGCAGAAATTCAGCTGTGCTAAACAGACTGTATGCAACTGAAGCTATTAATATCCTTTCTACCATAGGCACAAGATGTGAAATTTTGGATAAGTGGGCCAGTTGATTACATCGACTTGTGTTCGGACGGTACTTATTTTATCAACCCCAAAAGGGCAAATGGCAAAGTCAACTTCAGAAAATTTACAAATTTAACATTAAAACAACATACATTTTATAATTATATGTCAATCTTCAATTTACAGTTTTAATGTTTCTGTTTTGCTTTCGGTTTTTTAAATTTTTTTAATATAAAATGAAGTAATACAAACCATTTCAATATAATATCCAGTACCAATGTCAACTAAACATTCTTCAACATTAGATAATTTCCCAGGAACATACATCTGGAAATAACATTAAGGAGCTTAAAGACAATAAACATGCAAATCTACTTTTAATCTCCTTTGATTTTATTCAGTTATTTTACTCCTAGAAAACTGAAGTCGGTTTTCTGTTATCAAATAGAATGGCATATTACATAAGTTTTCAGATTCTGCTCTTCAATAAAATTTTATTTTATTTTATACAACTCTCACAAAAGCTTAATGGTGTTCATGAATTTATGAGATTAATAAATTTTTCCAGTTTGTCATTTTTTTTAACTTGACAATCTTTCAGAGATTCTTTTTAAAGAATCTATTAAAACATTCTGAGATTCGCCAACACTACACCTGATTTTCTCCCCTCCATACACACGCAAGCATGTATCTGACTCATACATTGTTCGCTTTCCAGACATTTGTACATTACTGCATGTACTCTATATGCACTTTCTGACAAGTTGTGGTGCACCTGAGCACTGTATATAATAATTTCATTATTATTATTTTTTTTTATTATCACTATTAAGTAACTGAAAAACACCCCCATCACCACTGCCATTAAACGCTAACAATGTTGAAAAGAGAATCAATCCATAAGATATGTTTGAGGAACTCGCATAAAAGTTTGGATTTGCATACAACAACATAAGATACACAAATGCAATAAAAGGATACAGATCCTGTAAGAGGAACGAGAATATCGTTATCCAGATTCTGCTTGGTGACTTGACTAAGACATTCTTGAGATTCACTAAATTTAGTTTGAGCTACTTTCAATTGGTTTAAAGAAAGAGTTAGAAATTCAATTTCCTGAAATAAACAAAAGGTAAAAAAAAACAAAATATAACATATTAGACTGATCACAAAATAATCTTACAGCAATTAAAAGTTTGGGTGTTTTAGGCTTTTCTGAAAAGTAAATAA
This sequence comes from Octopus sinensis, assembly GCF_006345805.1. Taxonomy (NCBI): domain Eukaryota; kingdom Metazoa; phylum Mollusca; class Cephalopoda; order Octopoda; family Octopodidae; genus Octopus; species Octopus sinensis. Next base: position 150,496,896 of record NC_043000.1, on the reverse strand, counting down.
CTAGGTTTTCATTATATCGTCAAAAAGGATATAATCAGTGTACACTATTTTTATAACTTTATTCTTTCTTTACTAACATTGTAGGCACAGGAGTGGCTGTGTGGTATGTAGCCTGTCTACCAACCACATGGTTCCAGGTTCAGTCCCACAGCGTGGCACCTTGGGCAAGTGTCTTCTACTATAGCCGCGGGCCAACCAAAGCCTTGTGAGTGGATTTGGGAGACGGAAACTGAAAGAAGCTCGTCGTATATGTGTATGCGTGTGTGTGTTTGTGTTTGTCCCTCTAGCATTGGTTGACAACCGATGCTGGTGTGTATATCTCCCCGTCACTTAGCAGTTCGGCAAAAGAATAAGTTCCGGGGTCGAGTTGCTCGATTAAAGGCAGTGATCCAGCATGGCCGCAGTCAAATGACTGAAACAAGTAAAAGAGTATTGTATGTTTAGGATGCATGGCCTAGTGGTTAGGATGTTGCACTCAATCACAAAATCATGGTTTTAGTTCCATGCACTGTGTTCTTGAGCAAAACACTTCATCTCACATTGCTCTGTGACCACTTCAACACTGAACGTGTAGTAGATGGTGCACTTGTTCAGAAAACATTGATTTGATGGAGAGAGTGAGCTACTGTACAGCACATACATTTGATCACTATAAACAAACCATTTGTGCAGGTTGTTCAGTAAAGGCTGAACACTCAAAAGTCATCTTTGACAGGAGAGTCCATCATATACACACACACACAAGAGAGGGGTACAGGCATGGATTTATGGTTAAGAAGCTTGCTTTGGTTTTCTTTTGCTTTATTTGCATTCAGTCCACTTGACAAGTGTCTATTCACCAATTCCTTGTAAGTGAATTTAGTAGATGGAAAATGCAGAAGGACATCATTTATAAGTGGAGTGGTTGGCGTTAGGAACTCTGTAGAAACTCTGCCAGATCAGAGTGGAGCCTGGTGCAGCCCCTGGCTTCCCAGACCCTGGTCAAACCGTCCAACCCGTGATAGCGCGGAAAACGGACGTTAAACGATGATGATGATGATATATATATATATATATATATATATATAGCCTACCTTTCGTATACAAACAGATGTATGACTTTACTGATAAGTTTAGAGCTCCATATAGATTACCATCACCCACCCTGCTTTCAGTATAGTGGTTAACTACTATACTTAAAAGTACTGGTTATGATATACAGAGCAAATGTTGGAGAAATTATAATAAACTTCAGTTTATATCAATTTGTTCTTCCATACATTTCACTGTTGTGACCGTTTGGAACTTCTACATTGGATGATCCAAGTGCAACTGGATGCTTAACCACAACAGATCAGGGAACACCTTTATTGCATTGTTACAGAGAGCTAATTATTTTCTCTGGACATTGTCGTTAAACATCCAGTTGCACTCAAGATAATATTTATGACTATATGCCATAAATACTCTGTAAACTATACTTTTGTGGACATGGATAATGGAATCAGCAGGCATAGTTTTAGGCCTCTGTTGGGACTTCATCAGCAACTGCCCACTGCTTATATCTCTACGATTATTAAGGGCTTAGGATTGAAACTAGTTCAGCTGATCTCTTTTTTTTTCTATCCTTGAAAATATTGTATATAAAAACAAGATGCTTACATTTGTTCGTTTCATAGAATGCTGGCTAAAATCCATAGATATAATGTAATATAGCATTGAAACAAAATATTGTAAATGCACCAATAATTTATTGATCAAACAGGCTACCAAATATGCCGATCTACCTGATTTACTTGAGCCCTTCGTAATATTGGATATATACGTAGCACCCCCACGGACCGTTAAAGGAGGTACTCAATCACTGAAGATATTATTTCAGCTGACTCCTCTTTTTCTGTCCACGAAAATATTGTATATGAGACAAGGCACATACATCTGTTATTACATAGAGTGCTAGCTATAGTAGATAATAGCACTGAAACAAGATACTATTAACGTACTAGTTAGTAATTCTTGATATTACTCAACTTAAATATTGAGGAGTTTAGATAATTAAACAATTTAAAATGCATTAAGATCATCTAATCATAGTGTATTTACAAACATGAGCAGATTAATTTCTCAGAAAAATTACAAATATCTTGTATTTCATTACGTTATGTTACAACTTAATATGGGATCATGCAGAGATATTAAAGATTAAAGATATATTTAAACAAAAAATAGAAATTTGAATTGTTAAAGAAAAGATCATGGCAAATGAATGGACCAAATCAGACAGCATCAATCAGTGGGTTGCAATAAAAATGAATTAAAACTGATATTTTTATGATGATAATTTGAACAAAAGATACTGGCAAACCATTTTCATAAATTACATTTATAAACATCATATAATTAATTAGATCATTTTGTACTTGGATGTACAAATATATTCAGCTCAACCAATAATTAGATCAGATATTAATTTATTTAGAACTCTCATATGCATTGAGAAATATTATTCATTTGTCTACTGTTGTTATGATTTTATGAAAATTGGAAAAAAACATTTTACAGAAATTGCAATTCTGTTTGTATGAAATTGTCCAGTTTTAATCATTTTGGTTTCTCTTTTGTAGAATTAAGATGGATATTTAACAGTATTTGCTTCATCCGACAAGATATTTAAAACTGAATATCACCATTTAAGTAACACTATCACTCAAAACTTAAATATTCTATTCTGTTTCATGAAATATCACAAAATCCGACGAGATTGAAATTGCTTTACCGAACAAAATTCTGCCAAATTTAAGCAGGTTTTGGCAATCTTACGGTTCTCGTATAGAACCGTAAGATTGCCGCAGGTTTTTCATAGGGTATCGATGAATAAATTATATAAATATTTATCAAATAAAGTTATTTTAATGTATTCAGATGTTCTTTGAGATGAAAATTAAGATTTTATTTTGTAAGGTTTCTAAAATAATGACGGATCAAGAAATTAATTTCGACTCTTTTATAAGAAACAAAAAACTGTCAGTCAAACAAAAACCGTTATAAACAACCGTTTCAAGATGTTATCAAAGCCGTTACCTGGTCTAGCTGTTGAGACAACTGATTTAATTGAGGTAAAGGTAAAGTAGAAATATCGACTTGTCTTTGTGTGGACATTTTGGCAGAGAATTAGGAAATCCAGAGAGCAAGGTGTCACTGCGCATGTCAAACGGTGTAACAGCGAAAAGTGTCCAACGAAAAATTGTCAGAATTGTCAGAAGAGGGAGACTTCGAAATATAAAATTTGATATCAACTTTCATTTAAGTAAATGTTCTAAGTAGAATTTCTCGCATTAAAAATTTACCATTCTAGTTAGCTAAATCAAAAGCTAGTGTACGATGCGGCTTCTTCGCCTCAAACTGAATATATATATATATATATATATATATATAATATATATATATATATATATATATATATATATATATTTTATTTTATAGAAGGAGCTTCATTTATAAAATAAAATAAAATAAATTACTTTACTCTGCTATGTATTGAGTACCTTATTTACTGTGGATAACCCCGACTCAACCCGGGACCTACATATATATATATATATATATATATATATATATATATATATATATATATATATATATATAGGTGAGAAAGTTGGTGTGTGAAAGCACGTGGTTGAATATATATAAAATAGTAAAAAGTGAAAAAACTACAGAAGGCTTGTTTTAAAAGGTTAAAAATTTTTTTAACCTTTTAAAACAAGCCTTCTGTAGTTTTTTCACTTTTTACTATTTTATATATATATATATATATATATATAATATATATATATATATATATTATATATATATATATGTATAAGTAGTTGAATGAATTATCTTAGTGTGGATAATTCGTTCATCTTGATGCTGACATAAGTTCCTTGTTTTTCCCGATGAGAAGGCGGCATAATGCACCCCTTATTCCTTCGAAATTAGGAATTTGCAGCCTTCGAAACATATGTCGAGAATAAAGGAATTTTGTTAAATCGTCGTTCAACTCCATTCTTTCATTTATTTGTATATATATATATATATATATATATATATATATTATATATATATATATATATATATATATATATATATATATATTATATATATATATATATATTCCTTTTTCAGCCAACGAGGGTGTTCAATGCGTGGTTACTTGACCTGTTAAAAATAGAAGCCAAATCTTCCTCAGTTCATAATCTACTGCCCCAGAGAAGGGCATGTTAGTATGTTCTGGGTTAACATAGGAAAAACACAGCATGGTCACAACTGGAATGTATTCGATCATCGCTGACCAGGGGGTTAAAGGCAGCAAATTACAATCAACTGGTAGTTGTCAAATGTTAAGCCAAAACTCATTTAAGATCATAGAGAAGTCAAATTACTGCAGGATTTGAAGGCTCAGGAAGAGATCAGTTATGTTTAGGAATTTATTTTCCAGTATAATTATGGAAACTTTTACAGATACATTTATACGCACATTGATATACAGATAGGCAATATTTTATCACTTAACAGAAATATACTTTTCATATTTTATAGTTAGAGGCTCAGAATAGGAGATACCTTTAGTTGTTTCCGTTTGGATTCTTTCTAAACTAGATGTCCAGCCATTAATTTTATTCTTTAGCCAGTTTAAATTTTAAATTCTACTAATTTTTCCTGAACAGCCAGCAAAGATTGAGATATATAATCTATAAAAAATCACTTTATTTAGACAAGTCGTGTTAAGTGAAAGCCTATTTAATTATTAAAATATTTATTTAATAGGTATCGTTGATTATAACAACCTCTGTATTTCGACGTTACTTTATTTTATCACCCAGGAAGGAAATTAGAAGCACTAATGCAGGATATGAACTCATAACGCATATTAGCGCAACTAAATATTGCGCGATATTTCGCACGCGACTCTATCAATTCTGCCAATCCACCATATAAGCAAATGACCAATATAATTTTCATTTGCAAGTACAGAAGACAACGCCCGGCGTATTTTACATTCTTTAGTGAAATGTATGGAGTTGTCTTTCGTATTGGATGATGAAGATATTAGTCATCAACTAAACCTTTTTTTTTTTTCACTGTTAATACGAAGATACTTTTTAGACTTTTTGTTCACCTACATAACTAACAGGCATGACGTCACATTCATTTTGTCTACACATACATTTTTATATTTAGTTTAAAGCAGGTTACTATACTTACTTAAACACACATACATACATACACACACGCGCGCATACACATATATAGATAGAAAGATAGATATATAGATAGAAAGATAGATATATAGATAGATAGATAGATAGATAGATAGATAGATAGATAGATAGATAGATGGAAAGATAGATAGATAGATGGAAAGATAGATAGATAGATAGATGGAAAGATAGATAGATAGATAGATAGATAGATAGATAGATAGATAGATAGATAGATAGATAGATAGATAGATAGATAGATGGAAAGATAGATAGATAGATAGATAGATAGATAGATAGATAGATAGATAGATAGATAGATAGATAGATAGATAGATGGAAAGATAGATAGATAGATAGATAGATGGAAAGATAGATAGATAGATAGATAGATAATGTGTTGCATGGGCGTGGGTGTAAATTCGTGTGTCCTAAGTGTTTATTTCTTGTTCTATCTACACAATATACATCTAGTAAGAAATAATCCGATAAATTAATGAATGATTTGAAAATAAGAAAAATAGTTTGTTTTTTTTACTCATCACTTTGTGTGAAATATAATTGCTAATTTATCGACCGTAATTTTATAAAAATATATTATATAATAATGAAGAGCAATTATCAAAGCCGAAATGAAACCATTTCATCTTCTAATAATTCATTTTATTTTAGTTCAGCATGTCTATTTGACTAATATCTAAAAGAAAATTTTAACTATATTATTGTAATTTATTCAGGTCAAAATCCGATGTGATATACTTAGTGAATCGAAAAACTCTGATCAACTAAGATAATCCATGCAATTTCTAAATAAGAATTATTTGAAATTTAAAAACTCTCAGTATATGAGATAAAGATCAATAGATCGAAATAGTAGGACAATATATAAGAGGCAGAGTGAAGCAGATCTGTTCTTTAAAGCTAACTGGTGAAGACTATGTTTCGATAGTATTAAACCTCTTCAGCAAAATATCCTCATTTGATGCACTAAGAGTCATCACCGTGAGTGTGTGTGTGGGGGGGGGTAATGACGCTATAGTTTTTAGATTTTGATCCTTCTCAGTTGAACCATTTCAAATATATTATGTGTGGGAGACCCTACTGTATTTGTATTTATTATGCGGAAAGCTCCATCTAAATATTTCTCCCAGCCATATTGTTGATATTCATAATCACGATCACTGTATTCCCTTTATTTCTATACACATTGATCCCTCTTGATCTTACTAACGGAGGATATACTTCGCTGATAAGCTCAACACCAAAACGCGCCGTTGTTTTCGCCAACTGACTTTCAAGATTAGATCTACTCCAACATACATTATCTTATAGCAGTGCTTTTCAACATTTTTGCTGGAGCGGAACCCCAAGGAAACATTCCACTGGTTCGAGGAACCCGTGTGCAATAATTTAATAGTCTTATGCACACATATCTGCACAGGAGAATTAAAAATTACTGCCGAATTTAGCAGTTTTGTAACTTCTTGCAGAACCCCTGGACTGTACAGGCGGAACCCTGGTTGAAAACCACTGATCTATAGTGTCAAAAAATGTTAATCAACTGAGCTTAATGGAATTATCTCCCTTCTTTTATTTTATTTTCCGTTGGTGCTTTTAGCTTTCAGAGAGAGAGAGAGACGAAGATAGGTGAAGTTCTTGTCTAATTGCTTGGATGGCTCTATGAAATATAGAGGCGAAATTCCAGAAAAGCAAAATAGTTTTATTAATTTTTCGTAAGATGTCTGTCTTCCGAAAGCCAATAGTCAACACTAAATCTGTGAATATATAATATAAAGGAGAAAGATTAGAAGCATTTATTTATATATATATATATAATATAAAATTAAGTTTCTTCATACATATGGTATTACATAAACTACGAAAAACCTGTGACACAGATTTATGAATTCAATGTTTTCGTTCCAAGTCTGACAAGTACAGATGTGTGAAAAGATGAGATAGTAAAAAGTAAAGAGAGAGAGAGAGAAAGAAAAAGAATGAAAGAAAGAGAGAGAATGAAAGAGAGAGAGAGAGAGGTGATGAGGGAAGGGCATGTAAGGAAAAGAGTGTAGGAGGATTGTGAGAATGTTCAAATACTTGTTGCTGGCCAACTTCCGCTATGCCCATCAATGGTAAGGCCGTACCAGTCGCTGGGATTGGTTGTACACACACTTCCACTACTGTCGATTCGACTGTCTATTAGCAAGAACACAGAACTAATAAGAAACTAAAATGTCATCCAAACTTAAAAAGATCATCGATGAAAACAAGGAGCATGACAATCCCGAACTTGATCTTGTTGATCGATCTATCACTGATCTCAACGACGTCCCGGGACTATGTAAGATTTTGTTTTGATTTTATTATTATTGAAATTGCATTTATAGTATATAAACATACTGCAATTGTTTCTATTTCTGTTTAGTACACCTTTTTTTTCACCACCCTAAATATTAATATTAGTGTAAACATATATATATATATATATATATATATATATATATATATATATATATATTATATATATATATATATATATGTATATATATGTATGTATATATATATGTATGTATATATATATGTATGTATATATATATGTATGTATATATATATGTATGTATATATATATATGTATGTATATATATATATATATGTATGTATATATATATATATATGACTATTCTTCTTTCTGATATTTATAAACATTGTTTTCGGCCTTTGGTAAACTCCAAAGACAAGTGTTTATAACCTAATAATGATTCATTGATATGAAGCTACACTTCTGCAGAGAAAGTAGTTGATGTAGGACACCCGAGATTATAACTGGTATTTTTTGTTGGTCAATGTTTACCACCTCACCAGAATTTACCCTTTTATCGACCCTCCCTCATTCCAGAGAGTTTATATTCAGGACTTTGAGGCGAAACGAAATGCTTCAAAGCATTTGGACCGACGCCTTACCTCCTTGCCATTCCATTACCTTCTGTGCATTCCATGAAGTTGATGACCTGACCTGATTTACTCAAAAATATAACACCAACACTACTTCGTTTTCCTCTTCTTTTTTTTATTTTTATATTAATTACTCTCTTTCTAGATAATTTCCGTTAATTCAACAACGTAGTGTGTCACCCACACATTAATTTGTTGCCGTTTAAACTTGGAAATAGTTTCGACTTTGAATTCTTTAGAACTGTTATGATTCATTCGCACTCATTACCATTATGTGGTGGCTCGACCTGCTAGAAATAGTAGCGACATTTCTCTCAAATCACAAGCTGGATAAATATAGTCCTAGGTTCCCCGTTTCACAGGGGGGAAAATAAACGAAATGATCATGACTTGAATGTATTTAATCATTATTGGCCAGCTCCATCCAAAAATATAAGGTTATCCCAAAAGTTCGTAGAAAGTCTTAGAAAATAATGGTCTTTATTTTGAGGAATAATTTTTGTTGTTTTTGTTAGTACTTGGCGAGTAAAAATTCAATTTTCGCAAGTGTTTACGAACTTTTGGGACAACCTAATATAAAGGCCAAGAAGTTTTGACAACTTTTATAAAGTAATGTCTGTTCTTTCATTTAAATTGATTTTTTTTTTTTCACAATAGGAACGAAGTAAATGTTTTTTATTCTTCAGAAATATTAAATTTGGAGGAATCTTTTATTTTAAACCAACTGATTATAACATTTAAATACAAAGAAACAGAAAAAGCTAAATATCGTAACTGTAGAACAATAATAGCATTGGTTCCGTGTTTCCGACGAACCAATCGTTTATTTGCTGCATTTCCGAACGATGCGAATTATAAGGGGTTATCTATAACTCGGTGCAGAACAAATATCATAAGACATATATATATATATATATATATATATATATATATATGAGCCACTTAAGTTTGATGAGTCGCCTGCTTTATAGGTGCGAAACCAATTGTCACTCTACAACTTTTTACTTCCTAAACAATATACATATATATATATATATATATATATGATCATTTGACCTCCGCTTATTTTGCTGGCATGGATTGGACAAATGATGATGAATTTTTTAGGCAAATTTCCTACGGCCGGATGTTCTTGTCGCCAACCTTCACCTGTTTCCAAATAAGGTAATATTTCCTCATGACAAAAACATGTTTTCACGGAAGATTGGAAATGAAGGACACCGCATGCATGACGGTGACACTCATTTACAACTGTCACATGAGGCCAAAGCAAGAAAACAATAACACACGTATACACAGCCGTTCGTATATACATAGGCGCAGGAGTGGCTGTGTGGTAAGTAGCTTGTCTACCAACCACATGGTTCCGGGTTCAGTCCTACTGCGTGGCATCTTGGGCAAGTGTCTTCTACTATAGCCCCAGACCGACCAATGCCTTGTGAGTGGATTTGGTTGACGGAAACTGAAAAGAAGCCTGTCGTATATATCTATATATGTGTTTGTGTTTGTGTTTGTCCCCCTAGCATTGCTTGACAACTGATGCTGGTGTGTTTGCGTCCCCGTCACTTAGCGGTTCGGCAAAAAGAGACCGATAGAATAAGTACTGGGCTTACAAAGAATAAGTCCCGGGGTTGATTTGCTCGACTAAAGGCGGTGCTCCAGCATGGCCGCAGTCAAATGACTGAAACAAGTGAAAGAGTAAAGAGAGTAAAGAGTATGCACACATACATAATTAAGGATCCCGGGAAAGTGATACTTTCTGAAAAAAATATATTTCTTTATTGCCCACAAGGGGCTAAACATAGAGGGGACAGACAAATGGATTAAGTCGATCACATCGACTCCAGTGCGTAACTGGTACTTAATTTATCGACCCCGAAAGGATGAAAGGCAAAGTCGACCTCGCCCTTCATCCTTTCGGGGTCGATAAATTTTCTGAAAAAAATATCCCCTGTGATAGTTTTTCTGTCTTGAGTTGTAGACAACTCGTTATCACTTATTCATTGTTGGAAATGCTGTAACTCAATGATTAGCTTGTTGGAAACCTATACCCATGGCTATCATTGTTCTACAACAAGGCTATCAGACAAATTACTCTGCAACATTTTCCTCAAGCTCTTTACATTCTCAGTTGAAATACTGCCAAGGTCAACTTCATTCATCCTTTCAAGTTTAATAAAATAAGTACTATTTGAGTACTGGCTTCAATATAACTAGCTAATCCCCTCCCCCTATAATTGATGGCTTTGTGCCAAAATTTAAAACCATTGTTGTATTATGCCATTATATATGTGTGTGAGTATGTATACCTGTGTATGTATACATTATATATACATGTATATATGTATGTGTGCGTATGTATACATCATATATATCTGTATATATATATATATATATATATATATATATATATTATATATATATATATCATCATCATCATCATTTAGCGTCCGCTTTCCATGCTAACATGGGTTGGACGGTTCAACTGGGGTCTGGGAAGCCAGAAGGCTGCATCAGGTCCAGTCTGATCTGGCAGTGTTTCTACGGCTGGATGCCCTTCCTAACGCCAACCACTCCGTGAGTGTAGTGGGTGCTTTTTACGTGCCACCTGCACAGGTGCCAGACGGAGCTGGCAAACGGCCACAGACGGATGGTGCTTTTTACGTGCCACCCGCACAGGTGCCAGACGGAGCTGGCAAACGGCCACGGACAGATGGTGCTTTTTACGTGCCACCGGCACGGAGACCTGACGAGGCTGGCAACGGCCACGATCGGATGGTGCTACGTGCCACCGGCACAGGGGCCAGGCGAGACTGGCATATATATATATTACTGGTGAAGGCTGGTTTATAGGGTTACCCTGGGTTTCTCATCATAAGGGGTAGGATTGAACCATTTATATAATTGCATATTTCAACTTTAAATGGATACTTATAAATATTATGTTCTTACTTAACCCATTCATTAAATGATAATCATAATCTTTACCTTAAATTGTTAATTCTTATTTTCAGTAAACCTTGAGCATCTGACCAGGTTGACATTGAGTCATAATAAATTGACAGGTAAATATTTTTCAGTCCAAAGATATTAAGAATGTTTCACATTTGTTGAATACCAATGCCAACCACTCTGAAAGTGTAGTGGGTGCTTTTACATGCCACCGGCACGGGGGCCAGTCAGGCGGTACTGGCAATGACCTTGCTCAAATCTTTTTTACGCATGCCACCGGCACAGGTGCCAGCTATTGCAAGCTCATTTATAGTGCAACATTTTGTTGTCTCTCTTGCCTAGGGGTTTCATTCTGTGTGTTTTAAATCATCGGAGCTGATTTCCAAGTTAATTGCAACCTTACACATTTTACTTAAAATTAGACCTAAAACCTAAAAATGTAACTGAAATGGTTTCACATTGCTTACTTCCTCTCTATGATGTGAACTTGGCAATGACAGCTAAATAGAATAATCATGAGTTCTACTCTGTCTTTCACTGATGTAACTGTACCTTCCAATAATACCTTTTTGCTATTAAACAAACTACCATTCAGAACTGTGCCAAAGACATCACAGTACATGTGACAGGATATGAATTGTAAACACTTCTGTCTACTAGGCCAGCATCCTTGACTCCATCTCTGTGATGCTCCATTAAAATTATCCCATACCATCGTACAAACAATAACTCTGAGGACCTTTTCAAACTCCACCCATCTAACACCCGTGGACATATTTACAAAGTCAGAAAACAGCACAGCTCCCATGACTTCAGGAAACATTTTTTCACGCTGAGAGTTGCTGAAGCATGGAACAAATTGCCGGCATCAGTTGTTAGTTGTCGGAGCACTGCATCCTTCAAAACTTCCATGCTTTCTGAGATTCGCCAACACTACACCTGATTTTCTCCCCTCCATACACACACAAGCATGTATCTGACTCATAAATTGTTCGCTTTCCAGACATTTGTACATTACTGCATGTGCTTTATATGCACTGTCTGACAAGTTGTGGTGCACCTGAGCACTGTATACAATAATTTCATTATTATATTATTATTATTATTATTATTCTTTTCATATTTGTTTAAAAAAATATATTGAACTAGCAATCATAATAGAGATTTTATTCATTACTATCATTCTAAGCTTTTCAATTTTCTTATTTTGCTATCAATTTTTTTCATTGTTCTTTAGTTTCTTTGAACTATTTTGTATTTAGTACAATATTACACTCGACATTAGTTGATGATGATAACAATGTTTGTTAATATGAAACCACTGTCAACTTTACACAGAGAAAAGGAATGAGTTAGTGTTCTGTTTAGCTATTCTTCAAGTATTTGCAATGTGAGAGAAATGAATTGGCTTTCTCCAAAATATAAAGCTTCCTTACCGCCTAAGCTTACTGCAAGTGGAAGCACTCCGTCGGTTACGACGATGAGGGTTCCGGTTGATCCGAATCAATGGAACAGCCTGCTCGTGAAATTAACATGTAAGTGGCTGAGCACTCCACAGACACGTGTACCCTTAACGTAGTTCTCGGGGATATTCAGCGTGACACAGAGAGTGACAAGGCCGGCCCTTTGAAATACAGGTACAACAGAAACAGGAAGTAAGAGTGAGAGAAAGTTGTGGTGAAAGAGTACAGCAGGGATCACCACCATCCCCTGCCGGAGCCTCGTGGAACTTTAGGTGTTTTCGCTCAATAAACACTCACAACGCCCGGTCTGGGAATCAAAACCACGATCCTATGACCGCGAGTCCGCTGCCCTAACCACTGGGCTATTGCGCCTCCACTACTGCAAGTATACTTCATATTTCACAGTATTTATCAATTAAGTTAGAATTTCCTTTAACCACTAACTTTTGAAACCTTGTTCCTTTATAAGAAATCAATTTATAAATTTAATCTTTTGTTAGATTTTGTCAAATGCAGTTACCTCAGTTTGATCTTGTGGAAAGCAATTATGCTCAGTCAGAGTATTTACCTGAAGAAACTGCTGTCAACACATAACAATTAACAGGTTTAACTCAGGTTGTAATGGTACTAATACGACTGACAGAAATTATTGATTTGTTAACATTAGTTTGAGGCTGAAAATTCACTTTTACGTGACTGGTTCTTTTTTATTAACTCTGTTTATTTCAATATTCTGCACACTCAGTTCTATTAAATATTGGTTTCAAATTTTGACAGAAGTCCAGTAATTTGGAGGAAGAGGTCATGTCAATTACATTGTCCTCGGTGCTCAATTGGTACTTAATTTATCAACCCCAGAAGGATGAAAGGCAAAGTCAACCTCAACAGAATTTGAACTCAGAATGTAAAGATGGACAAAATGCTGCTAATCATTTTACCCAGTGTTGTGGAGCATAGTGAATGCACAGATTGGTGTTGTTTTAGTAGCCAGTAGTTCTTGTTTGTTTAGGTTTAGGGTTAGGGTTTCAGCTAGGAAAGCCTCCTTGATTTGATCAGTTTAGAATGTTAACATCAGAGAGGAAAAAAATGCATTTCTACAATTGCTCTGCCTTAAGTTTCGGATACTCCCTTATCAGTTTTGTCATTAGAAATATAAGGAATGAATGACTTGCCTATTGAAAACATCTAATATTGAGGACACTATTGGTCACTAGTTTTGATATAAAATAATAAAACATTCCAAAATATATTTATATAAATATGTTTATATAGGCACAGGAGTGGGTGTGTGGTAAATAGCTTGCTAACCAACCACATTGTTCCGGGTTCAGTCCCACTGCATGGCACCTTGGGCAAGTGTCTTCTGCTATAGCCCCGGGCCGACCAATGCCTTGTGAGTGAATTTGGTAGACGGAAACTAAAAGAAGCCTGTCGTATATATGTATGTGTTTGTCCCCCTAGCATTGCTTGACAACCGATGCTGGTGTGTTTACGTCCCCGTCACTTAGCGGTTCGGCAAAAGAGCCCGATAGAATAAGTACTGGGCTTACAAAGAATAAGTCCCGGGGTCGATTTGCTCGACTAAAGGCAGTGCTCCAGCATGGCCGCAGTCAAATGACTGAAAAAAGTAAAAGAGTAAAGAGCAATTCATATTAAAATCTTGGAATTAATAGAATTTTTTTTAACCCTCTCAGACCTGGGCCCCTGTGTATAACTTTACCTTTTATCTGGGCTCCTGAGCAAAAAGAAAATTAATAAATAGTTACATATACAACCCAAGAGTGATGATTACAGGTACACTAATAGACAGAATCAGCTACATCTTCTTTTTCTGTGTGTGTTGTTCATTACCACATTACTAGGAATCCAACAAAAATGACATTTAACCTATTCCTGCTATAACAGGAATATGTTGTGATAGGGTTAAAATTTAAATCATTTATTAACCCATGGCCCCTACCTGGGACGTAGTCAGTCCACCTGTGCATACCTTCCTTCTTGGGACACATAACTCTACTTGTGAAGACCTGTTGAGGCAAGTGAAAATCAAAAATCAAAGAATCAAATCAAAATCGATGAACATCAATGGAATTTGTAGTTTTGTGATACCAGTGCCGGTGGCACATAAGAAAGCCATCCGAACGTGGCCATAGCCAGTACCGCATCGACTGGCCTCCGTGCTGGTGGCACGTAACAAACACCATCCGATCGTGGCCTCCATGCCAGTTGCACATAAAAAACACCATCTGAGCGTGGCCGTTCGCCAGCCTCATCTGGCACCTGTGTCGGTGGCACATAAAAAGCACCCACTACACTCTTGGAGTGCTTGGCGTTAGGAAGGGCATCCAGCTGTAGAAACACTGCCAGATCTGACTGGCCTGGTGCAGCCTTCGGGCTTCTCAGACCCCAGTTGAACCGTCCAACCCATGCTAGCATGGAAGGCGGACGTTAAACGATGATGATGATGATGATGATGATATTCTTATATAAGAAATCCATCTAAAAATCAATGTAATCTAACTGATTAAAAATTTTTTTTTTCCATTTTTTTAGAAGTTCCTCCTGAAATTCTCGGTTTGATTAACATAGAAAAACTTAATCTCTTTAATAATCACATAGAGGTAAGAGAATTATTGCATATTTATTTTTATTCATTTTCTTTTTTAAGATTTTGTTCTGAATTTTAAAATGTAATTTCATAAGTTTTTTTTTTTTTTCACTTGCTATATTTCAATAAAAAAATTAATTTACTGTTTATCAGTAAAGAATTTAATATGTAATTATAGCTTCTGTTTATCTTCTCCAACTATGATTGTCTGCATTCCTATGAGTTGATATTTTATCATGTACTTCTTCTTAATAGACTTTACCAACTAATATGTCAAATTTAACAAAGCTGAAAACATTGAATCTAGGGTAAGTTTATGCCATTCTTTGTATTATGTCAGAAATATTCATTCAAATGTTGATTCCAAATAAAATTTTCAATAATGAAAAAGTAATTTTATTCTTTGAAAGCTCTTCATTTAAATCATATTTTTCATTTTATAATATATTTGTATTTAATTTTTATATATTGTAATTGATATGTATAGCTGTAATTAATTTATATGTATTTATTAATAGTAAATTATAACATTGTTGCCATATAACTTACGTAGCAAAGTATGTTTTTAGTAGTGACATCATTATTAAAATTCAGTCAATTTATTACTGAACCTAATTTATACTAAGAAATTAAAATCAATTAATATAAATGGTTCTGATATAATATACCTTAATATAACCTGCTGTTTATGAGAATCTAGTGTTGTACAAATGCCAAGACATGTCTAGATAATCCGGAGTTAAAAATACGAAGATAAATAACTCTATATTTTATTCGTGAACAAGATAGAGTCAGTTGCTTGGCTTCCTACCAATGAGGAAATCAGGCCTTATTGACATCATTAAAAAGTGAGTTGCAACAGACTTCCCTTTCCCAACTGAACTCGCTACAGACAAAAATAGACAATGTAGGTTATTTTTCTTCTATACTAAGAGCTTACATGCTTCTATGCTGTTTCCAAATTTGAAATTTGTATTTTATTTTTTTTATTAAGCTTATAAGCACCCCCTCTCCTTAGCCTTCAGATTACGTAAGTAACAACCTATTCAGATTGAGTGACTGAGTAAAACGGTTACCAGCAACTTCAAAAAGTGATTGGCATTATGCCTTTCTACTAGATGTGCAATTTCATTTCAAATATATGCACTTTCATTGTACAGAATCTAATACAGCTAAATAGCTGCTAAACTGCTCCTTTTTTCTTTCTTTTTGGAACCCCTTTATGTCTTCCACCCGACAAACTTGGAGGTATTAGTGTATAAATAACGAACAATAACATGATATTTTCCCCACTTTCATTCATTCTCTCGGAGAAAAAATTGCTTCATTGGGCATCTGCCAATAAATTATACAATCACAGTTATTTATTACTTCTGAACTGTTTTGTTTTTTATTCTAATACGGGAATATAAATTGAAAAATGCCTCCTCGTTGCCTGCACATGATAATCTTGTTTTGCTGAGACAAACTAAGGATACATGATTAATAGAAACAATATAACATTTAAAATGTTGCACTTAGGTTTTTCCAAATTGTGTAAGTCTAAAATGCAGGACATGTTTGTATTTTGAAAATACCTCATGGAGTGACAACTGTGGATGGAACCTACACTCGCCTCCTTATGAGAGCTCAAAATCTCTCGTGGAAGCGCCATCCAACCAAAATGCTAATATATAGGAAACTACCACCTGTGTCATCTCTTGTGAAAGGTAGAAGGGTCCAGTTTGCTGGACATTGTTGTAGAGCGGAAAAAGAGGTAATTTCTACTCTTCTCCTCTGGAAGCCATCTACTCGCAAAACCAGAGGGCGCACACTCTCCTACCCTGATGTAATCTCCAGGGATACAGGCATCCAGCAACAGGACCTCCGTAATGCCATGGACTGTGAAGTCTGGCGTAGCATGGTAAATTCCATTGTCTCGACCACGGTCGAACAATGATGATGATGATGATGACAACTGTGCCCCGCACAGTTACAGACTGCTCTTTGACTAGGCATAGCACCCATTCAGCCACCCTGCCAGGGATATGGCAAAGTCATGGGACTGCAGCATGGCAGACTGTGAAGAGGTAGCAGAAGAGCTCAACTGAGCCAACAATGCTTCTTACATTGAATCTAAGTGGAGGAATCCTTGAAGATTAACGGTCTGGATCACCAAGCTCCATCAAGTAAGTAAATGCAATACTTACATAAGGGTGGCACCCATGGTTGTATAATCAGCTAATGAAAGATTCGCTATGACTCAGGCTCCCCATTCAGATTCATAAGAATGGAATTGGACAGCAACTAAGTCATGAGAATCCATAAAAGCAGCAAAAATAATCACAAAAGAGAAGCATGTTTAAGTTCCATTGAGTTCTCACAATACCTTTCACGTTTGTTTTGTATATGCAACAAAAATTGTGCTGTCTCAAATCCTAGGGCACACAGATCTGGTTACCTGGTATCCGTGATGTACAACTGACCAAGATCAGAAAATTCCATTTACAACTGAGTGAACTGGACATAATAATTATAATTTCAAAGTTTTGTTTAAAAAAGAATGAAATGAGTGGACTAGAGTAACATGAAATGAAATTTTTTTGCTGAATTATCACAATGCACCATTGGGTCTGGGAATGAAAACCACAATTGTGCAATCCAACCTTTAGGACCCATGACTTCACTACTTTGTATACGACAAATAATTTACCATATATTAACCATTCAGTATTAGTTCATATCCATTACTTAGATGAAATAAAATTCAAATTAGTTTTCTTACAAACTAATATTTGGGCTCCTTACAAAAATTACCTGATCTGGTAGTGTTTCTACGGCTGGATGCCCTTCCTAACACCAACCACTCTGAGTGTAAAAAGCACCCACTACACTCACGGAGCGGTTGGCGTTAGGAAGGGCATCCAGCCGTAGAAACACTGACTGGGCCTGATGAAGCCTTCCAGCTTCCCAGACCCCAGTTGAACCGTCCAACCCATGCTAGCATGGAAAACGGACGCTAAATGATGATGATGAAGGGGAGCCGCTTTCAGCAAACTGAATTTTAGTCATAAAAACAAAGGCATGTGAAGTGCACAGAATTAAAAAGTGATCCCAGAACTGCAGAAATAAGTCTTATCAAGACAAAAAAATATCCAGTGAGAGCTCATTGTACAGGAAATTTTTGTTTTAATGAAAAACAGTATAATTCATGATTCATTTGCAAACTCTCAGAATAAATAGAGCGGTTAGTTATTCATCTGCATGCTTTATACACCTTACATGCGGAAGATTTTCTTTGCAGAAGCCTCTTCGTCATGTAGGTGGGTATTTTTCAGTTTATATTCCTATATCGTCATGAAAAACCCAATAGCTCAAAAGGTAATAAAATAATATTGAAAAAAATTGGCATTGATCCATAGAATCAGTTTTATTTTTTTTTCTTCTGAGGGTATGCAGTATCAATAAAAATAAATGATGCCCATTGCCTTTATGCTACAATCACTCAGTTTCATGCATGAATGATTTCCAAATTAGTAATTGGATATGGGAGTAACAGAGCATGACCAGCTAAAATCAGATCGAACACTCACGGATTTCATTGCTTGGGGCTTTATCAAACTTGAATTATTTCTATGAAACTGACTCTGGACAATTTCTGTGAATGTATACAAAATACTTCAGATAACACCACAAATGTCCCGGGATGTTTTTGAAATGCTAAATTTAAGCTCTGCAAAGGTACAGATGTCCATCACAAGAAACTCTGCTCAAGAATTTCCAATGTTACTAATTCTAAGATTTTTTTATCACTGATTTCTGTTTTGTTAAAATAGGGGTTTTTATGGACACCCTAGATAACTTGCATTGTCTTCTATAACATTAAATAATTTTACTCATATAACCATTGTTTTCTTTACAATAGCATCAACCGATTGAAAACACTTCCACGTGGCTTTGGTGCCTTCCCCGTTTTGGAAGTCCTTGATCTTACTTACAACTTTCTCACCGAGAACAGTTTACCTGGCAACTTTTTTTGTTTAGGTTGGTGTATTATTATTATAGCTTTGGAAATAACATGACTCATCAGATTTATAACTTACAAGATATCTTTTTACATTAAAGTTTCTAAATTAGAAAATGACAATTCCTAACCATGGTCAGCACTATAGTCACTGAACACAAAACCAGGGATTGTCAGACAGAATTGATATTAAGTCAAATTAACTATATAAGCATTTTTAGAGAGTTATAGCCAAAAAATGCATTAAAATTGGTAAACTTTTTAAAAAATCGTTGACTCATCGTAGACATTTTTAGAGATTTACTACCCTTTTATAATAGCGAAAAAAATGCATTAAAATGGGGAAAAATTATGGTAAATTTTTTTTAAATCGTAGACGCGCGCTAATACCAAGAAGGGTTCAATATGAATCACGACTATAAGATACCCGGTTTTGGTTAGACTGCATCGCAAAATGTGGGAGTAGTTAGGAATCTAAATCGTAGGAGACAGACAGCACACAACCTCACTTTTATATATAAAGATGTCAATGTTCTATCAAATGGTAAATTGACTACTTTAGTTCTTTTTTTTTTTTTCAAGAAAAGGATTTAACTATCATTGCCCACTGTATGGCATCTTGGGCAAGTATCTTTTATAGCTCCAGGCTGACTGAAGCCTTGTGAGTGAATTTGGTAGACTGAAAGGGAAAGAAACCCATGAGAGGTTGATTTTGTTTTTATAAGTTTGCACCTCATCTTAATATCATGCAATATTGTAAATGAGTGTCACCATCATACAAGTGATATTCATTGCCAATCTTCCGTGAAAATTTGTATTAATAAGGAAATATTACCTTGCTTGGAAACAAATGAAGGTTGGAAAGAGTAAAGGCATCTGGCCATAGAAAATCTGCCTGACCCATACAAGCAAGCATAGATTAACCCTTTCGTTACCAACCCGTCATCATTTGTACTGGCTCTGTAGTACAAATGTCTTGTTTTCATAAGTTTTGCATCAAAATATACCACCAAACCTTAGTCGCAATTTATATTCCTAATACTAGCTTAATGATAACTAAGTTATTTTACTAAATTCTTTGTTATATTTAAAATCATTGAAAGAAACACAGAGCATATCAAAATATATACAGTAGCGAAAGGGTTAATAGGCATTAAAATGATAATACTCTATTACAAAGATGCTGATGTGAAGAACAATGGATTATTAAGTCAAGGTACACCTAACAGCAATATTAATATTGTAAAGGGGAAATAAATGCAGAAATGTAGGCTTTCAATATCTCTCTGCAAACAATACAAAAAAATGCTAAACAGTTTTATTCATATTAACACAGTAAAATTAAAATAAATTTTAAAATGCGGATATTTACATATTTGTTGAAATATTACAGTTGAATGTTTTCTCTACTGCCGTTTATTCAGTTAAACAGTTCTCAACTAAAAGTCCATAGGATCAAAGGGTGACACAAGCATTGTATCAAAAATCAATTGACCAAAATTTGCAAATGATAGTTTACTGAAGGATATTCATGGAAATGAAAAGCTTGTTATTTCCATCCTAATCGGCTTTGATGTAACATTTACAATTGTCTCAACAAAGCATACTTCCAGAATTCATTAAGACATGTTCTAAAGCCAAAATTTTTATTCAAGAATAAGATGGACACAACTTAAAAAGATGAGCAGTCATTAAAGTTTAAACTCAATTCAAAATAGGTTCATTTGTATTGTAATATTCAGTGTTTAATTAGCCACCAGAGCAAAATACAATCATTGTAATGATTAATTTAGCATTCTGAATTATCAATATGAAGGACATGGATTCTCTGGAGCAACTCATCTTGCATCAAATGTCTGGGGTTAGCTGAGAAACTATTAACAGCAAAATATAGATTAAAAGATTGTTTCCGTGCCATTACTTTTAACAGTGGTAATAGTTTTTAGCATTTGATGATGTTTAGAAAAGTTCTAAACTTAATTATTTTTCATTTATAACTATTGCAAACATTGAGAGGGTTAAATATAAAAAAAAAATTTTTTTAAATCCACCAACACTACTCGATTTTCTTCTCTTTTCTCCGTGCATATATTGTCTGTTGCTTTGTATTTACAGAAACACTGCGTGCCTTATATCTTGGCGACAATGATTTTACACTTATTCCTCCTGAGATAGGAAAGTTTCAAAATTTGCAAATTGTGAGTACGGCAAAATCCTACTTCCTATAGAAACCTTTTACGTCACAAAGTAGATATACAATTACTAGTTAAATCTTCATTAAGATAATGAATTATTATTCAAAACATTAACATGAAAATAACTGTTCAATAGTTAGGTTATAGGTTATATTATGTATGCTGATTATTTAAATCTGAAATAATCATTCAGCAATCATAGATAATATACCTTAAATCCAAGCTATTGAACTTTAAAATTGTCAAATATTAAAAGTTTAATACAAATTTGGAACCTTATGAACTGACATGACACAATAACATTTTTTTTCTTTCTAGTTGTCTTTAAGAGACAATGATCTTCATACCCTTCCAAAAGAAATAGGCAGCCTTCAACGCGTAAGGGAATTATATATTCAAGGAAATCGGCTGAGCACTTTACCACCTGAACTAGGTAAGATTGTCATATTAGGTATATACATTGTGACTTTGAATTTGGTTTCCTAATATGTATAGCTTTTAGTCAGCTAAACATTGACACATTGATAAAGTTAGCATTAATATCAATTAAGTTAAATAAAAGGTGAAATTATTTCTAGCATTTGCTCACATTCAGATAAACTCTGCAAAATATTGCTACTTCATGAACTGAAGAGTAACAAAACATCAATAGATCCCATCATACCTATCTTATGAGTAATATTTACAGAGAAGTAACACAGCAAATACAGCTCACTAGAGAGGGTCATCATCATCATCATTGTTCGACCGTGGTCGAGACAATGGAATTTACCATGCTACGCCAGACCTCACGTTCCATTATGGCATTACGGAGGTCCTGTTGCTGGATGCCTGTATCCCTGGAGATTACATCAGGGTAGGAGAGTGTGCGTCCTCTGGTCTGGTGTTGCGAGTAGATGGCTTCCAGAGGAGAAGAGTAGAAATTACCTCTTTTCCAGCTCTACAACAATGTCCAGCAAACTGAACTCTTACCTTTCACAAGAGATGACACAGGTGGTAGTTTCCCATATATTTGTACTTTGGTTGGATGGCGCTTCCACAAGAGATTTTGAGCTCTCATAAGGAGGCGAATGTAGGTACTAGAGGGTACTTTATCACCCATTTCTACTGAGCTAAGTCTAAATCATATTTGCAGTTACTTATGTCTGTACAGTAGTTTGCTTCCCAACCACATGGTTCTGGGTTCAGTGCCAGTGCATGGCACTTTGGGTGTCTATTATAACCCGAAGCCAACTAAAGCCTCGTGAGTGGATATGGTGGACTGAAACTAAGAGAGGCTTGTTTGTGTATGTTTTTGAGTCTCTGTCCCGACAGTGTTAAATGTTGTAAATCAATGTCCCTTCATTTCCCATGTTCTGCAAATCTCTGAGCATGATGAAATATCACCTTGCTTGGCATTAAATAACCTGGCTCAACTCCATCCAACTCATGCAAACATGGAAGAGTGAGGATTATAAACAGCCATATAAAATGAATCGTTTATATATTCACGAGAATTCTATTTAAAAAAATAATTTACAGGTCAACTTGATTTATATGGAACAAAACAAATTTTTCGGTGTGAAAATAACCCATGGGTAGCCCTGATTGGTGACCAGCTTCAGATTGGTGTATCACATGTATTTGAATATATCCGCTCTGATAAATACAGATAGTAAGTACACAATCATAAATTTTATGATAAAAAGTTTTGTTATTTAAAATTCAAATTTTGTAGAACTGCAGAATACTTAACATGTGAATTTCAAATTTGAAATGCAGCAAAAATTTTATTAACCCTTTCGTTACTGTATTTATTTTGAGATATTCTGTATTTCTTTCAATTACTTTAACCCTTTAGTGTTTAAACCGGCCAAATCCGGCCCAATATATTCTACATGTTTTATATTCAAACTGGCGATATCTAGCCTCTCACTCCTAACCTACATTGACATTCTAAAAATAAACAATCACATCATTGAAACCTCAAAAGCTATAAGATAATGCATGACTAATTCAAAACAATTTGAGTGAAAAGGTATTACATTTAACAGAGTAATCTGAACACTAAAGGGTTAATATAATAAATAATTTAGTAAAATAACTTGGTTATCATTCAGCCAGTGTTAGGAACATAAATTGTGACTAAGGTTTGGTGGAAGATTTTAATTCAAAACTTATGAAATGAAGACATTTGTACTCAGAGCCGAGTTGGTAATGAAAGGGTTAAGCCATTTTTAGATTTACTATGCAATAATTTATAATCGTTACTTTGTTATATAATTACAATTTCTGTTCCAAAATAAGACCAAATAAAAAGCAATTCTAACACTATTTAAGTAGCTTTTCAAGCTTTACAAAAAAAATTTCCTTGTTTTTATTCTTAGTTTGTATGGTCGTCACATGGAAGCTAAGCCTGAACCAGCCCAACGGAAAACAGATCGGCCCAAAAAATATTCCAAAAAGTGAAACTGAAAAGCCTGAATTTCTAAAACTGCTATGTAGCCAAATGCATCTATTTTTTTTTTTTCTTCAGCTAAGTGATCTAAATATTTAGCCATTGAAACATTGTTTTCTATATAAGATATCAAACCAACCAGCCATCCCTATATATTATATACATATATGCATGCGAGCTCATGTTTCATCTTCAGAAAAGAATGGGACAAAAATACATCAAATATTTTGCCAAAACTAATTGTAATAAACACTTTCAGAACTCATCTAGAAAAATTGCTTGAAATTTAAAAAAAAAAAAAAAAAAAAATTAAGCAGTTGTAATCTGTACAGTAATAAATAAAAATTGTCACCGAAGCTTGTTTTATTTTAATTTCAATACTTTGATTTGTTTCCATTGTATCAGTTCATTTAAAAAAATTTTTTTTTACTTCTTTAAGTCATCATGCTTAAAAGTTGGAATAAGTCCCAGTTTTAACTAGCATGAAAACAATCATTCCATTAAAAGCACAAAAAAAAAACTAGAAGTTTGAAAGTCTGAGAAATTATTGAAAATGACAAAAGATATTAAGTTTAGAAAAGGAATTTCCAAGTTACTAAGTTAAAAGAAAACTTTTGTAAGGAATGAAAAATAAATGGGATAAACACAGAAAAGTTTGGAAAATTCATTTACCATTAGACACTTTTATTAGAAGTTCTGTCACTTACAAAAACTGTTTTTCAAGTTAAAAAATGTCCACCATTTATCCCTCTAAAAAGTTGCTACCAAACCAATCTGGATAACCAGAGATCAATGTGTTCCAGCATGTAATCACTTCCTGTATCTCATTAGGAGAAGGGGGGAAAAAAAGGATATCATTTCAATGTGAAATTATAGACAAGAGGAGGGAAGGGATGCAGTCACAAAAGCAGTTGAAAAAAAATTTACATGAAAAACTAAAACATTACTTTTATGGTAAATTGTGAAAACGTAAGTGAAATGACAAAGTGAAAGCTTTGTTGGCAATTTCATAACTTTTATTGCAAAACTCAACACCTGTGTAAAAGGTTCTGGGAGTTTCGCAAATATCTATTAGTCCAAATCCAAAATAGTTATTTCTTCTGGGCTTTATATGCTGTAGGAATAAGTAAAAATCTTTGGCAGTATCAGTCTGTTAACAATTTTAATAGTAGAGGGACCATGTCGCTGAACAATAAGTACTTGGTAACTGTCCCAGACTAATCAGATTCTGAAAGAGAAATTAAAAACAAGAGATAAAATATGAAAAAAATTTTTTTTTAAGAGAATTTAAATTGAAATAGACAAAAGAAAATTTCTTTTACCTTCTTCAGCACTCTTTAGCCATTCCACAAATTTCTTCATTTGGCTAACAAAGATACCTTTTCCTTTTGAAGAAGGGCTATCACGATACCACTTTAGGACCACATCTTCAGACAGGACCTCAGCTTAAGAAAAAATAAAAATTGAATTGTATATCAATCAAACGGTCTATACAATCACTTGCTAACAAAATCTTATTCAGTGCCCATCCCTCACCAAAGGCCATTTTTTACAGAAAGAAACCCATAAGTGCACTTGTTGGCCTCTCCCCACATGAAAGCATTAGAGTAAGAATTAGCAAAAAAATTCACAATTTTCACAACAATGATATGAGTAAAAAGAAAATGCTTACATTTATAAAAGAGTATTATAATTTTTTGAAACACCTTCATAAAATTGATATTGTCGTAGCAGTATTCTTGGATTCTCACCATGAGGTTGAGCTCCGATTTTTCAGTTTTTGCTACAGCAGTAAACAGAAGACAGTAATTACGCAAATGCTTGAGAGCTTGCTCTGCTACGAGTTCTTCCTTTTTGTTCCATTCAACAGTTCCCATTACTGTATTCCAAACCTAATGAAAAAAAGAATATCTTGAAACCCATTCATAGACTTAAAATCTGCAACAGGTGAATCCTCAATAACCCTTAATACATTAGAAACATATTTGCTAACAAAATTCTCAACTTCAAATTTATATAAAACTGTCTGGCTCCTGTGCGGGTGGCACGTAAAAAGCACCCACTACACTCACGGAGTGGTTGGCGTTACAAAGGGCATCCAGCCGTAGAAACACTGTCAGATCAGACTGGGCCTGGTGCAGCCTTCTGGCTTCACAGACCCCAGTTGAACCGTCCAACCCATGCTAGCATGGAAAGCGGACACTAAATGATGATGATGTTTCACTTCAAATGCCAGACATAACCATTATTGAGGTGAGTTTTCCTGGTGAATACACATCCTCAACATAGTGAAGACTACATCTTAATGCTAGAAAATATATTAGTTCCCATCAAGCAACTACTAACGCTGTACAAGCACTCATGGCACAACATCAGATTACATCTATAAAAAAAAAAAATAAAAGCCACTTGACACTACGTCACTTGAAAATATACTCCAACCTCTTGCTGTCTTGTCTGACTTAAGTGCTATTATGGCAGCCTCTTCTCAAAGCTAGTAGGTTTTGTTCCATTGCAACACACAGCACTCCTGACTCACTTGCCATCCCCTACCCCCACCCAATGCTTCCAACTCTGGAATGTCTCCCCACACTCCACATTTCTTCTGCAGCCATCAACTTGCAACAGTTCGTGAATAATGTTAATGGCATCAATCCTACAGGGTGAATACAAGCACGAAAAACCTTATTAAACACCTCAATGTCAGATGCAGTAGAAAATTCACTCTGGCATAGGACCTGACCTTTCAGGACACTCAATTACAGAACCATTTGGTTTAGTTGTCTGTAATCTACTTTTAATCAGTCTTGAGGCTATGTCAAAGGATTTATTGTAGATAAACTCCAGTTTTTGTTGTTTCCTGAATACTGAAGCTGTCAGAATAATACATCAGCCATACTACAAAAACAGAAACTGAGTTAAAAGACTGCCCAGTTTTGTTCAGACAACTGTTGGAACAAACCAATTTAGCAGCACAAGAGAAAGTCTTACAAACCAATGAAAATGATTCCAATACTGTCCACATATACCAACTGTAGAAATCAGAGTGATCTCCCTCAATGTTCTTGGAAAATCAATGCTAACATTGTTATCTCTCATTTCCAATGCATTGTAAGAGAAACGCTTTAGGCAATTCATAGTATTTATGAATATTTACCATTTAACTTTAAAATAGATTTTCCATAAAATAAAGCTTTAAAATTACGGAGATGTACTCGCATAGCAAGTGATTTGATCTGAGATCGTGTGCTGAAACGAAAACAATTGCAGCGTGGAAGGTGTTTATAAGCCATTTAAGAAACACACAAAAGCCGTTTGATTCACTTCAACATTTAAGTTTAATTTGTCAAAATATTTTCGTCACTTTAAGACCGCGACCTGTTCACTGACAAAAAGCTTTAAAAGTATTTGTGCAATATCTTTTTCTGTTACCATCACAATTTTATACAGACTATAAGCAAGAAATATATCCAAATGAGACCTTTATTTTTTTTAAGAGTTAAAGAGTCTATACTTAATCCATTTGAAAAAATTGAAATGACATACAAAGCTGTTATCAAGAACATAAGTTTTCAATTAAAATGCTAATTTGGAATTTAATGAGAAATCTACTTACCAAGACAACCATTTCATGATCAGAGAGCTTGTGCTTAGCCATGTATTCTTTTAAATGAGCAATTATCTGCAAAAAAAAAACGATTTTTCTCAAATTTAATCAAGCATTTAATGACAATCTTAAAGTTTATTGTACCTGACATAATTCTCAAAGACAAAAATTTATAGCATACAAATTTATTCTCATGCCTGTCTGTATATCTGGCAAAAAACCAACCTATTTAGGTAATGCTTTCCTCTGTAAAAAATATGTATATACACACACAATCTCTTCAGCTTTGATAGTGAGAATTCAGTTCTTTATTCTACCCAGTTACCAACTCATTGAATTAGCATTACACAGAAACACGTACTCAATGTAATATTAAAGGCAGAATCAAGTGAGATGTCATCCAAATGGCTTCTATAGTTTTTACCACCCCAATTTTACTCACAAAGTACGAGTTAATCTGAGGACAAGGAAAATGCTATACAATGGTATTGAGCCTGGGGCCATCATGATTTTGAAGTAAACTTAACCATTCAGCTATGCTGTGCCTAGGCATGTATATATGTTAAGCCACGAGCAAATTGTGTAAGTATTTTCCTCTATTATGTTGATAAAAGAAAAAAAATTTACCTCCCAAGTTATACACACAAAAAGAAAAAAAGTTTACTAAACTCAAATTTATATACAGGTTTCTTAGTTTATTGTTAAGAAACTACATAGCATATAACCAAAAGAAGTGAGAAATAAATGTAATTCAACAGCACACTTATTTACATGAATTTAGACAATCTGCACATCAATAATAAACTGCTGTTACAGAATTATTTTTTCAATACTGCACAATATCTGACTTGGTATTAAAAAAAATTAAAATCAGATTAAGGGCTATTGACATAACTGCCATAAGACTGAAAAGCAACCTTTATTCTAAAATTAAATGTTCTCTAAAATTGACAAGTTTATTGGGCATCATCTTTTACTGAGCAGGGAAGTCCACAAAAGCTTTACTTGTGAAATATTATATGCTTATGCTATAAGTCAAACTGCTACCTAACATTTTATGTTTGCAAAAGGCCAACTCAGAAGTGGTCACCCCACCCACCAATTCAAATGAATTTCTGATAGATGAAATTGCTTTACAAGTAAGACAAACTAAAAATACAAAGATACCTAAACTATGATGAATTTATAACATTTTAAAATGAAGCAATTTTTAACAATACCTCTTTTATGGGTTCATTATCATTACTAAAAATACTAAGATACCTAAACTATGATGAATTTATAACATTTTAAAATGAAGCAATTTTAACAATACCTCTTTTATGGGTTCATTATCATTACTAAAAATACTAAGATACCTAAACTATGATGAATTTATAACATTTTAAAATGAAGCAATTTTTAACAATACCTCTTTTATGGGTTCATTATCATTACTAAAAATACTAAGATACCTAAACTATGATGAATTTATAACATTTTAAAATGAAGCAATTTTTAACAATACCTCTTTTATGGGTTCATTATCATTACTAAAAATACTAAGATACCTAAACTATGATGAATTTATAACATTTTAAAATGAAGCAATTTTTAACAATACCTCTTTTATGGGTTCATTATCATTGATCATTCTTGTCAAGTCCTTCTGTAACTCTTTCTTTACTTCGGCTGATTGTTGGACACGCTTAAAAAAAAAAAAAAAGAGAAATGGAGAATCGAGATTTTCAAATAAAGTCAACATTTAAAAAAAAAGAAAACGATTTTTAAATATATAACAAATCAAAAATTCAAGATCAAAAGGTGAAATGATAGAAATACAACTAACTTGTAAATTAGCAACTGGTCCAAGACCAGCTTCTTGGAAATGATTGAGAAAAGCCTCCTGACTGCGTTTATTTATTGGAAATAGTTCCTGCACGGACAAAAGAAAAAAAAGTATGAGTATCAGTTTACAAATTAAAGTAAAAAGAGACATTATATAAACATTTAAGCATGGATTGAATGGAAACTTACCAAAAGGCGGTTTTCAATTTGAGAACGTTTCATAGCGGCACTCACACTATTAATATCTTTTTCATTCAACCATGTTCGGAACATGATAGTGGAAAATTCCAATGATAAACCTTAAATTAAAAAAAAAAAAGTTATTCAAATATCCCTAAAGTTTCAGAATTCTTTATAAAACTGATCAAATAAAGTGATTGCTAATTCTTATTGAAATTGAAAATTAGAAATGGAAATTCATGAAATAAATCACACAAAATAGGTTCAGTTTATTATTTCAACATACCTTCTTTAACAACATGTTGTTCAAAGAGGCTTGAGAGAATTTTTGCTGAGCACAGGCCATTTGCCAAGAACAGCCCTGTGATGATAGCCAACTTACAGCGCTCTTCCTCACTGTAAGCTTTGAGGTAAATGAGAATCTGCAAAATAATTGAAGTCAATAAAATACTCTTTCACATTTTATACAAGATTAACATGCATTACTAAATGGCTCTCTCTCTCTCTCTCTATATATATATATATATATATATATATATATATACACATATATATATTTTTTTTCCGACCAGGCTATCAGATGTTGCTATACATCGCTGGTCACAATGCGCTTCGCATTGCTTTAGCCTTTAAATGACGCCACTCCGCTGGCTAAGCGAGCAGGCCAATGTTTATATATATATATAAACATTAACTAAAGCTAAGAAGGATCAGAGAAGTTGAAAATGCAATAAGTTCCCCAGAGGTCAGATGAAAATAATGGAAACTGAAACCAGTTATGTTTTGAAAGTTGGGGTTTGTGGCTAATAATTAAAAAGAAAATAAAGCAAGTGATAAGAACAAATTTGAAAGTAGTCTCTCCTAATTCTCAGAGATAAGAAAAACGAGGGGGAAAATATTTCAATTTCAGTTTTAGTTAAGTCACAAGCATAAGTGCTCCAGTGGCTGTGATAGTGAAACTGAAGACATTTAACAAATTAATAAAATTAGAATATGGGAAAGTGCTTATCAATGACTTATGTACTTGCAAAGGCCTTAATCTCTGCACAATACCAGCAAATAGATTTATTAAAGCTCAAGAGATACAAAGGGATATACTGGTACACACACACACTGAATAAACAAAAAGTGTAAAATTTAGTCAACTTACTTTTTGCAACTCATCTTCAAAAGATCTTTCAAGGTACTTGTACCGTCTAATTAGCTTGAAGAACACCTGAAACAAATTTAAATACAAAATCAATGAATGGTATTTAATAAGCATCGAAATTTATTTGTCTAAATACTTATGAAAAAAAAAAATGTACACGCTGTCTCAAAAGATTAACCACAAATAATGATTGGAAACATAACATTAATGAACAAAATGGAACTTACTTCATAAAATGCCTTTAATGTTTCTACATTCTTTTCGGCAGTAAAGACACATATATCAGCTCGAGAGGGTTTAGTTGGATCAGTGTCTTGAACAATTAACCCACCAGGTGCTTAACATTAAAAAGAGAAATGTAATTTCAATTTAGTAAAGATAATTCAATGAAAATGAATTATGAAATTTCAACCATATAATTGTTGCAATTAAGGCAGGGATGGAAGTTTTTTTTTTAACAGCCATTTTGTTGAACAGCAATAGGACTAGACACTGCAATGTCAAACACATACCGTACCTGAGCAAATTTTGTTAGTTTTTTTTTTATCTTAATACCAATGTATATAAGATTCAATCAGAAACTGGACACCTGTTACTAATTTCTAAGTTTTAAAACTATTATACCATTTTCTTGTCCCCCACCTCCACTCCTTGAGAGTGGGATTGTAATTAAAAAATATATTATAAGTAAAATATTCATCATAAACTAGATGGTTAAAATACTGACAATAGGTGCTCAGGTGCACTACAACTTATCAAAAGGTGCACGCATAATATATAGAATTATGTACAAATGTCAGGAAAGCGAAGTGTATGAGACATGTGTATGGAGGGTGGATATCAGGTGTAGTGTTGGCGAATTTCAGGCTGCAATGTCTCATTAGCCAACAACTGATACAGGTAGTTTGTTCCATGCTTTAGCAACTGACTGTGAAAAAATGTTTCCAAAAGTCATGGGAGCTATGCTGTTTTCTAACTTTGCAAGCATGCCTACACATGTTTAACACATGGAATTCAAAATGGTGCTCAAGGTGGTTGTTGGCATGATGGTTAATAATTTTGTAGGTTTTTACCAAGACAGTTACAGACGTCGGAGCTTCAATGTATCCATGTCCAGGGAAGCAAGGCATCCAGAGTATGGTAGATGCCTGATGGAGGATATTTGCTTGGTTGCACATCTCTGTATAGTTTCCAGAACAATGTACTGAGCAAGATAGGGGTTCCAGACTGGTGATGCAAATTCCAAGCGTGGCCGCACCATAGTCATATACAACTTTAAAAAGATAGCTAGAGAACAGCTGACAAAAGTCTTGCCAAGTGATGCCAAGACACCCTCGGTCTTCTTGACAATTTTAGAGATGTGCTTTTGTCCAGTGCAAATCACTTGTCAGTAATGATCAGGTCACATTCACAAGAAGGCTTCTTGATATTATTGTGGAGGGAGTATGTAGGTGCTAGGTTTTTCCTCCCAAAATGCATGATGCTACATTTGTCCACAGCCAGCTTGTGTTACCAGTCCATGAACCATTGCTGCAGTGTGTCCAGGTCCAATTGCAAGATAGATCTATAGTGTTCAGGATCTTCCCTTTTTATCAAGTTACACTTTGGTGGTGTCATCTGTATATTTCAGGACTGTGGCATTCTTTAAGTTAGCATCTAATGTCATTAAAATATGCAACAAACAAAAGGGGACCAAGAACAGTCGCTACCTCTTTTCGGCTGAGAATGAAGGACACCAACCAGTTAAAAAGATCATCTTTCACACCCATTGCAGAGTTTTGCCATAAGTCTTTTGTGTGACACAGAATCAAAAGCTTTAGCAAAGTAAAGGTAAACAACATCCACCCATGGGCCATAATCAGTGATCTGGGTGAGGTCTTCGACATTGAGAACTAATAAAACAACTTGATTGCAGCCTTCAATATGTAACTATTTCAGTGGTGTGGGTGTGAGTTATATGACAAACATTGAAAAAAATATGCCAACTTTTAGCCTCAATGCTCACAGCAACATTAACCAGTTCCACTGAAAAGCAATGGGGTTATTCCTTATCAAGAAACTAAAAATTTAGAGAAACTGCTTTAAGTATAATCATAGATAGAGCATTTTAATAGCCAGAGTTAAAATAAGTAAAGATTACAAAAAGGTGAAGTATTAACACTATACTGCAAAAATCACATCCCTCTAAATACTGGAGAAAATTTTAAATATTCTTTTTCTATCATCATCATCGTTTAACGTCCATTTTCCGCGCTAGCACAGTTCAACCGGGGTCTGGGAAGCCAGGGGCTGCACCAGGCTCCAGTCTGAACTGGCAGAGTTTCTACAGCTGGATGCCCTTCCTAACGCCAACCACTCCGCGAGTGTAGTGGGTGCTTTTTACGTGCCACCTGCACAGGTGCCAGGGGGGCCCGGCATCGGCCACGATCGGTTGGAGCTTTTAACGTGCCACCGGCACGGAAGCCAGCCAAGGCGGCGCTGGCAACGGCCACGTTCGGATGGTGCTCTTTATGTGCTACCGGCACAGAAGCCAGTCGGGGCGGCGCTGGCATCGGCCTCTATATATTTAAAAATTATGACAATATCAGTGAATACTCTTGATGTAAGAATTATTACATTAACAGAAGATAACACAAAGCAAACGAAGAAATAAAAACATTTTTTGGAAGCCAAACTGCTTTCATTTCCTCATTTGCTTTGCTCTATATTCTTTCTAATTGCCTTCAAAATAAATCTTGCACCAGCCTGCAAACTACAGCAGTACAGGCTCATTGACTATGTATAAGATTAGACAAAATTATTACAACTTCCCCAAATCATAGTAATTGGGAAAATGAGATGGAAAACATTCATGGAGCTATTTTGAAGGATTCTTGCCCCAAGTGATGGGTAGATAGTATTATTCATAAAGCCTCATACAAAGTTTAAATATTACAGAGTAGCAAAATGTGGGCTTTGAATGCAAAGACTGAAAAGAAATGGGTTATGCTTTATTGGATGCATAAAATTCATGTGTATGAATGTTGGAACATAAATAGACTAAAAGAAAACTATATATAAGAGGAAGGAATTAGATACTGTGCACAAGAGAGAAGAGTGCACTGATACAAAGGAGGCCCAAGAAAGTAGTGGTGAAGGCTGATCTGCAGAGGCTAAACATCACAAAGATAAGGGACTGCAACAAGTGGTGAGGTTGTGGGGAAAATCGTCAGAAAAAAATTAGCCTATGATATGAGCCTTTTCTTGATAATTCCATAAAAACCTGTTCTATAACACTCAGATGACTTTCACAATGTAGCATTGTTCCCAAATGTAGGTCAGTGATGCAGCTGCAACCAAAGTCATCCTAAATCTTATCCAGAGGAAGGCCACTTGACTGACTGGCATAAAAATCACTCTGACATATACTCCAGTTTCTGCTGCAGAGGCAACTGTTTCCTCTTTGCCTTTTTTCCATTGCTCCTACACTGGCCTCTGGCTCTTCAGTGACGGATGATTTTATACCATCTCCACTCCAGCACTCTCAATTCTTTTTTTTGTTGTCCACTACCACCACCCTGACACTAATGACTGTACCCAATCCATCCTTCCTGGAACAATGACCCGTATGAGTTCCCAGCTCGTGTCTTTCCTGCAGGTATTGGCCAGCAAACAGTTTAAGCAGAATTAAGAGCATTAATTTCAAATTCAGAGAGCTAAAAACATGGATACTGACTCTTCTTCCAGAACATAAAGCAAAAAAAAAAAATCTATAGCTATATAAGGTAGTCAATATATTTATTGCAAAGTGTAACAAACACCATCCGATCGCGGCCATGCCAGCCTCGCCTGGCCTCCGTGCAGGTGGCACGTAAAAAACACCATCCGAGCGTAGCTGTTCGCCAGCCTCGTCTGGCACCTGTGTCGGTGGAACATAAAAAGCACCCACTACACTCACGGAGTGGTTGGTGTTAGGAAGGGCATCCAGCTGTAGAAACACCGCCAGATCTGACTGACCTGGTGCAGCCTTCGGGCTTCCCAGACTCCAGTTGAACCGTCCAACCCATGCTAGCATAGAAAGCGGATGTTAAACGATGATGATGTTTGTAAATGTGCTTACAAGGGACACATGGAATTTCCATTAAGGATTGGTTACAGCTGCACCAATCAAATGAATAACTACAGTCTAAAGAAGCCCAACCACACAACAGTACCATACTTTCATTACCATTCATGGTATATAACTGAAGCACTTAATGTAGACAATATCCAGCCAAATTGAAACCAGTCAATTAATGGCTACTGCAATAAATTATATATTTCACTAATCTAATAATCTTAATGGCACTTTTACCTTCATATGACATCCTAAATCTTTTTGAATTTTAGCAAGAAGAAACTCATTCCTATGCTAAATTAGAACTTACACTGATACAAATTCAGTTCTACAAAAGAATACTGAAATTCCACATACTTCAATTTAACATTCAGAACTATGTGGTAAAGTGTAGTTTATTTATAGATATCCAATAATCGGGATCCACTCTTCAATTTGATGACAAAATTACAACTATCATCATCATCGTTTAATGTCCGTTTTCCGCGCTAGCATGGGTTGGACGGTTCGATCGGGGTCTGGGAAGCCAGGGGCTGCACCAGGCTCCAGTCTGATCTGGCAGTGTTTCTACAGCTGGATGCCCTTCGTAACGCCAACCACTCCGCGAGTGTATCTTTTAAAAATAAACACTACCAACATAATACTGCATCATGAATAGGTTTACACCAAGATAAATTTCAATAAAAAAAAAGTATATAAAACAAACTTACCTAATTGTCCTCCAGTAAATAAGATATCAAACAGCACCTCAGCATAACGACGGTAATCAAGACGTGAACCAGCAGTATCAAGATACTTAATAACCTATGAAGAAAACATTTACAATTAAATAATTTTTCTATGTAATTAGCTCAATAATAATTATATCTGAAACTTGTTATGCAACAATAGGGCAGCCAACTTTACATCAGAAAACTGATTGGCAAGAACAAAAACTTTTGATGAGTCATAGTATACCAAGTGCTATACAATTGGTCACAGTCACCAGTTTAAATCATCAGAACTGCAACTATTGTACCGGGCCACTGATCAATGTAAAGTCTGATAGACTGATAATAGATAGACTAATCTAATAATCCTAATGGCACTTTTACCTTCATATGACATCTTATATCTTTTTGAATTTTAGCAAGAAGAAACTCATTCCTATGCTAAATTAGAACTTACACTGATATAAATTCAGTTCTACAAAAGAATACTGAAATTCCACATTCAGAACTATGTGGTAAATATATATGACTACTATATATATTATCAGTCTATAAAAAAAAGTAACTACACTTTACCACATAGTTCTGAATGTTAAATTGAAGTATGTGGAATTTCAGTATTCTTTCGTAGAACTGAATTTATATCAGTGTAAGTTCTAATTTAGCATAGGAATGAGTTTCTTCTTGCTAAAATTCAAAAAGATTTAGGATGTCATATGAAGGTAAAAGTGCCATTAAGATTATTAGATTAGTGAAATATATAATTTATTGCAAGATTTATTCTGAAGGCAATTAGCTTACAACTGAAAGTTATCAGTCTTAAATAGCTAGACAAATGACATAGGATGTATATAAACACTAGTAATATTACATACTCCACAAAGTCATATCAGCGACTACAGACCAACTGAAATAAAGGAATATTTGATCTCAAACAAGAAGTTAATGTAACAGTAAGTCACACAGAAGTTCCTCACTTTAAAACATAATAATCATGGTGTGTATATACTTAACTGCATATAACAACTCCAAATATCTCTCTTTACTCTTTTACTTGTTTCAGTCATTTGACTGCGGCCATGCTGGAGCACCGCCTTTAATCGAGCAACTCGACCCCGGGTCTTATTCTTTTGTAAGCCCAGTACTTATTCTATCGGTCTCTTTTGCCGAACCGCTAAGTAACGGGGACATAAACACACCAGCATCGGTTGTCAATCGATGTTGGGAGGGGACAGACACAGACACACATACATATATACGACGGGCTTCTTTCAGTTTCCGTCTACCAAATCCACTCACAAGGCTTTGGTCGGCCCGAGGCTATAGCAGAAGACACTTGACCAAGATGCCACGCAGTGGGACTGAACCCGAAACCATGTGGTTGGTAAACAAGCTACTTACCAACACAGCCACTCTATGCACAAAAATATGGAAAATTATCCTTTCAACTGGAGTTATAATTTACAAGCCTTTCGTCTAAACAAATCACTAAAGTAACAAGAAAAGGTGCCAAAGTGAAAGAATTCTGAGAGAACGAAGTATAAAAAGCAAAGGATAGAGACTGATTCAATAATAATAATAGAAAAAAAACAATACAACTCTTACCTGCTCTAAATCATTTGAACACTCATTCAGGCCTAAAATAATGGCATCACGAAACGATGAAGGATCGTATTTTTCTTTTTCATCTAGCAAAGGAAAAAAAAAAGGGGGCAAATTATAAAATAGCACTTAGAATATATGACGAAACTTGCAGAATCTTGGAAATTAGTTTCCAGATATTATCAAGAAGCCAAACCAATTATAAGGACAATTAGACATTTTTAAGAATCAAAATCAAACTTTACCCCTCTTTCTAGTCTTCAGCCGCTGGCCTGACAATATGGGTTTTGGGGCCTTCTGACTCATAAAAATGCTGCAATAAAATAATTTTAAACTAGTAATCACGTAAGTCATTAGGCAGACTATATATATAGTCTGTGGTTGATACAAAAGCTTATAAAAACAATGCAAAATGTTTATCACACAGAAGAAACAAATATATATGTATATATATATATATATATATATATATATATAAGGATTTCGGGTAGCAAGTAACACAGAAATTGAAGGATTTAAAAATCTTGTGAATCGTAGAGTAAGGGGAAAAATGGGTGATTGACTAATTTAAGCGAAACTGACAAAGAAATACAAAAACTAAACTAAAACTTTCGCAAGTTAACATCAAAACCAAAACTAAAATAAGATTAATGTACAAATTTAAAGTTTATTTGGTGCTGAAATGTTGGGGCTTCTTCTGTGCCAATGAAATATGAAATAATATACAAAAGGTTAACCGAAACAAGGTGTGGACTAGAACATACTTTCTGAGTTACATGAAAAAAATTAAGGCGTATATAAGGAAAAACACCAATGAAACGATCAAAATTTCTGGTGTGTATATAATATAGTATAATAAACAATGAACAAGCGAAGCAAGTGGTTTTTATGTATTTATTTTTGTTATCTCGAGACACTCTCTCGGCTTTGAATATAGGTCAGTTTAAAAATAAAATGTCCCATTGCAGCAAAAGAGGAAATTGCACAAATCGTGTGTGAGATATTTCTTTTCTAGTTTGTGACAATTAAAAAACAGGAAAGAATAGTGAAGATCATCATCGTCCTTTCTATACAGAGGAAAGTCTTGAAGTCTGTCTAAATGGGTGGGTTTTTTGTTGCCAGTGGGATTCATGATTGCCCATGATTTGTTCCTTCATGGACAACTTGTAACACGCTGACTTATCATTTATCAGAACCCAGTCTTCTACAAAAATGCAGCAATTTCTGTAGCTAAAACCAGAAATGATGACATATTTCAGTCCGATACACTTCGACTGATGATTTAAGATTAAGATGACAACGACTGAGTGACAGTATAATCTTAAAATAAAGGAATTATGTCGGTTTTAGCTTCTTTTTTATGGTCTTTTTCTGTCTCTCAAACAGCGTGCTTCCTTCCTTTCTCTCGTCTCATCCGGTCTGAACTGTGTCAAAAAGTGAAGGAGAAAAAAAATGTTTATGGCAGAACATTCAGGATAAAGGTAAAGGTCTTGGTGCAGCCGTGAGACATTAATAAAGGAAATGAGACACAGGTAGGAAGAGAAATTTATCTTCAATTAGTCAGATAATTGCCTGAATAAAAGGCGATATTAAATTACTCGAACTAGCAGCAGAGTGTAGCAGTGCAGCAGGCGGCCATTCGGGTAAAAGTGGAGAGACGAGAGAAGAAAGACTCTCGATTCGCCTGGAATTGACGGGAAAACAAGATAAATACCTACTTTGAAATAATGTCTAATGTTTTTTCTTGCTCAATGACTATCGAATAAAACAGAAAGAGGGAGATTTACGGAGTAAACTCTCTCAGAAATGTGCGGAATAAAAACGGGCATAAAATCCAGTGAAACTGCAAAAAAATTTGGACAAAGAAGCTACAGATTGCAAATGGGTAAAGTTCTCAAGCAATTAAGTGTACGGGTTTTTACAAATTTACAGAGGAAAAATACTGGTAAAATATATATATGTATGTACGTTATGAAAAACGAGAGTAAATGGCGGCTGGCAAAAGTGGACGAACGGGAAATGTCGAAATCCCTTTCTAAAGAGAGGAAAAAAATGACAAGACTCGGTTGGCATTTTGTGTGGAAAAGGATGGGAAAAACATAATGGTTTGAAATAAAAATTAATAGGAATAGGGTAATGGTGATAATACCTGGTTACTGTAGAGTTTGTTGCTTCGTCTGTTAGCAGAGAAAACAGCAGATATTGAAAGAAATGTGGTGAGTTTTTTTTAAAGGAGGAAAAAGGAGTTTCGCTTCCTCCCGTCTGTCGAATGCCGGAACGAAATCGTTTCTGATTTACGTAAAAAAAAGCAGGCAGGAAATTATTTATTTTTTATCTGCGATGATGGATGGATATTTTATATATATATATATATATATATATATATATATTTATATATCGTTGAGCAGCAGATTTTGGATTTATTTATATTATAATCTAGCTTAGATAAACATCTAATTGATATGTATGTGTTGGTGGTTGGTTGTTTGGTCCAGAGATGAATGAAGAAATAAATTTTTTTTTGTTTCAAGTGAAGACACTCACCTTAGAGTTTCTTATCTCCTTTCCTCTCAGAATCTGACTGAATCAATTCTCGCACCAACTTCTCGAGCGAGCCTCGCTTTCACCACCAAACCTCGTCTCACACTCACACTCAAACACAAACACACTCACCAAGATGGCAGCTTCGTTAAGTTTCTCAACTTCGTCAAGGCTTCTCTTTGTTGTTTGCCGGCAAACTAAGGTCTGATACCACCACATGATGCATATATTTTATAACATTTGACGGCGATTTGCCCGTTTCACTTCTTTTTTTAACTTCTTTCATACGATTTTGTTTAATTATCATCGAATATAAAACGGATCTACTCTGTAAAATCATTTACTCTGTGTATCTTTTTGTTTTATATTCAACGAAAATCATTAAAAAATAAATTGTAAAAGGGGAAAATTCAGTACAAATAGTTTCATAGATTATCAAAATAAAGGAAAACACTTATTTCTTAATATATTACACCACATGATGCATATATTTTATAACATTTCACTTCTTTCACACGATTTTGTTAACTTATCATTGAATATAAAACGGATCTACTCTGTAAAATCATTTACTCTGTGTATCTTTTTTTTTTATATTCAACGAAAATCATTAAAAAATCACATCAATTGCAGCGTGGAAGGTGTTTGTAAGCCATTTAAGAAACACACAAAAGCCGTTCGATTCACTTCAACATTTAAGTTTAATTTGTCAAAATATTTTCGTCGCTAAAATCCGCGACCTGTTCACTGACAAAAATCCATGCTGCATCATTAAAAAATCAGTTGAAATAAATTGTAAAAGGGGAAAATTCAATAGAAATAGTTTCATAGATTATCAAAATAAAGGAAAACACTTATTTCTTGATATATTACAAAATGTATCGTTATGTTTTAATGAGTACAGCGATTTGATTCTATTGATAAGTGACCTTGAAAGTTTGTCTTTATTCCGAGTTCATGTTATTGTATTTATTTCATCCTACGCAAACTATATACAATGCGTTAGAACTTTATACTGCCTAATTAAATTAATTAGATATACATATACTTCGTACTTCTGCTGAAATATTTAATTATTTGGACTATGTTCCAGTTTTGTTAGCAATGAGTAAATGACTCAACAAATTGTGACATAAAGATAATTTACTAAATAAAAACTTGAACATATGACTTTTAGGATTTAATGAATTAAAATCATATTAAAGTTACATTTTATTTTACAGTATAAATTCACCAGATAGGTTTCAAATATAACACTAAAAAAATAGGCTTAAAGTTTATGTATTCAACCCGGTTCAATCTTGATCGCGCGACCCTCTCTGATCAAAGGCTTTCCATCTATGACCGGTCTTTTTTGTGGGGTTACTTTATTATTTAGTGGGTGTTTTGAGCAAGATTCAGTTGACATATGTAACAGGTGAGATACTACGTAAAAAGCCAAAAGGCCCTCACGCTGGTTTGTAATTAAAGGCGTTGAATAATTGTACTTATTGACACGCTTATAAAGGAATTAAGAAATAATGTAAATAAAAACTAATCATTTTTACGTGTCTTTCTAATTTTAAAATTACAAAATTCATTCATTCCACATCGTCGTCTGCTCATAACTGCAGAGTATTAATTAATATTACTTTTTTTGCAGTAACTGAAGGTGCCAGATCCCAAGCCCACAGGCATTATATCCTGCAAAACTTGTTCCTATTCTTCACAATATACAACATTTAAATACTCGTTTATTATTGAGGACATTCATTAACATTTCTCCAATTCACACTGAGCTTGTATTGCTACTATCACAAACTTAATTTCCATAAAATTACTAACTCCTGATCAACTGCATCCACACTGCCTTGATGCACAAACCTTTGCTCATTACATTACTGTCATAACCTGTCATTCCACTTTTTCTTTCACAAATTTATGACCTTTGTGTGTGTGTTGTCGTTTTAGCGTCCACTTTTCCATGCTTGCATATATTGGACAGAGTTTATTGAGGCAGATTTTCTACGACCGGATGCCCATGTCGCCAACCCTCGCCTGTTTCCTAACAATGTAATGTTTCCCCATGGCCAGACATGAGTTCGCGAAATCTTGGAAATGCTTGTACAACAGTGGCACTTATTTACAACTGTCACACAATGTCAAAACAAGAAGACATAAATACATATATGTATGTTTGAATGTATACGACAGGCTTCTTTCAGTTTCCTTCTCCCAAATCCTCACATATCTTTGGTTGGCTCGGGTACAAGTAGTTTCACATCAAATATGTAAAAACCAAAAGGGATGCATTATAGATATCTGGTTCAAACAATAGACAGGCAAGGACAAAATAGTATTTTATCAAAACACTATTACTTTGAAATGGTACAAACATACAACATTACTTTTACTACCAATATTGGTGGCACGCAAAAAGCACCCACTACACTCTCGGAGTGGTTGGCATTAGGAAGGGCATCCAGCTGTAGAAACTGCCAGATCAAGATTGGAGCCTGGTGCAGCCAGCCCTCAGTCAAAATCGTCCAACCCATGCTAGCATGGAAAGCGGACGTTAAACGATGATGATGATCTCATGTAAATTTAGACATAC
Organism: Octopus sinensis; assembly: GCF_006345805.1. Taxonomy (NCBI): domain Eukaryota; kingdom Metazoa; phylum Mollusca; class Cephalopoda; order Octopoda; family Octopodidae; genus Octopus; species Octopus sinensis. Next base: position 150,454,761 of record NC_043000.1, on the reverse strand, counting down.
CAGTTATCAGTGTTGATTGAATTTTTTCTTACAATTCTCAAAGCAATTTTATAAAATCTCTTCCAGTCCCATGTACTCTCCCTACAGAACTGAATCTAAACATAAACCCTCTTGTGTACTTTCTAGAATAAAATTTTTTTTCTTGATGCCACAATGGGAAACAAACGTTAAATGATGATGACATCATTTTCAGAAAAATTAAAATATATAAATTGCTTTCCCAAGTAATTATAAAAATAAATGAATTCTTAATTTTAGTTCTAAGCTTGTATGTTAATAGTTTCCACTCAAATTTGCTTTAAAAAAGTTTGAAAGCAAATATTAATATATAAAACCAAGGTAAAATTAATATGAAGGAATTAATTTCAGACAGTCTTAAGTTATGTAAAAGAATTTTTTAAAATGTCTGCAAAATATAAGAATAAGGACGATGTTGAGAAATTAAGCAAATAGTGAAACTGACTTGTATGGTAGAAGAAAGTGACAATATTGTCCCTAGGCCTTTGAAACTTTTGCAGGTCTTTGTTTCATGACTATGTTTTTGTACAGAAGCCGTCTGCAGAATCCAATCTTGAAATCCTTACTGATGGCTAAAATAAAGCAGTTCAGCAAAAGAGACCAATAGAATAAGTACTGGGCTTACAAAGAATAAGTCCCGGGGTCAATTTGCTCGACTAAAGGCGGTGCTCCAGCATGGCCACAGTCAAATGACTGAAACAAGTAAGAGAGAGAGAGCTAGAAAAAAATTTTTTAAAAGGTGGGGGGCTTAAGTTAGCACTACTAATTTTGATCTAATTTAATAAGTCATTTCTTAGAGTTAATTTTGATATAATACAAAGAATCTCAGCAATGGCCTTCCTTTGCTTATGTAAACCCTAAATTTGTTAGCTATCAACTACCAACTCAACATTTTTATCCAAATTACTGTTTTCATATTCCCATCTTTTTGCTAGATAATTCATATCTCATATCCTTTCACATTTCATGCTTACGTCGTATAATCATAAATTAGTTTTGACATTTACACCACCTACACAAATTTAATCACTCCTAAATGCTACTCTAAACTTTTGTTATCATTTCAACTCTGTTCACAATGCTATCATGTAGCTGCAAACATATCAGTGATTTTGGTACCTGAGTACATGTAGGGATGAAAACCATTATAAATCAGTACAATGAACTAGTAGTGGATGACCTCTGTTCTAAAGTTACCTGCAGATAATCCAATACTCTATATGAATTGAGAAATATCTTTAGCTTATATATTAGAAAAGTTTTGGACAGAATAGAGCAAGTGTACCTCTGCATGGTGGCTCACTTTGCTAGAAACTGCAGCCAAATCACCCTTAAATCATACCCTACTCTCTTAACCCTCTGGTGTTTAAACCGGCCATATCTGGCCGAGATATTTCTTATGTTTTATGTTCAAACTGGTCTGATCTAACCTCTCACACCTACCCTACAATGCCATTCTAAAAATAGACAATAACAGCATCAAACTCTCAAAGTTATGAGACAATACATCATTAATTCAAAACAATATGAATAAATAAGTTTTACATTTGACAGAGTAATTTGAACACTAAAGGGTTAAGGGAGGAAACATCATTATTTGACACAGTCATAGATGTTCCTAAAAGATGACCTGAATCTTTTTGGTGTTTCTAAGATTATATAATATAATATCCTTTCCTGGAATGACTTTGATGAGGGTTAACCTAAGACTAAACAATAACTCACAGAATGAACTTGTATCTTCAAAAGGGCAAATTTGATAATGTGATCTGGGTCAAACTTTTTGAAAAATAAACACAGGTTGGTCATGGCCGAAAAATTTTTCATAATATGGTTGCCTCTTTGGAGCTTGAAAATTGACAATAATTCAACACAAATGATGTCCCTGAATCAGCAACTTCTTAAAGTGTTGCATTAGTTTAGGTTTTTTGAATGGCTTTTTTTTTCCTACCTATTTCTGTAAGCTCTCTTTTGCTAAGCCTAATTCTACTCATTCGCTTCAATTATTCTACTATGTTCTTGAGTCAGTCAAAAATGGATAGTTATTTACTCCATGGCAAAAGTACAAAGTTGTATGTCATATACACTACAGTATATTTAAGCAGAAGTTTGCATGTTTCTTTTTAGTTCACAAAAGTAATTGTTAAATTAATATGTATTTGTTTATTTATAGATGCCATGTTTGTTAATGAAGCATCCTCAACTGCCAATGTTAATGAAGCAACAAGTAATGTTTTATCCCACTTCAAAACATTACAATCCAAAATTCCGAAAAGAAAGAAGAAGAAAATTTTTGAAGGTAAAACATCATCATCATCATCATTTAACCCTTTAGTGTTCGCATTATTCTGCTAAAATTAATGCTTTTTCCTCCATACTGTTTTGAGCTAATCATGCATTATTTTGTAGCTATAAGATTTTGACGAGGTAGCTGTTAATTTTTTAAAATGATATTGTAGGGTTGGTGTGAGAGACCAGATATGGCCAGTTTGAACATAAAACAGGCAGAATACTTTTGGCCGGATATGGCCGGTTTAAATGCTAAAAGGTTAATGTCCACTTTCCATGCTGGCATGGGTTGGATGGTTCAACTGGGGTCTGGGAAGCCAGATGGCTGCACCAGGCCCAGTTTGATCTGGCAGTGTTTCTACAGCTGGATGCCCTTCCTAACGCCAACCACTCCGTGAGTCTAGTGGGTGCTTTTTACATGCCACCGGCACAGGTGCCAGGCGAGGCTAGCAAACAGCCACTATCGGATGGTGCTTTTTACGTGCCACCTGCACGTGGACCAGACAAACAATATGTACAAAATCTTCAAATCAAAGAATAACATTAGTTTATTACAATGTTTTATCTATTGCTCTCTTTTTCACTTTATGGTCGATATTATAGAAATTGAATGTAGTACGTAGTACTATATGTGGCATATTTATTTCTAAAATAGCTTCCAGTTTTCTTGACAGTCCATTATTTCCAATTATAAATCAACCTAAGAAGGACTCATTATAAGATTGCATTATCTTTGTAAATTATAGATTTTGATTATGTGATACTCATTGTTCTGATTGTCATTGTGTCTCTTCATCCTAATTTTAAGATTATATGACACTTTGCAAAACTATTTCTAAGAATAATTCAGGTTGGCAATATGTTTATTTTCTGCTCGTTGAAATGAATTAAGTACAACTGGAATTCTGATAATCTGTAAACATTATTGTTCTTAATGCTTAACATATGGCGACATTATTTTGCAATTAGTAATTCTCTTGGCATGTTAACAGATCATCAATTTGTCTTTTGATACCTTGTTTGTTATTCATTGTCATCAATATCATTTAATGTCCGCTTTCCATGCTGGCATGGGTTGGACAGTTTGACTGAGGACTGGCAAGCCAGGAAGCTGCAGCAGCCTCTAATCTGATCTGGCAAGGTTTCAAGAGCTGGATGCCCCTCCTAACACCAACCAGTCCAAGAGTGTAGCGGGTGCCTTTTATGGGCCACTGGCAGGGGGGCCAGTCAAGCAGCACTGGCATTGACAATGCTTGAATGGTGCTTTTTACATGCCGCTGACACAGGAGCCAGCCAGGTGCCACTGGCAATGGCCATGCTCGAATGGTGCTTTTCACATTATGATAGCAAGTTAAGTCCAATGTTCAATTATGTTACTCTAAATCCTTGCTTATTTATTTACACAGTTTTAGAATTAATCATGCATTATCTTTGTAGCTTAGAGATTTTGATCATGTGATTGTATATTTTTAGAATGAGATTGTAGGACAGGTGCGAGATGCCAGATCTGGTCAGTTTTAACATAAAACAAATAGAATATTTGAGCTAGCTGTGGACAGTTTAACCCTTTAGTGTTCGAATTAATATGTCAGAAGTAATCTTTATTCATTTACATTTTAAAAAATTAATCTGGTATTATCTTGTAGCTTCAAGATTTGAAAGATGTAATTGTTTATTTTTAGAATGACATTGCAGGGTAGGTGTGAGATGCTGGTTCTGGCCAGTTTGAGCATAAAATGAGTAGAATATTTGAGCCGGATATAGCCGGTTTAAACACTAAAGGGTTAAAGCTAAAAGATTAATGTATTACAATGACTGTTCCATACAGTTGCTAAATATATAATAATTGAATATTGCAACATAGAATGCTTGCATAAACAACAATAAAAACAATTTTGTCCATCTTTAAGCATTTTCTGTGCAGATTCAGAAAGATTATATAAATTAGCAAAACCAAAACCTCTTCAGTTTTGTTTCTGAAACTTCATCCAGGTTTATTTAAGGCATATTTTAGTTTTGTATTACTTTACTTACTTTCACTTGTTTCAGTCATTTGACTGCGGCCATGCTGGAGCACCGCCTTTAGTCGAACAAATCAACCCCGAGACTTATTCTTTGTAAGCCCAGTACTTATTCTATCGGTCTCTTTTGCCGAACCGCTAAGTGACGGGGACGTAAACACACCAGCATCGGTTGTCAAGCAATGCTAGGGGGACAAACACAGACACACAAACACACACACACATACATATATATATATACATATATACGACAGGCTTCTTTCAGTTTCCGTCTACCAAATCCACTCACAAGGCATTGGTCGACCCGGGGCTATAGCAGAAGACACTTGCCCAAGATGCCACGCAGTGGGACTGAACCCGGAACCCGGAACCAAGCAAGCTACTTACCACACAGCCACTCCTGCTGTATTTTCTTAGTTTTATAAAGCTATTAAGGAAATATAAATTTGCTATGTTAAAGGTTTATCTAGAATGACAAAGATTTTCTTGTTGAACAGATTGATTTACCTGATTTTGAAAAACACCAAAGAGAAAAAAAAATGTCACCTGATGAACTGCGGATGAAAATGAAAAAAGAAGGCAAAGTCCCACCTAGATCCCATGAGGAACGACCTATTAATATAAGCAGTACAGGTTAGTACTATTATTTTATCAAAATTTTTCTTTGCAAAGGCGCAGGAGTGGCTGTGTGGTAAGTAGCTTGCTAACCAACCACATGGTTCCGGGTTCAGTCCCACTGCTTGGCATCTTGGGCAAGTGTCTTCTGCTATAGCCCCGGGCCGACCAATGCCTTGTGAGTGGATTTGGTAGACGGAAACTGAAAGAAGCCTGTAGTATATATGTATATATATATATATATATATGTATGTGTGTGTGTGTCTGTGTTTGTCCCCCTAGCATTGCTTGACAACCGATGCTGGTGTGTTTACGTCCCCGTCACTTAACGGTTCGGCAAAAGAGACCGATAGAATAAGTACTGGGCTTACAAAAAGAATAAGTCCCGGGATCGAGTTGCTCGACTAAAGGCGGTGCTCCAGCATGGCCGCAGTCAAATGACTGAAACAAGTAAAAGAGAGTAAAGAGAGTATCATTCCAAAAGAAAAGATTTGATTGCAGCCTGCTTATGCAGTTAAGGAGTTGTCCAGCACAATGGATTAACCTTATTCTACTAAAGCATGATGCTGTTGCTGACGCATCAGTAATGTTCTGATGTGTTTAAGGTTTATAAAGTTTAAAGAGAGTGAGAATTAGCAAGCGATCAATAGGATAAATGTTATGCCTTTAGGCATTAACTACAAGATGCAGATTGTCATTTTATGTTGTCAAACATTTTTACTTATATACTTTTGTGCTTGTGTGTGGGTATAACTCTGTGTGTGTGAGTGTGTATATATGTGATATATATAAGCACACATATACATAAGTACACAATTGTGTGTAAATATTTTTATGGTTTAATGCAAAGGTTCTCAATGGGGGCCATTTGGAGCTCGAGGGGGACATTTTGGAGCAAAGGGGCACTGGGGGGACGTTAAGAGACTTGGGGGTGCTAGGGGGCACTGGAAGACCCTTGTCTTTACTCTCTTTTACTTGTTTCAGTCATTTTAATCGAGCAACTCAACCCCGGGACTTATTCTTTTGTAAGCCCAGTACTTATTCTATCGGTCTCTTTTGCCGAACCGCTAAGTAACGGGGACATAAACACACCAGCATCGGTTGTCTAGCGATGTTGGGAGGACAAACACAGACACACAAACACACACACGCATACATATATATATATATACGACGGGCTTCTTTCAGTTTCCGTCTACCAAATCCACTCACAAGGCTTTGGTCGGCCCGAGGCTATAGTAGAAGACACTTGCCCAAGATGCCACGCAGTGGGACTGAACCCAGAACCATGTGGTTGGTAAACAAGCTACTTACCACACAGCCACTCCTGCGCCTGTACACAATTGTGTGTAAATATTTTTATGGTTTAATGCAAAGGTTCTCAATGGGGGCCATTTGGAGCTCGAGGGGGGCATTTTGGAGCAAAGGGGCACTGGGGGGACATTAAGAGACTTGGGATTGCTAGGGGGCACTGGAAGACCCTTGTCTTTGTTAAGTTTAATTTGAAATTAACAAGTAGTAGCCGTATTTTTACATCTCTGTAAAATCAAGGGGCTGATTTTGTGACTCTAACTAGATCCAAGTACAATGAATACTACCCTCCACTCTGTAAAAATGTATGTGTGTGTATATATTTGTCTGTGTCTGTATGCATTTATACATGTATATGTATAAGTTTCAGAAGATATTAGAACAATGGAATAAAAGTCAGTCATAATAAGAAATCTCCCAAAAATCTATTTCCCTAATTTTTAACTACTGTTTCTGGCACACATATTTATGCAATTTTGAATTTAAAGTATTTAAAAAAATTATCTGGAAATTATAAACTTATGCATACCTTTCCTTCTTGGGACACAAAACTCTACTTCTGAAGACCTGTTGAGGCAAGTGAAAATCAAAAAGTCAAAAATCAAAAATCAAAATCGATCAACATGAATGGAAATTGTAGCTGTGATACCAGTGCCGGTGGCACATAAGAGAACCATCCGAACGTGGCCGTTGCCAGCGCCGCCCCGACTGGCCTCCGTGCCGGTGACACGTAAAAAGCACCATCCGACCGTGGCCGTTTGCCAGCCTCGTCTGGCACCTGTGCCGGTGGCACGTAAAAAGCACCCACTACACTCATGGAGTGGTTGGCGTTAGGAAGGGCATCCAGCCGTAGAAACATTGCCAGATCAGACTGGGCCTGGTGCAGCCTTCTGGCTTCCCAGACCCCAGTTGCACCATCCAACCCATGCCAGCATGAAAAGTGGACACTAAACGATGATGATGATGATGTACAAGCACATCTGTAAAATGACATCCTTTATTTTTTAATCATTATCTGCTGATACCAAAATAAGTAGTGTATAAGTAGTATTTTCTAGTGGGGGCCATTTGTAACTCCAAGGGCCAAAATAGATTGAGAACCTTTGGTCTAATGGATGCAAGCATGGCCAGGTTTCCATGAAGTTTGTTTCGCAGCCAAGAGGTCCTGAGTTCAATCTCACTGTGTGGCATCTTGGGCAAATGTCTTCTACCATAACCTTGATTCAACCCATGTCTTTCAAGTGAAATTGAATTGATGGAAACTACGTGGAAGCTGTAATTCCAAGGGCTACTTTGTCACTCATTGCATCTGTGAATTACACATTTACAAAACTGAATTGTCTACTGAATACTCACCCACTTACACATTAAATAAATGAATTGGCTATTCATTTGATTCAACAACTGGAATATTCATTGTCAAAACCAATAGAGGGTCCATTAATTTAATGCAAGTGTTTGCATTTTGGCACATAAAAAGCACCATCCGAACATGGCCGATGCCAGACTCCCCTGGCACCTGTGCCGGTGGCACATAAAAAGCACCCACTACACTTGCGGAGTGGTTGGCATTAGGAAGGGCATCCAGCTGTAGAAACACTGCCAGATCAGACCGGAGCCTGGTGCAGCCCCTGGCTTCCCAGACCCCGGTCAAACCGTCCAATCCGTGCTAGCGCGGAAAACGGATGTTAAACGATGATGATGAGCATTCCAGAAGTTTTGAGACTTTTTCAAGGACATTTATTAATTTCAAATAAGAACAAGATTCTAATCCCCTTTCAAGTAGGACCCTCTGACTCTATTGCACTTGTTGTGCTCCTGCTACTTTGTGAAGGCTCTATGGAAGTCCTCCAGTGTAAAAGTTCCAGGACCCTCCTTCATCTTCTTGATCTCTTCAAAAACCTCAGATTCTCCTTCAGTTTGGGGAACAATTAAAAGTTACAGCATGTAGTGGAAGGGTGGGAGGGCGAGAGCCGGTGGCACGTAAAAAGCACCATCCAATCGTGGCCGTTTGCCAGACCCGTCTGGCACGTAAAAAGCACCCACTACACTCATGGAGTGGTTGGCGTTAGGAAGGGCATCCAGTCGTAGAAACATTGCCAGATCAAACTGGGCCTTGTGCAGCCTTCTGGCTTCCCAGACCCCAGTTGCACCGTCCAACCCATGCCAGCATGGAAAGCGGATGCTAAACGATGATGATGATGATCTCTATCCAGTAATTGGCTACCAGGATGGAATTGTGGACTGGTACATTGTGCAGGTGCCACTGACTTCAGTGGAAGAACTCTGACCTTTTACAATGAAGTCTGTTCTTGAATTCCCTCAAAACCTCCACAGAGTACTCTTTGTTGATTGTCTGGCCAGAGGGAACCCAGTGTATTGCATTTTGGCCTAGTTTAACACAAAATTCTATTGCATAGCAAGCTTCCAAACTGTCTTCACATTCCACATCATCTGCAAACCAGTCAGCTGTGACAGCAGTGTTTAGTAGGATGTGTTCAAAGTGTTGTTACAGCCATCTCTTTCGATCTAGAATTACAAAAGGTGGCAGGTCAGCTTATTAGATGTATACTCTTTACTCTTTTACTTGTTTCAGTCATTTGACTGCAGCCATGCTGGAGCACCGCCTTTAATTGAGCAACTCGACCCCGGGATTTATTCTTTTGTAAGCCCAGTACTTATTCTATCTTTTGCCGAACCGCTAAGTAACAGGGACCTAAACACACCAACATTGGTTGTCAAGCAATGCTAGGGGGACAAACACAGACACACAAACACACACACACACATATATATATATATATATACATATATACGACGGGCTTCTTTCAGTTTCCGTCTACCAAATCCACTCACAAGGCTTTGGTCGGCCTGAGGCTATAGTAGAAGACACTTGCCCAAGGTGCCACGCAGTGGGACTGAACCCGGAACCATGTGGTTGGTAAACAAGCTACTTACCACAGAGCCACTCCTTTAGTATAGTAATGATATACTAAAAACACAATAATCTAGAACGGTTATAACTGCCTTTCCTAAAAAAAAGTTCTCAAAACTTGTAGAATGCACGTTGCCCCTGTGAATAAGTTTCAGCTGACACTTTGAATAAAAAGCTGAGTCTGAGAGATAAGTCTGGTTCACTGCATTTTCAGATAGACAATCATTTAGGATGTTTTGACAGATTTTATTCTGTGAGTCTGTTTTCATCATCATCATCGTTTAACGTCCGTTTTCCATGCTAGCATGGGTTGGACGGTTCAGCTGGGGTCTGGGAAGCCAGAAGGCTGCACCAGGCCCAGTCTGATCTGGCAGTGTTTCTACGGCTGGATGCCCTTCCTAACACCAACCACTCCGAGAGTGTAGTAGGTGCTTTTTATGTGCCACCTACACAGGTGCCAGACAAGGCTGGCAAACGGCCACGATTGGATGGTGCTTTTTACGTGCCACTGGCACAGAGGCCAGTCGGGGCGGCGCTGGCAACGGCCACGTTCGGATGGTTCTCTTACGTGCCACCGGCACTGAAAAACAGAGTGCAGTAGGATTTTGTACTGTGTGGATCTTGCTAAGATGCTGAGAGAGCTTAGAGGATAGACTTAATTTGTCATCCTAGTTTAACCCAGTTGTCTAGTCCTCGTGTGCCTTTTGCAGAGTTCACTCTGTTGCAAGCATTGAGTCTAGGTCTCTGGTTTGGGGATAACCAGTGAGTTTCTTTCGCTGTCTCTCTTTTCTTCCAGTTCATATTGGAGGGCCTTGCCAAAAGTCACAGGTCTTGACCTCCTTTCTCTGATAAAAGGGTAAAAGGGTCAAGACCCCCTTCACTCATGAATGACCATGGGATTGCACCTAGAAAGTTACCTCTGAAGCACAAGTCCAGACAAGGCTGTTTATGGAAGACTAGCAGTTGGCCATGCATACCAGCCTCCTCTCTCCACACCACCGATGTTATCCAAGGAAAAGGCAAAGGCCGATACAGCTTGGTACCAGTGACATTGCAACTCATTTCTACAGCTCAATGAACTTGAGCAACATGGAACAAAGTGTCTTGCTCAAGAACATATCGCACAGCCCGGTCCAGGAATCAAACTCACTACCTCATGATTGTGAGCTCAATACTCTAACCACTGAGCCATGCAGCTCTGATTAAACCATAAGAAAACGCTGGCATCAGCATGCTGGACCATGTAGCCATGGGAGGTGCAATGGCCAGTGGTTAGGGCAGCGAACTCGCGGGGTTTCAATTCCCAGACCGGGCGTTGTGAGTGTTTATTGAGCAAAAACACCTAAAGCCCCACGAGGTCCGGCAGGGGATGGTGGTGACCCCTGCTGTACTCTTCACCACAACTTTCTCTCACTCTTACTTCTGTTCTGTTGTACTGTATTTCAAAGGGCCGGCCTTGTCACTCTCTGTGTCACGCTGAATATCCCCGAGAACTACGTTAAGGGTACACGTGTCTGTGGAGTGCTCAGCAACTTGCACGTTAATTTTGCGAGCAGACTGTTCCATTGATTCGGATCAACCGAACCCTCGTCGTCGTAACGACGGAGTGCTTCCATCCACAGCCATTGATATTAGTACCATAGCCATGACTTCTGATTAACTGTAGCTTATGTTTTTTGTTGGGCACTGTTATTGCAACAACCTGTCTCCTGTGGTTTAAGCTGTTGATTTTTGTAAGTGCAGTTTCATCAATTCCAAAGATTCTGGAATTAGATTGAGCTGAGTTGGCTGAGTATACCACATTCTCACATGAGTATCACAGCAAGATTGCAGACAACCAATCACTGCTTCATTCCAGCAGTTCTTGGAACAAACGCTCTACTGTTCAACTGGAAGCAGGATATGTATTGGAGCTCAGCTTCTGATACAATGTCTGCATCATCCACAGAGTGAAAATGACTTCTACAGTCTTCTCTGATCTTAGCATTCTAAAATTAACAATGTTTGATCCAAGCTAACTTGTAACCCACCACCTCACCAAAAGTATACAAACCCTGTCCAAGTTGAATTTCCACAAGGCTCAATGGAAATCAATTGAGGAAGAAGCCTTTAAGATAAACTAGGTTTAAGATAAACTAGGTTTAAGATAAACTAGGTTTAAGATAAACTAGGTTTAAGATAAACTAGGTTTAAGATAAACTAGGTTAAGATAAACTAGTTTAAGATAAACTAGGTTTAAGATAAACTAGGTTTAAGATAAACTAGGTTTAAGATAAACTAGGTTTAAGATAAACTAGGTTTAAGATAAACTAGGTTTAAGATAAACTAGGTTTAAGATAAACTAGGTTTAAGATAAACTAGGTTTAAGATAAACTAGGTTTAAGATAAACTAGGTTTAAGATAAACTTTTGTATGAAAGATGATGACATGAAATTGCCAATGATGAAAACTATATGCAATAAACTTGTCCCGATCAAGAAGTTCAATGACATGCAAAGAACTCATCTACAGAACAAAGAAATTCTTATGGGATGATGAAAAAGGAGGATGTTTAATGGTTGGGGAAGTTGAGGAGGAATGAATGGCCAATTCACATGCATAAAAATGAGCATTGTTTGATGTGGCAGCAAGTATGTCATTGATGTAAAGAAATAAGAGAAAGGGAGAGCTTTAGGGCAGGAGTTTTGATTGGAGATTCGCATGGCAGACATGGTCAAAGGGTTTGCTGATGTCTAAGGCAATGACATTGCTTTCACCAAACTTTTTTAACCCTTTAGCATTCAGATTACTCTGTCAGATGTAATGGTTATTTATTCAGATTGTTTTGAATTTATCATACATTACCTTGTAGCTTTCAGATTTCAATGACGTGGTTGTTTATTTTTAGAATGGCATTGTAGGGTAGGCGTGAGAGACCAGATCTGGCCTGCTTGAACCTAAAACAGGCAGAATATTTGGGTCTCTTGAAGTGAGAACCCACTAGTGAGGGGCATAATAGAATAGATATCCAGTGGGTCTGAATCTGCAGGAACTATTGGTCATTGAGAAATGAGAGAAATTCAAGTTGTTGGAGAATATCATTATTAATGGTTGTCTCCATTATCTTTAAATTTGTTAGTAGTTAGGACAGTAGGGTAATAGTTGATTGAATCAGAGGGGTAGCCTTTCTTTGAATGGTATATGGGGGTATATTGAAGCTTGCTTCCAAATTTCAAAGTGTATCTCCATAGACAGTTTGCTGAGTATAAAGGCAAAGCCCAGGGCACATGTAATGCATGGCTGGTGGCCATGTTAGTTTGAAGCAAACAGTGTATTTCTGCACTTGATGTGTGTGTGTATACAAGATAGGGAGTCTAGTGGAGTGGAAGGGATTAGATGCGATGTGAGCTGCATATTGGAGGTTTTCTCTGTGGGGATACTGCTCAAAGAACCATTATTGTTGAGAAGTGGAGGAAAAGATGACTACAAGATTCTTGTATGTGTGCATGTCTGTATGTATGTGTATATAGAAGTATGTGTGTTAGTGTACATGTGTATCTTTATAATACTAAAATTCAACTTCTGTTTGTTTGTGTGCAACCAGATTTTTGACCAAGCAAAGCATTACTGTAATAAAATGTTTTGACTAACAGTTTTGTACATGAGCCCTTTTGTTAGCAAAAATTTCTGGCATTTCTCAACAAAGAAGAGGTTTGTTTTATCAACACATTAAAGGGGCCTATAACTATTATGAATAAAGCTTGTTTTACATCTCTCTCTCTACCTACATATGTATACATACATACACATATATATATATATATATATATATATATATGAGAGAGTGTGTATGTGTGTGTGTGTGTGTGTATATATATATATATATATATATATATATATCCGACTCGTGGCCGATGCCAGTGCCGCCTCCACTGGCTTCCGTGCCACGTAAAATACACCAATCTGACCGTACGACAGGCACCCATGCCAACCCCCTTGCTTGCGAAGACATGTTGGGGCAAGCGAAATCGAATCAAACCAGCCAGGTTCCCTGGTCTGGTGGTACGTAAAAAGCACTATCCGACTCGTGGCCGATGCCAGTGCCGCCTCCGCTGGCTTCCGTGCCGGTGGCACGTAAAATACACCAATCTGACCGTACAACAGGCACCCATGCCAACCCCCTTGCTTGCGAAGACATGTTGGGGCAAGCGAAATCGAAATCGAATTGAACCAGCCAGGATCCCTGGTCTGGTGGTATGTAAAAAGCACCATCCGACTCGTAGCCGATGCCAGCACCGCCTCGTCTGGCTTCCGTGCCGGTGGCACATAAAATACACCAATCCGACCGTGACCGTTGCCAGCCTCGCCTGGCACCTGTGCAGGTGGCACGTAAAAAGCACCCACTACACTCACGGAGTGGTTGGCGTTAGGAAGGGCATCCAGCTGTAGAAACACTGCCAGATAAGACTGGAGCCTGGTGCAGCCTTCTGGCTTCCCAGATCCCCGGTCGAACCGTCCAACCCATGCTAGCATGGAGAACGGACGTTAGACGACGATGATGATGATGATGATGATGATATATATATATATATATAGATGAGAGAGTGTGTAAGTGCTTATATGTGTGTGTGTACGAACAGCCATGCTACATGGTAGTGAAACATGGGCTGTGACTGCTGAGGATATGCGTAAGCTCGCAAGAAATGAAGCCAGTATGCTCCGATGGATGTATAATGTCAGTGTTCATACTTGACAGAGTGTAAGTACCTTGAGAGAAAAGTTGGACCTAAGAAGCATCTGTTGTGGTGTGCAAGAGAGACGTTTGCACTGGTATGGTCATGTGACGAGAATGGCTGAAGATAGTTGTGTGCAAAAGTGCCACACCCTAGCAGTTGAGGGAACCTGTGGAAGAGGTAGACCCAGGAAAACCTGGGGCGAGGTGGTGAAGCACGACCTTCGAACTTTAGGTCTCACTAAGGAAATGACTAGAGACCGAGACCTATGGAAGTATGCTGTGCGTGAGAAGACCCGGCAAGACTAGTGAGACTATAACCCGTGGCCTCTACCTGGTATGTAGCCAGTCGACTTATACATACCTTTCCTTCTTGGGACACAAAACTCCACTTGTGAAGACCCGTTGAGGCAAGTGAAAATCAAAATCAAAATCAAAATCAAATCAAATCAAATCAGATATCAGAAAGCAGAACCAAAATCGAAGTCGATCAACATCAATGGAAATTGCAGCTGTGATACCAGTGCTGGTGACAAGTAAGCGAACCATCCAATCGTGGCCGTTGCCAGCACTGCTTCGACTGGCCTCCGTGCCGGTGCCAGACAAGGCTGGCGAACGGCCACGCTCGGATGGTGTTTTTTATGTGCCACTGACACAGGTGCCAGACGAGGCTGGCGAACGGCCACGCTCGGATGGTGTTTTTTTATGTGCCACCGACACAGGTGCCAGACGAGGCTGGCGAACGGCCACGCTCGGATGGTGTTTTTTATGTGCCACCGACACAGGTGCCAGACGAGGCTGGCGAACGGCCACGCTTGGATGGTGTTTTTTTATGTGCCACCGACACAGGTGCCAGATGAGGTTGGCGAACGGCCACGCTCCTTAGATTCTCTGACAAAAATGGTGGAAGGGCATTGATGGAAGATATGAGAGGATGTCCAGGGGAAAGGAGCATTCAGTGGAGAAATAAAGTGGTAAGAGATGATGGTTGACAAGGGAAGTGGTTGTGAGGAGAGGAATAACTGGTCGCATAAAAGAGGATGAAATATATGTTGTTCTGCTCAAGGAGATAGTACTTTAGTTAGAAGAGTAATGGGTGTTAGAAAGGTTAGTTGTGGAGGAGGTTTGACTGAGGAAAGCACACACATATATACATACACATATCATCATCATTTAACTTCCATGTTCTATTCTGGCATGGGTTGAATAGTTTGACAAGAATCCAATGGGTCCAAGGACTGACATTATGCACCAACGTTTACTTCAGGATGGCTTCTCTGGTTGGATGCCCTTTCTAATTCCAACCACTTTACTATGGCACTGGGTGCTTTCTTTGTGCCACCAGCACTATTGAGGTCACTACGTAGCTTGCAAGTCTACAAAACTGGAGGAGCGGGGCACTACGTCCTTAATAGATGGGGGAGAGGTTGAAGTAGACCATGTTCTTGTAGTAGAGGAGCTACATGACTACACACACTTAGAAATGAATTAGTGGTATTTCCAAAGAGATAAAGAGAGGAGGGAATGTAGTAAATTTATGTACTTCGCCACACCTATTTTATCTGATAATATAGCTACTATTAGTAGTTAGAAATTAAACAATATTAGCAATTACATATGTGATTCTAATTATCCCAGGACTTTGTCTCTAGCTCTTCTGTTAATAACACAGTTTGATTCTCCTTGATACTACCATTTATTCTGCTTCTCCTCCAGGAATAACTTTAGTAATGATATTGCTAATAATTCTTCACTGGTTAGTAAACCTGATAGTGTGTTTAACTGTAGGGATTGATATAAATATCCTTTGAATAGTAAGTGCAACTGACCAAATTTAGTATATAAATGTTCTGTTTACACACCAAATAAAGTATGTCAGTGTCACAGTATCAAAATTTTAATCTAGATGGCGTAATCGCATACATTCTTTCAATAACAGATCCAGGTTACATAATACATTATTAGCAAAATTTATTTGGGAGCTTAAAGATAGAAATATTGGTTACATCAATTATACAAACCACAATTCTATATGCAGAGGTGGGGGTTGTTATATGTTATGTTACATGGACGTACGTGTTATACTCGGGTATAACAAGTTCTTGTTATACCTAGTATAACAATTGGAAAATGTATAAAATGAAAAGATAAACAAATAATAGGCAAAAGATAAACAAATTCAGTGGTAGTATTTCACAGCTATAAAACGGTATAAAATTAATTTAGACTATATATAGAAATATATGATGACATTGACATCATTTTGCACTATGATGACTTTTAAGTTTGGTCTGGTTTTCAGGACCAGCCTTGCTCTTCTGTGACATTCTTTCCAGAGCTTTCTCTTCATTTGAGTATGTTGGATTCCATTGCCATCATTTATACTTAGATAAGTGCCATCAAGATCTAGATAGTGGTGTCTGGGTCAGATTTGTTGGATGATGTTGTAGTGAACTTTTCCCTCTTGAAAGTTGCTTTTGTGTACTTATCAAGTTCAAATTCCATTCTTACATCATTGCTAACATGCTTTACAGTTGTTAAAAGTCCTTCCGATTCTTGATCATTCTTTGAATATAGTTTTGGGTCGTCCATAAAAAAATGATTGGATTTTGCTTCTCTTGTTATTTGTTACTTTATATCTGCACTTTGTGTTATTTAGTTTAGTTGCAAGTGGGAAGTGCCATACAGAATAAGAGATGTGAAAGAGAATCACCTTGGAAAATTCCACAATTTTTGGTTTTGGTTGATTGCACAACTCTATTGTTGCGGTTTAAAAAGGGACATTGTCCATGCCTCTATTTTGTTAATCATCAGCTGGTTTTTACATACTCTTCTTTTTTTACTCTTTTATTTGTTTCAGTCATTTGACTGCGGCCATGCTGGAGCACCGCCTTTAATCGAGCAACTCGACCCCGGGACTTATTCTTTTGTAAGCCCAGTACTTATTCTATCGGTCTCTTTTGCCGAACCGCTAAGTAACGGGGACATAAACACACCAGCATCGGTTGTCAAGCAATGCTAGGGGGACAAACACAGACACACAAACATACACACACATACATATATACGACAGGCTTCTTTCAGTTTCCGTCTACCAAATCCACTCACAAGGCTTTGGTCGGCCCGAGGCTATAGCAGAAGACACTTGCCCAAGGTGCCACGCAGTGGGACTGAACCTGGAACGATGTGGTTGGTAAGCAAGCTACTTACCACACAACCACTCCTGCGCCTATCTGCACTTTGTGTTATTTAGTTTAGTTGAAAGTGGGAAGTGCCATACAAGAATAAGGGATGTGAAAGAGAATCACCTTGAAAAATTCCACAATTTTTGATTTTGCTTGATTGCACAACTCTATTGTTGCGGTTTAAAAAGGGACATTGTCCATGCCTCTATTTTGTTAATCATCAGCTGTTCCATTTATCTCCTTTCTGTTCTTATAATATAATAATAATAAAATTATTGTATACAGTGCTCAGGTGCACCACAACTTGTCAGAAAGTGCATATAGAGTATATGCAGTAATGTACAAATGTCTGGGAAGTGAACAGTGTATGAGTCAGATACATGCTTGCGTGTGTATAGAGGGGAGAAAATCAGGTGTAGTGTTGGCGAATCTCAGAAAGCATGGAAGTTTTGAAGGATGCAGTGCTCTGACAACTAACAACTGATGCTGGCAGTTTGTTCCATGCTTCAGCAACTCTCAGCGTGAAAAAATGTTTCCTTGTGGAATGATGTTTTCTTTAAGGAAAGTGGTCTTACAATAAGTGTTGAAGTCAGAATTTTCTAAGTTGTGGTTACTAGCATGTAATAGGTCTACAGATCTTCAGTTTTTTTTTATCTTCTTCTGGGGGTTGGGGTAGGAGGTACATTGTGCTGCCTATCAACCAGTTGGGGACTTTCTCAGTAAAGTGGTAGGTGTTAGGCAGGGCATCCAGCTGTAGAACCCATGCCAAATCAGACTGGAACCTGGTGCAGCCTCTCTGGCTAATCAGCTCCAGTTAAACTGTCTAACCCATGCCAGCATAGACAACAGACGTTAAATGATGATGATGATGATGACAATAATGATGCACTCATTTCATTGGTTGGTGCCTAGTATATTCCTGTAATTGTAATTAACAAATAATTTGAGGAGCAGGTTGTATCAACAGGGACAATGAAAGATGTTGAACAAAACTAGGTAAAGGTTGATTTGACAGAGCTCCTAAGCAAAATACAAATAAATGTCACCATGAGTTACTCCAAATGTTCTTCCAAAATTTCCTAACTTCATTCATATTGGATGGAGCTTTTATTTTTAATAGCTTCCTCAGTCCTCCGTAAAATTTCTTTGAGTTTGTTTGAAAAATCTTGATCTGTCTATATTGCTTTGGTTACGGCATCTCAAGTTTTTCCTGGACGGTGAGCAGGTGTGGTCGCCATTTGTAAGACTCGCCTTCCCATAACTTGTCTCTTTGACTGAGCTGCAATCTTGGATCAAGTGTAGACTGAGAAAGGGTGCTTGGAACCTCGAGTGCTGTCAAGCACTCACTGCCCTCTGCCAGGCAGGCAATACGATCAGTAGTAGTTCCACTCTAGCGTTCTATAGAGGGTTAGTGGAAGAAAAGTGCTACGACATTCTCGGGGAAACTCTAGGCGTCAACGATGATCAACTAAGCAGTCTATTTGGGAGAATTTTCAGGCTGGGGCCCATGGATAACTACCAGAAGACCCTCGTCTGGCAGTGCTACTGAGGGGTGTTGTCTGTTTAGGATAAACTTTACAGGCACAGAAGAGCCGTCTGTCAGGTGTGCTCAGAGCAACAAAACCATTCTGCACGCACTCGTCCATTGCCCGAGTATTGCTGACCTATGGGTTTATGTCAAACAGCTGCTGTCACATATAGAACAGATCCGGCTATCAACTGAATCCACAGTGAGGATTGCCCCACCTGCCTCCTTTAACCAGGAGGGGAAGGCAATTTTCATTCATCTGGTGGCTGTAACAAAAGAGATGGTATAAGGCGGCGAGCTGGCAGAAACGTTAACACGCTGGGCGAAATGCTTAGCAGTATTTCGTCTGCATTACGTTGTGAGTTCAAATTCCGCCGAGGTCAACTTTGCCTTTCATCCTTTCGGGGTCGATAAATTAAGTACCAGTTATGCACTGGGGTCGATGTAATCGACTTAATACCTATGTCTGTCCTTCTTTGGCCCCTTGTGGGTAATAAAGAAATAGGTATAGTGGACCCATTTGAAAGGGCTAAAGTTAGACACTTTCCTCTTTGGCCAAGGCCTCTCCACCTGAAAAAGAAAGTGAGAATAGAGAGGGAAGTGTTGTCTTCTTGCAAATTTGGTGAAAGGTGGGTGAATGTCAGGAAAATGGCCAGTATGGATGGACCAATTCTGAGATTACACTTGTAAAAGAAAAAAATGTACAAAAGGAGAAAGGGCTCTCGCCCTGTTGACCAGACAGCCGTGTCTTTTATGGGTTTTTTCCATGAGTAACCTTCAAAGCGCCTCCCTCCTATTGGGAGTTTTTACTTGTTATATTTTTTTTGCAAAATCCTTTGTTTATCGTCTTGGGTTGTTCTTGAATGTTTTCTTTTATTTATAGTAACCCTTGTGGCCAATAAAAAGAATTTTTTTTTTTTTTATATCAATATAATTGTAAATTCGTAACTATCTATTTTTTTGTGTCACACTAAGGGAAGTAACTCAAATAGAATGAGAAAACACTTGGCAGTTTTAGTAGCAGCAGCAGTGGTGTTGATTATGGTGAATGGGAAAAGATAGTGAAGGAGTTATAAAAGTTAGAAGTAAAATAGAAATGATAAAGAGAATAAGTAAAAGGAAGAGAAAATTTATCTGACAGAATGTGTGAGAGAGAGAGTAAGAGAGAGGCAGAAGTAGTTGAAATCAAGGAAGTATTAGCATTCACGAAAGAGAGTGATAGTAAGAGAAGACATGAGAAAAGTGAAAGAGTGAGAGAAAAGGAGGAAGTTAGAAAAAACAAAATAAAAAGATCATTGTAAAATGATAGTGGCGGTGGTGGTAACGGTGGTTACGTGTTGTTCGTAGTTATGGTAATGATGGAGTGACAGTGATGACGTTTGTTTGATGATGTAGAAGTGTCGGTTAGGTTACTGGGCGTGGGTGACGGCTGTTTGTTTGTTTATTGTTAGGCGGTCGTCGTCGTAGTGGTGGTGGTCACGGTGGTGGTGGTGGCAATGACGTCGGTCTTCGTTTACTTTCTCATGTGATTTTTTTTATTATTTGTTCTCTTCATAGTGATTTTAAGTTTCTTAAATAAAGTGTTTGTTTTTTTTACCTCGTAGTGGTTTACATGCTGTATAAAAGTATATTTTTTGCTAATCAACCAAGGTGTATGTGGTGGAATAAGTGAAAGGAAATATAGGTATTACTTTTAAATTATTACCATAAAATATTACTCTTTTACTTGTTTCAGTCATTTGACTGCGGCCATGCTGGAGCACCGCTTTTAATCGGGCAACTCGACCCCGGGACTTATTCTTTTGTAAGCCCAGTACTTTATTCTATCGGTCTCTTTTTGCCGAACCGCTAAGTAACGGGGACGTAAACACACCAGCATCGGTTGTCAAGTAATGCTAGGGGGACAAACACAGACACACAAACACACACACATACACATATACATATATACGACAGGCTTCTTTCAGTTTCCGTCTACCAAATGCACTCACAAGGCTTTGGTCGGCCCGGGGCTATAGCAGAAGACACTTGCCCAAGATATGTGTGTTTGAATTTAAAGAACAGTTATTAATGATGAACCTAAATATTGAGCCCATTTAATTGACTGGCCTCATGCTGAAAAAATTATCTTTTCAGAGGGAATCATCATCATCATTTAGCATCCATTTTCCATGCTGGCATGGGTTAGACAGTCCAACTGGAAGATAAAGGCGGCAAGCTGGCAGAAACGTTGGCACGCCGGGCGAAATACTTTGCGGTATTTCGTCTGCCGTTACATTGTGAGTTCAACCATGTGGTTGGTAAACAAGCTACTTACCACACAGCCACTCCTGCGCCTATATGGTGTTATATTTTCTATTAAGTAAATCTTCTTGTGGTAATTTCACTTTGAAATCACTGATTCCATTTAACGAGAGAAACTCAATCTAAAGGAAGGGCTTGGTTAAGGAGTTCAGTCCCACTACATGGCACCTCAGACAAGCTTCTTTAACTCCAGTCCAACCAAAACCTTGTCAGTAGATTTACTAAACTGAAAGAAGTGTGTGTGTGTGTTGTGCATATATGGTTCTGTGTCTCCTTGTCTAAGCATTGCTCTATAGTAGTCAACAAATGTCACTATTGTAGAAATGGTGCCATTCAATTTCAATCATCATCATCATCATTTAATGTCTGCTTTCCATGCTAGCATGGGTTGGACGATTTGACTGAGGACTAGCGAACCAGATGGCTGCACCAGGCTCCAATCTGATCTGGCAGAATTTCTGCAGCTGGATGCTCTTTCTAATGCCAACATGTCTGGACATTATGCTGTTCAAAGAATTAGGAGATGTGCTGCCTTGCTTGTAAACAGGTGAGGGTTGGCAACATGATGAACATTTGGCTGCAGAAAATCTGCCTCGGTGCAATTCATCTGACTTATGTAAGAGTAGAAAAGTAGACATGAAAATGATGATGATTAAATATGATGAGAGTGGGTGATGGATGAGAAAGAGAGGGGTGAATATAATGGATAATGAAAGGGAAGGTGAATTGATGTGGCTGGATGGAGTACAAAGGTGGGCATTTTGAAACAAATATAGGCACCTGTGGTAAATATAAAATTGGTGATGTTATATTATGAAAACTTATAAATTTGAAGCATATGAAATTCAAAATTGCAAATATACAAGTTTTAAAAAACCTCAACAGAATCTTTCATCAGTCATACTGCAAACAATCTCATGACCCATTACAGCTAGAATGCTCTAAGTATGTGCTTTGTCTGTAATGAGGGCCATACATCTAAAAAGGATCACTGTAACATAACCTACTTCAAAAGCTCTTAACCTCATCTACTCCTATAATCTCCCACTTCTTAACTAACATTAATTCTTTAGGTACTTCCCACCATATTTGTCTCTTATCCATCATGCACTCAGTTTTCCATTTTATGCGTTGTCCACAAACCATTGCGTTTGAAACCTTCCTACTAAAGATTTAAGATGAAACTTCGCAAAGATGGTGAACTGACAGAATCGTTAGATTGCTGGGCAAAATCTTTAGCGACATTTCATCCATCTTTACATTCTGAGTTCAAGTTCTGCCTGGGTTGACTTTGCTTTTTGTCCTTTTGGAGTCAATAAAATAAGTACCAGTGGAATGCTAGGGTCTATGTAATCGACTTGCTGGACCAATATTAAACTTCACTACACAAGTGTGACTATGTGGATAAGACGCTTGCTTCCCAGCCATGGGGCCTTGGGTTCAGTCCCACTGCACAGAACCTTTGGTAAATGTTTTCTACTATAGCCTTGGGCTGACTAATGCCTTGTGAGTGGATTTGTTAGATGAAAACTGAAAAAACCTGTTTTGTGTGTGTGTTTGTGCATTGCCTTGTCTAGACATTATCTGATGGTTGTAAATGAGCATCATTGTCCGACAAGTGAGGTTGTTTGCAGCCCTCTGTGTAAAACATGTTTAGCTATGGGAAAATATTACCTTGCTTGGAAACACATGAGGGTTGGTGAGTGGAAGAGCATCTGGTATTAGAAAATCTGCCTCAATAAATTCTGTCTGACCCATGCAAGCTTGAAAACTGGATGTTAAATGATAATACATTCATACCTATTTATCACTGTCATTCATCTTGGATTTTGTTTCTCTTATCTACTTATTTTACTATATTTTTATTCCACTGAGTATTAATATGGTTAGATTACTTGTTAATGTTTTTACACATATAGGCTTGTCCTTTCAGGTGCCAGTACCACATAAAAAGCACCCGTGCTGGTGCTGTGCAAACACACCCTTGCCAGTGGCACTTAACCTCTCCCACCATCCCGAGCACACTCTGTTGAGTGGTTGGCATTAGGAGGGGCATCCAGCTGTAGAAAACGTCACAATAGACAATTGGAGTCTGGACAGCTCCCAGCTGATCAGTTCCATGTCAAACCATCCATCCCATGCTGGCAAGGGAAGCAGATCATGATGGTAGATGCATATTTGTATCTCACTATATTTTGTATTTCGCAATATATAATTGGTTGTATTTCATTACTAAGTCTTCACATTCTTAGACATTATTTCCATTTAAAACAATTGTTTATATTTTAATGTGGAGGCGCAATGGCCCAGTGGTTAGGGCAGCAGACTCGCGGTCGTAAGATCGCGGTTTCGATTCCCAGACCGGGCGTTGTGAGTGTTTATTGATCAAAAACATCTAAAGCTCTACGAGGCTCCGGCAGGGGATAGTGGTGATCCCTGCTGTACTCTTTCACCACAACTTTCTCTCACTCTTACTTCCTGTTTCTGTTGTACCTGTATTTCAATGGGCCGGCCTTGTCACTCTCTGTGTCACGCTGAATATCCCCGAGAACTACGTTAAGGGTACACGTGTCTGTGGAGTGCTCAGCCACTTACACGTTAATTTCACATGCAGGCTGTTCCGTTGATCGGATCAACCGGAACCCTCATCGTCGTAACCGACAGAGTGCTTCCATTATATTTTAATCTACATCATTGCCATTATCTCTCAATCCTGATGAAATGTTACTTCTACTGCCATCATTACCATCATTGTTGTCTCATCGTTGTCATAGTAATAGCAGCAGCAACAATTTCACACATCGTCATCTCACCCTATGCAATGGGTTTCTTACAGTTTCTATCCGCTAAATCCACTCACAAGGTATTGGTCATCACGGAGCTATAACAGAAGACACTCGCCCAAGATGTCATGCAGTGGGACTGAACCCAAAACTGCATAGTTGGGAAGTAAGCTTCTTAACCATACAGCAATACGTGTGCCAATTGTTGAAAAAAATTGATGATAACAGAAATAAGCTGATGTAAAGACAAGCCATTACATCAGCTTTCCTTTGCATTAAAGTTCTTACATCTAAGAAAGAGATTTTTTTACTTTTTTTCAGGTGGAATTTTTGAAAGTTTTGTTCCTCCTGAAGGTGATGGTGTATCAACTTTAATTTCTTCTGAGGTAATTGACAAAGTTTTTTTTTTCTTTTTGTCTATGTTAGTCAGTATCTGGTACGTTTTTGTTACTCTTTTACTTGTTTCAGTCGTTTGACTGCGGCCATGCTGGAGCACCGCCTTTAATCGAGCAACTCGACCCCAGGACTTATTCTTTGTAAGCCCAGTACTTATTCTATCTGTCTCTTTTGCCGAACCGCTAAGTGACGGGGACGTAAACACACCAGCATCGGCTGTCAAGCAATGCTAGGGGGACGAACACAGACATACACGCACACACACATATACATATATATACATATATACGACAGGCTTCTTTCAGTTTCCGTCTACCAAATCCACTCACAAGGCTTTGGTCGGCCCGAGGCTATAGTAGAAGACACTTGCCCAAGGTGCCACGCAGTGGGACTGAACCCGGAACCATGTGGTTGGTAAACAAGCTACTTACCACGGCAATAGTAGCTAAATATCACTCTTTGTGTTGAATGTTATGCAACAGCATATCTTCCCTCATTTGTAAACAGTGTTTTTGTATCCCTTTACTTCCTCTCAGGTCTTCCTTAGCTTAATTTCTCTCAAGTGACAACTACCATACATAACCCTTTAACTGGAAATTAAATTTCATGGTTATTCTAGAAATCATCATCATCATCATCGTTTAACGTCCGTCTTCCATGCTAGCATGGGTTGGACGGTTCAACTGGGGTCTGGGAAGCCAGAAGGCTGCACCAAGCCCAGTTTGATCTGGCAGTGTTTCTACAGCTGGATGCCCTTCCTTACGCCAACCATTCCGTGAGTGTAGTGGGTGCTTTTTACGTGTCACCGGCACAGGTGCCAGACGAGGCTGGCAAACGGCCACAATCGGATGGTGCTTTTTACGTGCCACCAGCACAGAGACCAGACGAAGCTGGCATCTACCAAAAAATATAATTGGCTTTTTCTGCAAGTCACATTGCCTCAGTAAACTTGACATATCTCAACAGAAAACAGTTTCAAACCTAACATTCCTTGACATAAGCTAGATTGGTATATAGAACTGCTTTCTGGAATTTAAGAGTAATTAACAATTGAGTGGATATATCTACTGTAAAAGGGTTAATGTAGTACTGTAAAAGAATTTAATTAATTGAAATTACATCTGAGGAGAACTCATTAGATTTGTTGATTAATTCATGTCAAGAGAGACAAAAGAAACAACTTCAATATTCAAATTAATTAAAAATTGAATGGCGGGGGGGGGGGGGGGGGGGGGCATGAGTGAGGTGTGAGTTTGACTTCTGACAAATATGGTAACACTTTTAAGCATGTTTTCTGCCTTATGGGATCTCACCTTGCTATATCTCAGATGACTTGACAAAATAATAAAGATTTAGTAAAAAAACTTTCACTGAGTTGGCAACTACAAATAATGGTGATGGGACGGCCACTTCTGGTACTAATGAAAAATTATGTGATTGGTATTGACTTAACCCTTTCATTACTGTATTTATTTTGAGATGTTCTGTGTTTCTTTCAATTACTTTAAATATAACAAAGAAATTAGTAAAATAACTTAGTTATCATTCAGCTAGTGTTAGGAACATAAATTGTGACTAAGGTTTGGTGGAAGATTTTAGTGGAAGAAAACAAGACATTTGTACAACAGAGCCAGAGCCAGTTTCAGCCGGGTTGGTAACAAAAGGGTTAAGCATGCTTCGGTAGTTCTTCAGTTAAGAAGATAACCTGAAGCTCTTGCATTTTCCGGAAGCTCCACAGCTTCTTTGGAACTATCAACATAAGAGTCGGCTTAGTGTTACTCGTGTTGTAGATCTTACAAAATATAAGAATGAAATCTAGGTTTCTGCCTTAGCCTAATTTTGTGCTTAGAAGTAGAGCTGATGAGACAAGGAGATTCCTCAATTTACTTTTGATGGTAGCAATCCAACTCTGTTCTTGAGCTTTTCATGAATCTTCAATGTAGGATCTAATCTTCTAATATGAATTTCAGTGCACTCCAACAGTGTCAATGGAATTGTCACACCACCTGATTATATATTTTTTTAAATATGGTCTAAGTTCAGTGATGTTAAAGTACTTTTTCAATTGTTGGTGGGAGTGTTGATAGTAAATCGAGATTTCTCTTTTCTTTATAACAAAAAAAATATCACTTTGTGAATGGAGGTGCTAACAAAGAATTGAAAATATACCTTTATTTACTTATTAGACTGAGGTCTGTCATGAGCCCAAAGTAACTCATGAGGCTGGAGATTAACCTGATTTCCATGGTGTATGTAGTAACCAAGATCACAATCCTCTTGAATGGAATGCCAGTCCGTCCAGGGTTAACTCTCCAGATATTGTTGGAACTCATTTTTAACTGAACGAATTTGAGCAACATGAAATGAAGTGTTTTTGTTCAAAAGCACTACTCCCCACCTGATCTAGGAATTGAAACCCCGATCTTATGATCATGAACGCAATGCCCCAACCACTAGGCCATGTGCCTTCACAACCACCTTAATTGCTAGGCTATATTCCTTCATTTTACAGCAATAAAAATATTCATTTTGTAAACTTCAACTAAATCAATTCTCTCCAGTCATTACAGCTTCTCCATATCTACTTTCCATTTTATTTGCTTGTCATTCAACATAATATATTGCTTATCTTTTGTTGCTAGCAAGGTTATCATTTCCCTAAACATTCTCCCATTTATTCTGAAACTACAAGTTACACTCTTGTCATTAAGAGTAGAACTTACATGACAACTGTTAGATACCTTGGACTCTGCTTTTTATTTATCTGATACTGCCAATCTAATCACCCATATCATAAATAGGATACCTGTAGAATATAAATGGTAAAAAAGATTCAAGGCAAAAATATGTTTCTAAATATAACTTATTTGATGTGTCTGTCTCGTCTTTTTTTTTTTATTAAAGGAAGGTGCAATTAAACCAAAGAATGCTATTAAAATATTGAATATAAAAACCCAAAGATTATATGATTGTGCCCACTACTGTCACAATTTTACTATGAATCCATCAGCTATAACAAAAGGATTACAATCTAAATTTGAAATATGATATATATGTATATATGTATATAGGCACAGGAGTGGCTGTGTGGTAAGTAGCTTGTTTACCAACCACATGGTTCCGGGTTCAGTCCCACTGCGTGGCACCTTGGGCAAGTGTCTTCTACTATAGCCTCGGGCCGACCAAAGCCTTGTGAGTGGATTTGGTAGACGGAAACTGAAAGAAGCCCGTCGTATATATGTATATATATATATGCGTGTGTGTGTTTGTGTGAGTGTGTTTGTCCCCCTAGCATTGCTTGACAACCGATGCTGGTGTGTTTACGTCCCTGTTACTTAGCGGTTCGGCAAAAGAGACCGATAGAATAAGTACTGGGCTTACAAAGAATAAGTCCCGGGGTCGAGTTGCTCGATTAAAGGCGGTGCTCCAGCATGGCCGCAGTCAAATGACTGAAACAAGTAAAAGAATATATAGTGCAGGTGGCTCAAAAAAAGCACCCAGTCCATACTACGAAGCAGTTGGCATTAGAAAGGGCATCCAACCACACAAACCATGCCAAAGCAGTCATTGGAGCTTAATTAAGTCCTTGGATACATCAGATCCCGATGCCAACATGGACATTAAATGATGATGATGATGATGATGATACGTGGTCTGATCCAATAAGTATCTGGACTGTTGCCATAGTAATGAAGCTAAAGCCCACAAAGTTAAGCCGCTTGGCACAGATTGACCTTGAACTCTGCTGAGCATGTGCAGTAAGTTTTAACTTTCCAGCTCACTTTCACCTTTTACGGCAATGCTTGGAAGGAAGATGTGTAATGTGTGGTTGTCGCATTGAGCACCACAGAGAAAGTCGAGCAGAGAATCTGCATCAAATTTTGCCAAAAGCTTGGCGATACCTACTCAGAAGCCTACGCAAAGTTTTCAAAAAGTCTTTTCATCCTCGACACAATCAAAGAGATCTTGTGCAACTGAAACCTGGTTGTCTTCTTGATCAGCTGAAAGCAGTTTTGGCATAAACTTGGCAGTCGTGCGTCTCATACCCAAATCCTTAGTCATAATGGACTGAACTGAACTGTAACTAGTCTACACATCCTCTGATAACTCACGGATGGTGATTCAACAATTTCCCCTCACAGTTGCATGCACATCTGCGATGTTTCTTTGAGTTCTGTTGGTTGGGGGTCTCCCAAAATGTTCATCAATATCAACATTTTTTCAGCCATCTTGGAAATATCTAAACCAGCTCACACACTCCTCTCCATACACTTTCTGCAACTTTGTGTCGGCCTCTCAAACCTCATATATATGTATATATATATATATATATATATGTATGAGGTTTGAGAGGCCGACACAAAGTTGCAGAAAGTGTATGGAGAGGAGTGTGTGAGCTGGTTTAGATATATGTATATATATATACATATATATATATGTATATATATATATATACATATGTATATATACATATGTATATATATATATGTATATATATATATATACATATGTATATATACATAGTATATTATATATATATTATATATAATATGTATATATACATATGTATATAATATAAATATGTAATATATATATCTATATTATAATATATATATACATATGCATATATATATATATATATTGTGTGTGTGTGTGTGTGGGTGTGTGGTGTGTATTCTGGCTCCTTGTATTAACATGAATGATAGTTGTAAATGAGTGTCACTGTCATGCAAGTGGTGTCTGTCATTTCCAAATCTGATTTGAGGGAAATATTACCTTACTTGAAGCAGTTGAGGGTTGGTGACTGGAAGGGCATCTGGTTATAAAAATTCACCTCAACAAATTGTGTTCAGCCCATGCAAGCTTGGAAAAATAGATGTTGAAACAATAATGATGATGATATATATATTACATATATTGAAGGAAAATTTTAAAAACTGTGTAATCATCATCATCATCATCGTTTAACGTCCGTTCTCCATGCTAGCATGGGTTGGACGATTCGACCGGGGATCTGGGAAGCCAATAAATTTAAGTACTAAATCCATACACAGTGACTAATGAATAATTCCTGTTATATTATTACAAATGTAATCAAATCGATACAGCTGACAGAACTAGTAACATAGTCTAATACCGAGAGATTTAAAGTTGATTAATTCTAAGACAGGTTCTGGTATCATACTCTTATCTTAAAAGCAATGCATCTTGTCTCATGCCCAGCTGAAAAATAGACTGCTTTTTAGACTGTTTCCATACTTTTTAGATAATGTGCTTGCTTTTTAGGCAATCGTTTGATGTTAAAATGAGCATTCAGATGTGAAATGCTTACTCAAAAAGGAAATCTATACAATTTCCAATCATTAGCATGTTGGCCAGAATGCTTTACAGTATTTCTTCCAACTCTTTACGTTGTGAGTTCAGATCCCACCAAGATCAACTTTACCTTTTATCCTTATGGGGACAGAATTTGTTGAAGCAGATTTTCTATGGTTGGATGGCCTTCCTATTGCCAACCCTCACCTATTTCCAAGTAAGGTAATTTTACTCAATGGTCGGACATGTTATTTTACAGAAGATTGGAAATGAAGGACACCGCTATATGATGGTGACACTCGTTTACATGTATCATGCAATGTCAAGACAAGGCAACACCAAGTCACACATACACACGTTCCCACAGACATACATAAATATGCAATGGAACTGGTTAATTCTTTACACTGTTCGGGTGCAACCAATTTCCTTTCTTTTAATTTCCAGAATCTACCAGTCAGGAACAAGAACGCAACCTTAAAAATATATATTCTCTTTATTTCTTATTTACAAAAGAAGTATGTTGATATATTGGTATCCATTTGGTTCGATATAGCAAGGCTGAATTTTAACATTTGTAAGATTCTTACAACAAATTCAGCAGCAACAGAGCAGGTCAAATTCTAAGTGTCTGGGACAGGAGAATGGCTGATCACACGTTTAATACGTCCTTTCTCTTCAATAGCCATGTCTCAAGTCAACGACGCTAACAAGGAACGCGATAGAATTTTCTTCCCCAGTCTCTCGCGCATGTGCATGAGAGAACTTCCTTAGGCCTTTCCAGAAGGCTCCAGCCCCGCACACGCACACTGAAGAATGACGTTCCGCACACACACACTGAAGAATGACGTTGCGTGTGCGCACACTGGAAAATGACGTCACTACAAATACGACAGGCTTCTTCAGTTTCCCTTTACCAAATCTACGCACAAGGCTTTGGTTGGTTTGGAACTATGAAGGTATCATGCAGTGGAACTGTAACTGGAATGATATGGTTGGAAAGCAAGCTTCTTAATCATACATATTTCTTTATTACCCACAAGGGGACAAACAAGGACAGACATAGGTATTAAGTCGATTACATCGACCCCAGTGCGTAACTGGTACTTAATTTATCGACCCCGAAAGGATGAAAGGCAAAGTCGACCTCGGCGGAATTTGAACTCACAACGTAACGTGCTAACGTTTCTGCCAGCTCGCTGCCTTTTAATCATACAGTCGTGCCTGCACCTATGGAATCATATATATACGACAGGCTTCTTTCAGTTTCCGTCTACCAAATCCACTCACAAGGCATTGGTCGGCCCGGGGCTATAGCAGAAGACACTTGCCAAAGGTGCCATGCAGTGGGACTGAACCCGGAACCATGTGGTTGGTTAGCAAGCTACTTACCACACAGCCACTGTGGAGAAAGACATGCAAATTTCTGATGGTGATAACTTTCCAATCATCAGTGTAAAAATTAGGTCAAATGTAATTGTTTCAAAAATTCTGGTTATCAGGTACTGCTGTATTTATTTTCAACTGAAAATTCAATTTTACCCAATTGTTCAAATTTATCAGTTTCAGTCTAAGATTAAAATAATAAGATTGTATTGATTAGTGATCTCTGATTGTTATTAACAAATCTTCTTGATTCTAGAGAAATGACTTTTCCTTTAATCATCATTGTTTCAATGCCTGCCATTTTTCATTTTCTAAATTAATTAAAACAAAAGGCAGTTTCTTTCATCAGAAATATGGTAAATGAAAGGGTTAGAAGTGTTCAATTTGTTTTTGATTGAAACCATTACTATATGTAGAATTTTTCATTTCAGGGTGCAAAGCAAAGGTTTAGTGGACTTGAGAAAAAAGGAAAATCGTTTTTAGATTTACGGAAAATCAAGAAATATTTGGAAGAATTTGATGTAAAAGATTTTTCTCAACAGGCACAAGATATTGTTGTTGAAGCTCAGACACTATTACAAGAGTAAGTGAAACTTGTTTATTCAAACCTGGATTTTTGTTGTTGTTTTTTTATATTTTCTTTAGTTTCTTTGTAATTCTTTCTTTGGGGGACCTTGGGGGAAGGAATATCAGTAAACCCGGAAATGAGGTGGTCACCGAAGAGAGGGTGAAGAACATCCATTGATGCCCTGGCTGTGTGGACCGTCGCTCCATCCTGCTGAAGCCACACTTGTCGAATGGGCATTCATTTTCGTCAAGTTGTTTATCATCTCAATGTTACACTCAGAGTTCACAGTAACAGCATTTCCAATATTGTCTACAAAAATGTAAGGTCCAATGATGGCAGCTTTTCCAACAGCACACCAGACCGTCACTATGGGCTGTGCAGTTCTCTCAGATTATCAAGAGCCCAATAATGACAGTTCTGTTGATTCACCATGCCATTGAGATGAAAATGAGCTTCGTCTCTCATTAACAAAATGAGGTTGTCATTTGTCTCAAAAATTGCTCCCATCTGACATGCAAAGTTAAGCCACTGTGCATAATCCCATGGTTTCAACTGTTGCTCAATGACCAGTTTGTAAGGGTGGAAATACAGGTCTTCATGCAAAATATGCCTTGCTGATAGATTACTGATGCCAGGTTCAGTGGAATGCTTCCAAGCAGAGCAGTTTGGACTCTGTATCAAAGCTTGTCTGACGCATTCCACATTTTCCGGGGTCCATACCATTCACGGTGCCCCCATCGGTCTCCTATTCATTAGTAGTGTACCTTGTGTACAAAGTGCATTCACCTAATATAAGATTGTGTTACAGGTGGGAACAGCCTGATGTCGGTGAATGTTGAAGTGACACCAAAACTCACTCTGAACTGCTGTGACAGACTCATTATTCTTCATGTAACTGTCATAGGCAAACACACAATGCTCTATCATCCACAGCGCCATGGTTTCATCTGAAAAGAAAAATAAATGTTAAGACATCACAGACCAAATGGTACCTGTCAGACATACATCCCTCCCACAATTGTTGAGCAATAGCCATTTCAAAAACATCCATCCTCTCTGCTCCACCCTGTATGTGTGTGTGTGTGTATACATACATGGTACATGAGAACAAATGAAAACCAAACCATTGAAAATGTATTTTACATGAATTTCTTAGAAATATAGAAAAGATGTAGCTAATATTTTTTTTTTTTTTAAATAACCACATTCATTAGATTTTCATTTAAAAAGTATGGTCTCTTGTTGGTAATTTTCTTTGGATACTTTTGGAAAATTTTAGATTATAATGCTTGAATGAACATTTATTGAAAGCAAATAAAAAGAAAAAAAAAACTATTGAACATTTTATTCAAGTTTAGTATTTGTGTACTTTGAAAATGGAAAGTATATGATAATATGTGATAATGGTTCCCTGAAAGTCAGAAAAAGCAATATTAGAAACTTTGGGAAATAAAATAGACAGTGCTATAATACAAAATGAGAACTCCTTCACAAACCAAGCATTGTTCTGCTTAATATGTCTGCTACTATTGAAAAGAAATCAATATATTCACTTAAACTTATATATGTGTGTATATGAGGTAAAACATTTTACCTTCGCCCATCTAATACAATAAATGAATTTATTGCATTGCAATCATAAGCATTTATGTATTTGCCTTTTGGGTACTTCACCAGCAGTATATTGGATAACTGATATCCCATAGTGGGTTACACTCATAATCCCTATCTCACTTTATAAATACATATACATACATATATATATATATATATATATCATCATCATCATCATCATCATCATCATTTAGCGTCCGTTTTCCATGCTAGCATGGGTTGGACGGTTCAACTGGGGTCTGGGGAGCCCGAAGGCTGCACCAGGCCAGTCAGATCTGGCAGTGTTTCTACAGCTGGATGCCCTTCCTAACGCCAACCACTCCGAGAGTGTAGTGGGTGATTTTATGTGCCACCGACACAGGTGCCAGACGAGGCTGGCGAACGGCCACGCTCGGATGTGTTTTTATGTGCCACCGACACAGGTGCCAGACGAGGCTGGCAGACGGCAACGCTCGGATGGGTTTTATGTGCCACCGACACAGGTGCCAGATGAGGCTGGCGGACGGCCACGATCGGATGGTGTTTGTTACGTCCCCAAAGCACGGAGGCCAGTCTATGCGGTACTGGCTACGGCCACGTTCGGATGATTTTCTTGTGTGCCACCGGAATGGTACCACAAAGATACAATTCCATTTATGTTCATCTATTTTGATTTGTTTTGATTTTGATTTGATTTGATTTGATTTTCACTTGCCTCAACAGGTCTTCACAAGTGTCACAAGAAGGGAGGTATGCATAGGTGGACTGTCTACTTCGCCGGGTCTTCGGATGGTGTCTTATGTGCCACCGACACAGGTGCCAGATGTGGC